>NW_026606558.1:3525000-3835000 GCF_029890125.1 Rhinichthys klamathensis goyatoka
GTGGATAGTGACAATATGTATCGTGGATATAGTCCCCCGCAATAAAAATTACTGTGTGAGAAATAACTTCTTTCAGAGTTTTAGTGTCAGTACTACATTAAACTATACATAATGTTGATTATAATGTATAATAATGCAATGGGGGAATATTTGTGGGTCCTGATAATGCCAAATGTCTTATGTCACCAGTAAAAAGTGGCCAACATTATTTTAAATATATCTAGTCAGTGACAGAGTGCAAGCATATTCGTCTAAAATAATTCTGTATTTTCAGCTTCAGAATCATGAATATTTTTATTCCGGTGTCACCATTGTCCTTGGGTTACAAGCACCAAGTCTTGTTTTAATCAACAGTACATTTTTTGTTAACCTTTTATCATATGTCTTGGAGTATCGCAATAATATCGTATCGTGAGTTCAGTATTGTGATACGTATCGAATCGTGACATGAGGGTATCGTTACACCCCTAATAATTATTATTAATATTATTAATTCATTTGAATTTTATTTTGGCGGAAAACCACATGGAGCCCCTAAAACATCTCTTTTGTTGATAAGTGCTTCTCATTACAAACATGGCAAGATGATTGCCGCATGTTGCATTTCCAAATGCACTTTAGAGCAACCCAAACTCAGAGTAGATGCGGAGACCGAGTTTGTCTAACAAGTACAAATGTATTCAAATAATATACAAATCAATAAACATTTTTGTCTTGGACAAAATCTGGCTAATCATTTGACAGTTGCTGATCATTTCAAACAAGTTTAACGATAAGAGAAATAAGAAAATATCATGCTAAAAAAAGTTGACTTCCCTATTCAGAACGTTCAACGTAAAACCACAGTGACGAGCACACTGGAGGAATATTAAAAGTAGGGTAGGCAATTGTTTTATAAACACTTTTTTTATACTGGTTGAAACTCTTTACATCCTGATAGCAATCAATATTAGAAGTCGTCTAAATGTAAAAAAAAAAAAAAAAAAAAAATGTGCAATGATACGAAGTCCTACCTGCCTGTCAACATGTATTTGTATACTTCCGCGCAGACATTACACGTCATCAGCGCGGTTTATGCTATAGAGTTGTAGACAGAGAGTATCCGAGCGCCACAAACAAACAGCAGCCATCTTTTACAGTTCCTCCTGAACCAAAACCATGAGCTCATGCTGCGTTCACACCATTCGTAACCGTAATTATGAGATGGCAACCTGTGACGTTACCTGGAGCTGTTCACGTCCTCAGGCTCGGGTTTATGCGTTTCTATGTCAACACTATTAATGGCGAAATTAATCTGCAGCAGTCAGGTGGTAGGAAGATGCCCTCTTTATGAACAATGTGCGTTTACTTTTAATCTGTAACATATTTTGATATAAGTTTAGCATGTGCAGGATGATGATGCATTGTGTTATAGGAAATAAATAGATATTTGCATAGCCTATATATATACACACACACACAGTATATACATTAGTGTCATTAATGTAAAAAATTAACTATATAACTTTTTTTTATTTTGACAATAATTGACCTGTGACACACAGTATAGACATTAGTGTCATTAATGTAAAAAAAATAACTATATAAAAAAATGTATTTTGACAATTTAGTTGAATAATTTAATTACCGATGACAGACGAAGCACATTCCCAGTAAAAGAGATTTATCTCAAAGGTAAAATTATTCTGTGACTTATATAAGCATATGAATATTTACATATTTAATGTAAATTTTAATTGAATATATGTCATAATAGCAACACTATGAATACAAATTGAATGATTTCACTCAACTAACCTATAGGTTTTAATTCGTGGCATACTGAATAATTATTATTATTGAATAATTATTGAATTTAAAAAAAACACTAGTAACAACATGCTACTTGGGGCCTTCTGTGCCAATTCTGCCAATTACTTAAAAATAAAAACTATAACTGCTATATAACACACAAAACTTTGATATTCAACATAACACAGTGTCATAGATCACTATATTCCAGAGACACAAAATTAGATCAATTAACCTCGAAACAGTTTTGGCTGACTAAATCTCACAAATTAAAAGTCAAAAGTGCTGAGATGAGATTTTGTGTCATCTATGGTCAGGAGGGGTGTCATCTTACCCAGAATTACCCCAAGTCAGAGCTCTGTACGTTGTTTATGTTCATTATTATCATAATGTTATGTGCTTTGAGACATGAGGTAGTTCTCATCTCGTGACGCTTTGCAGACTCTGTGTGTGGCTTTGGAGACGCTCTGAAGGGAAGGAGATCTCATGCTTTCAAAGCAAGCCTCTCTGAAATTGCCTAACCTACCTTTAAGTGAGTTTGAGGGAATTTAATCTCCTCTTGAACACCAGTAAATGGTCACAGAGCTGTCGCATCAAAGACTCCAACAGATCTAAACCCCAAAACAGGGTCCAAGCTTACAAGGAAGATGCCTCAAAAAAAGACCTATTGCACTGTTTAGCAACATTTCAAAATACGACGTGACCTTAATCTGCGCGGTGCAGCTAGCGCACTGAATCAGCTGGACCATTACATCAAAGTCACCAAAGCTCATTAGACTGGAATGATCAGTTTAGACATTGCAGTCTGACCCAAAACACTCACTGATCGGCGGCACTCATTACTGCTCTTGGAAGTCCTAACACATCAGGTCATGCACCGGCTAATCTGTCCCTCAGCAAGCCTGACACTTCTACCTGGATCCGTGGACACCAGGGGACGCACGAAGAGGGCCCGATTACATACCTTTTGTGTAAATTGTGCAGACACAAAAAAATCATAATCCCTTATGTAACTTATGTCTGAAGCTTTTCCTGTTTCATTCTTTTTTTGAGAGCATTGGATAATTGAGTATAGGGTGTCCGTTTGGCCTAGGTCAGTCTAGACTTTTCTTTATGAATGAAACATAAGCAGTGGAAACACTGGTGACATGGGTGCGGCTGCTACACCATGTTTCTCTCCTTTTTTCTTGTTTTTTTTTTCTTCTTTCCCATGTGTAGCATCATGCTACCAAAGTGCTCAGATTCGTACCATTCCCATATACCCGTGTCAGACAATTGCTGAACTTGCCAACCCCCCTAACTACACATAAGTCCTGACTTGAATTGCAGGTAGGATTGATACTAATGAAATTTCACTCTACATAATGAACACCTGGGACGTCAGCAATATCTCCTAAGGTAAACAGTGAAATGACCTTATTAGCTGGGTGTGTTTGCATTTTGCATAAATCAGGTCTGTTTATACTTTGTCAGCTTCCTCGGATAATGAACTCAGGTGTCAGCGACTAAATCTACTCGTGAAGTATAAAAGTTAAATATTGGCTAGTGGGTTGATATTGCATAGATGGCTTACATTCAAGTATCATTAGACAATTAATACGTTTCAAAATATTTACACTTCTTTTCCCCCTCTCATAGAATAAATGTGCAGACTCACACTTAAAAAATGTGATAAAACAAGAGGCTGGTGCTAGCATATCTACAACACCATGTAACTTTGGGCATTGACCTGCAAATGGAAAACATTGTATTGCATTCCATCACAGTGACTCTCTCACATGTAATTACTTCCACATTAGATCCTTCTCTCTCACTCCCTTTCATGAAAGCAGATCCCCTCTGACATCTCTAGGAATACAGCCATGTGTTAGCAATGCACTTATGTTACACTCACATTGCCACAGAATTCCGCTTCACTGCACGTCTCCTCAAAACAACTGTGCGCTGTACTGCCCCTTCCTTATGCCTGTGGAATCGATTTGAGACACGGGAGCCAAACCTTCCAGTGACGATCAGTTCTCATCTTACCTCTGTTTATAGGGGCCCAGAGTGTTCCAGTGAAAAACGAGGTGGCCACATTACAAACGATTTATGACATAAAAACAATCAGAAGAAAAAGTTATTTAGTAGTGGTTTAGTTACCGGCTCCGTTTAAAAAATACAAGAACAGAATGACGCTTTCGCTAACGGTTCACGCAAGTGTGTTCTTTTGCTGATGGGGATGGAATATCATTCTAAAATAATGTGACATGGGCCGCATCCAAAATTGCATACTTCCTCTACTATATAGGAAGTGAAAAAGACACACAGTAGGAGCAGTGGGCAGCCATTTTGCTGTGGCATTCCGGCCGGTATTGAAAATCGAACCCACAACCTTCCGATTAGTCTGACTCTCTAACCATTAGGCTATGACTGCCCGCGAATGCCTACGACTGTAGGTCACATGATAATGACATCATGACGTCTGGATTACATTCATACTATATCCACCTTATTCCTACGCCCCATGACGCTTTGCGCGAATTATGGGTGTAACTTCCGTTAAGCTGTAAACAATCAGTGAAAGGCTCGCTCTATGTACGTAATACGTTAAAAAAGTGTCATAATGAGATGACATTAATCAACTCACCCTTCAACCATCGAACATTAAAATGAAATTGAAAAGTTTAAAAGAATCAACAAGGTAGCCTACTTTCAACAGACCAAAAATAGCCCCAAAAGCGCGAGTCTTTGGTTAAATATCACTGTAGTAGGCAAATATATTGTATGACAAGCCTTAATCAAAAATGTTCATTAACTTCAGCATTACGTGACACTATATCAAAGTGATTTCCGTCATTTTGACAGATTATAAATTGCATTTACCTATATTCTTCGTGCATTCCAGTGAATTATTATCGTAAATTAAATTCGGGAGAACAGACCACAAATGTGCCGTATATGTTGTACTTTTTTCATACTTTTACAGCGGATTGCAAAGGAAAAAATAAAAATCATCATGAGGAAAAGAAAGCAGCGACTGAAAAGAGCTCTTGCCATAGATATTCTTGTTATAACATGTCACGTTAAAATACCAAGTATAAAGTTATTCTCATGATGTCTGAAAATAAATCATGAAGGAAAATTGACAGCTCATCCAGTCAAACTGACGGATCAGCTTTATTTATGATTTAAAATGATTCGTTTCAGCCTTTTTGAATGGAAGTTCCCCAAACCGGAAGTGCCACCCATAATTCAAAACGCAGTAAGGTCGCAGTAACTGAAAAAGACACACAGTAGGAGCAGTGGGCAGCCATTTTGCTGTGGCATTCCTGCCGGTATTGAGAATCGAACCCACAACCTTCAGATTACCAGTCTGACTCTCTAACCATTAGGCTATGACTGCCAATCATGACGTCTGGATTACATTCATACTATATAGGACATACTTTTTTAGCGGTCGCAAAGTGATTACTCATTTAAAGTACCTACTAGCACAACTAGTGTAGTCCGAATCCCAAATTAATATCTTTATCAATAGCTTTCAGCGCGATGCGTGTGGGTTAACTAACAAACGAACGTCTCTAATGAGCCGTTTATTGAATTAAAAGCATTAAGTGCATTATATATTTCGTCAGTAGTAACCTATTTTATTAATATTGATTAATCAAATATGTTACTTTTCTTGTGCTTGATTACTATTGTTGTATATTGGTTAAGGCTAGTTAAGGCTACAGTACAATAGTTGTTGGACTGTATATACGCAGCCTAAAAGTGTAAGCACCTTTTATAAGAATTGTTTTCATTTTATTTGTGAGTAAAATATCGTACAATTTAGCAATGGAATTGCCAGTGTCTTTTTTTTTTCCAAATATTTTTTATTGCAACATTAAATTTGTTAAGAAGAATCAGAACTGGAGCCGAAATCGTTAATTTCAGCTTGCTTTCTCTTCATATGAGTCTAAACTGCTTGATAAAGTGTGGTTTTATTTTGCAGATGTCAGCACATTTCAGGCGAAGGCTTAGTGAAACAAGCATAAGTTACAGATGGCAGTTCATTATTTAGGCCAAATTCAAACCAAATAAGGCTCTCAAACACTTTAGATTGCTCCAAATGCAAACAAGTGGAGACAGGTGTGAAGAGGCATAAAAAAAATAAAAAAAACCCTGATAAAAATCCCGTTGCCATATAAAAACAGATCATAACTTTTAATGTCTCCCTGCCTTGCATGAGAAAGCAGAAGAAATTGAGGCAGGTGAGACTCCTGCTGTGGGTAGGTGCAGTGCCAAGACTCCAAGCTCACTTCACCATTATTTCTATGAGGCATATAAAAGTTCTTTATCATGCTGGCAACAAGCTTGCTAAGCTCAATCCTGTACCTTCATCACTTATGAGAGTCTGCTTTGTTTCTCATGTCACCTCGCTTTGCATCGTATCTGCGGTTCTGGGCTCTCCAGGGGTCCAGGTTTGTGGTGATATACAGTACAAGACAATGCTTTGTGTACACCATAATGCACGCCTCCTCCTGTTCGACTCAAGGTGAAAATAACAGTACAAGCAGTCAGCCCCATTATTATAATATCAGTTTACATATCCAGGGCACAAAACAGTGAGGGCCATTTCATCAAGCTAATTGCCTGTGTGTAAGAGGGAGCAAACTTTTTCTCTATCTCTCAGTTATGAAGCCTTTTTTCTTAATCACAAATAGAGCCCTTGTATCCCAGAGGGACTTGCATTATAATTTACAATTGAACCACAGAGCAAAGCTATCAATCTTTCCCAGACAGTTTTTTCGTCTCCCCCATCCCCAGTTTTTTTTTTTCTTCTTCTCCTCTATATAACTATGTTGAAAGCGTTAATGGATCAAGAAACAAGACGGCATGGCTGAGTTTTTCCACAGAGCCACACTCTGCAATGCCGTGTTTGACAGAGGCAAACCACAAGAGTCAAGGCCTTGGCACTGTTAGCTATGAGCAAAGGCCAAACACTCTGGCCTTCATAAGCTCCTGGCAGCAAAAAGCCCTCGAGTGAAGGACCTCTGGAGCTTAAGAGATCATTCTCTGAACTTACATGTCATCCAGACTAACATTTTCTCCAGATGGGGCAAGCGGTGGTAGTTAGCAACTGTGAGTCCGTGTTTAAGTTTCATTTATTCAGCATTGGCTTGTGCACAAAAAAAAAAAAAAAAAAAAAGGTCACTTGTAGCCTTTCTAAGCCTAGCCCATCCCTCAATCACTAACGCTCATATCAAAGGCAGAGAGAGAGTGAAAAGAAGGATTGGACTGAACCCACATTCCTCCATGCCAAGTGTCACCCACTCAGAGACACACCCTGTCCCTCCCTCTCCCTCTACTTGATCCCTGTAATGATGAGTCTTGTCGTTAATGAGTTAATGCGAAAACTCTCAATGTCATCGGCAAAGATAAGAAGGAAGAAAGCCGTGCATTGTACGCATAATGACAGACTCTCCGACTGCCCCCAAGATGTCACGGGTCAGCCATGTTAAGAATGTGTGCGTCCAATCATCTACTGATGCTTATCTGGCTGGCCTGCAGCTAACCAAGACATGGGCCCGATCAGGGGCGCTGATGAATGAACAATGGGGCCCGTGGATTGTTCTGCCATCCACATGACAGCTTCTATACCAACACATGATGACATAACCAATCAATATATCAATTATCCAACAACTCATTGGGCCAGATGTATGAAAACACACATTATGAAGCATATTTGGTGCTAGGCTTGTGGGAACTACATCTAGTACTTGAAAAGAAAAGGGATAGGAGGAGCATGACCTTACAATGAACTGTATGAACTGTTGTTACCTCTGTGGCCCGCCGTCATCAGGTCACTGTTACTGTTGGTATGCAGACCACTGGCGCACGCGACACCTCACGGCATTCTAAAACAATTGTTATGGTTAGATTTGCCTTGTAATAAACTCTACAATAACAATCAATATATACATATGCTTTTAAATGCTATATATCTGCTATATCTGCTATACTTTTACAAATATATTAAATAGATTTTATGAATAAGCCTGAATGTTTTTTAATTTAACCATAAAATTTTGTGTAAAATTATTTGATTGGAATATATATATACAGACTAAGACAAATTCCACAAAATTGATTCAATTCATTGCTAATACTCACTGGTGTTTCGTTTTGGATTGTTGTTTACCATCCAAAATGATGTCACTTCCTGGAAGATGCCGTCAATAAAGAACTGGATTTTGTTACAAAAGACTGAGTGGAAAATATAGTTCGAGACATGGGCAATAACATACATTTATTACAATTGTTTTGTTTTGTTTTGTTAAAAATAATCAAATAAAGAAAGGAAAAATTAGGAAACATCTGGAATATTTCTGAATAAATGGCCAGTTTTTTTTCATTTAGACATTGAACAGATGACAACGTGCATGCAAACTAAAAATATGACGTTTATGAAAACAATTGTAATATTTATATAAAATATAATAATTTAATTCCATCCAGTATAATAAAACACAGAAAGATCAGAACAGAAAAGGCAAAATAAAGAGAAAAGTATTGTTGAAGACACGCTAAATTAGTCAAAAACAATGTTACAGTTTACATCAGCCATGGTGTGTCACTCAATAGAAATGCACATGTATGATGTCATTACTTTAGGGGCGGAGCAATGCGTCATGTGAGGCAACGATTTTTGTTTATGTGCATCTTAACACAATGCCACACGCTGACTAGACCATGAATATTTCACATTTTGCCACTAAAGGGACTTTGACTTAGTAAATAATGTGATGCTAGGTGACAAATTATGGCTTTGCATGGCATAAAGCAGACAACCTGAAAAGGTTAAGGGGATGAATTCCAGCTGTCAGTGACATCATAAAACCTGACAAATTGTATTATAACAGTCAGTGAAATCCCCACCACCGAGGCGTTCTTTTTCTGCGGTCCCCAGCGCAGTCTTGTCTCAGATTCAGGTCTCTGGCTCAGCCTGCCAACTTGGACAATAGGGGCCCTGCCAAATCCAGTGGCATTTTGTCTGGTTCTACATTATCTGAAATCAAACGCTCTATTCTGCTCCCACCACTACACATGGAACAATCAGCACTGATGTGGGAATGCCTGTAATTCGCACAATAGGACGTTGACATTTATACCCAGCAGAAAAAAAGGAAATATAAAAGACTGGAGTCCTGGATTCCATTTGTGCATGGCACACAAGACAGAGGGGTGGAGGAGATAATGACACTTTAATACAGGGCTGTTAGGAAAGGTACCTCTTCATAATGGGAGGTGGAGAGTCATTCACAACGGACACCTGTTTGCCAAGCAACTCAGCGTGTGGACAAATAGAGGACTAGGCGTAGTGGGACTAATAGATTAAATGCGAGCTGTTGGACGTTTTCGATGTGCTAAATCAAGTTGGTTTGATCACTCATTTTCTACTCGCTATAGATAATTGTAGCTTAATGTACTGTATGCGCTTGATGTGTTTGTTGTACAGAGAAACGCAGATGGATTTGCACCTGTTTACAGAAACATATCCTGCCAGATGTGTATTCCCCATTAATGTTTTGTTTTTTTGTGTGCAAAAATACTTAAATACATACTTCCTGTTGTCCTTTACCTGCAATAAATCATGGTTACCTTTAACAATAAAGCATACTGACACCATGCACAATAACTGCTCACTATTGCCAGTCATCCAAGCACCCGAGTTAGATCACTTCTGTCTTTTATAAATCCCGTAATACAAGATTAGACCCTTTTTGACCTCACAGAAGAGATAAAGACATTAGCCGTCCTGTTGTCCTGCCGTTACCGTAATGCTATGTGTAGCACACACAGAGAGAAACGCAACATCACAATGCACTGATTGGTTTAAATTCTAATAAAAGTGCATGCTTAGTTAAACTGTAGTATGTGATGGCGTGATAGTTCAACCCGATCTCAAGGCAATTCGTACGTATTTTATGAGGTTGCTAATTCGTACGATTTTTGATAAATCGTACATATTTTACGAGTTGCCCAATTCGTACCAATGACCTAACCCTGAACCCGCCCCTAAACCCACACATCACTGGGGTTGAGTGAGGTCGTAAGAATTCGAATTCGTCGTGAGATAGCGTTGGATAGTTTGATAGTCTTGGAAATTTACAAAGCACCCTGTTGCTCATAATCTTCTTTTAGCTGATAATGAACAACATTTATCATTTTAAAACTTCAACCATATTTTAAACAAAACTACTGTCAAAATGTCTGCAAAGTGCACTTTGCAAGATATATATAGACATATTTATAATGCTCTAGCAAGTTGCAATGCTAAAAATGCAGGAAAACCCCATTAAACGAGGCCTTTGGTGATAAAAGTCTTGAATAACTAACACTACGGCTATGCTACTTTATATCCCCGGCTCAGTATTCTGTATGTAGGGGAGTTTCCTGTAGTCTGCAGGACACTTCAGGTCAATGTGTACAGATTGGTCCTTGTCAGTAAGAGATGACAGGCTCTTTGTTGGGAGTATTCCTTGGTTGGCAGTGTGGAGTTGGGTTAATTCAGTTGACCCGCGTTTGTTTTCTTTCAGGCTAATGTTCCTAAGAGCTTCAAGCTCCCATCCTGTGATAGCTCTGCAATGCTTTGTGCCTGCAGCCACAGTGGTGTAAGATTTTACCCCCTTGAAATTGATGGAAACCCAACACTAAAACAAGACAAGCCTATCAAGATTGTAGTGTCTGTCTTGCTTTGCTGACTTTCCAGAAAACTCTTGGTCTTGCGCCAACACATGGGAACATTGTTCTGTTGTGCATGAGGGTGTTACACTTGAATTCAAAAGGCTATGTTTTAAATTTGAGTTTATATCTCTATACTATTTTATTACATTATGAAATGTGTCTAAAATAATGTATGCATTAAACATACATATGCTATTAAAGTAATACAGGTGCAACTTTGTGGTGTGTGCTGTTCTAAGTTATACATAATTCAACTTTTGCAAAAGCCTTTGAGCATATATTTAACACACCATTACTTTGTCAGTGCACGCCTGTGACAGCTTAAATACAGCCCGACAGCCATTCTGGACATTGGCTGTAAGAAAATGAGAAGTTTTCATGGAGCAAGACCATAACATGAAAACACATCAACATGGGAACAGCAGGTGACAAGTCATAAAAGTCAGTGAACTGGCTCAAACTTATCACTCAAACGGTTCATATAATCCGTGCCTATTTTTTTACCTCTTCAAATGTATGCAAAAAACAACAGAGCATATACTATGACATATAAGCTACTTCACCAGTCAAAAGTGTGTACACTTAAACTAATCTATTGAAACATTTTGAGCCTATGAATTAATTTGTTTACAAAACAACACAAAAAAGGAAAAAAAATACATATATATGTTTGTGTGTGTGTGCATGTGTTTACACACACACACACACACACACACATATATATATATATATATACAGTATATATATCTAAAAAAAAATATATACATATACATATACACTATACACACACACACATATATTCATTCATCAAAGTATCCAGAAAAAAACTATATGGTTTCCAGAAAAATATGAATAACTTGTCTATATTGAGAATAATAAGACATTTTTCACCAAATCATCATATTAAAAAGATTTCTGAAGGATCATGTGACAGACACTGAAGACTGGAGTAATGATGCTGAAAATTCAGCTTTGCATCACAGAAATAAATCAATTATATTTCACAATATTACTGTATTTTAGGTAAATAAATAAATAAAAAATCCAAAGTAGAACCTCATTAGAGATGAAGCATGCTATCTTTGAAGTTGGCTACTTTGTTTTGATTTATTATTTTATAGTTTTGATGACTTTAATACAATCCTAAAAAGTGTGTTCAAACTTTTGATTGCTAATATGATTCTCATCAAATCTCAAAATTGTTAAGCTTTTTAAGTTGATATGCTAATTTATATTAAACATAAAAACTAAAGAGCAGGGTATCCATTGCTATTGCTCTTCATGAGCCCTTCTGTACGACCTCCTCTAAATACAACTATAATTCGATTTAAATGAAAGTGTGCACGAGCAGCGGCAGCAGCAACAGGCATCTCGCCGCTCCAGATGTGAAGAGTGTTTTATTAGCAGAGAAAAAGAAGCTGATAGCTGCAGGTGCTAGGGCTGACATAGCAGGGCTGGCTTTGCTCCGTCTTGGCAGAGCAGGGGAGGGGGTTGAAGGGGGATATCCATTGCCTGTGTTTAATCAGGGCCAGTCGGATGGGATGGGATTCATTGCTCTTTGATGGAGAGCACTGTTATGAAGACGGACAGTCACTTTGCTCTCTAAGCGAAACCATCGTTTAGCCTCAAATTCGGAGAGAAAAGGCCCATTTGTTATCCACAGGGGAGTGAGGCAGCCAGGGCTTGGCGATGTTGGGTGAGAGCGGCATGCATTTGCCAAACAATTACAACACTCAGGCATATATTTGGGTGCGGGATAGAAGCGAATAATATAAGAGCTTTACTGCTGAGAGCGAGGTGTGTGTGTGTGTACTAAAACAGTGCACATTTATTGCTGTGACTGTTACGAAAGTTCAATCCACCTTATAATTTAGCTGATTTCATCATTACGTACAACAAATAATTTAATTTCGTAATATTCCAACACAATCAAATATATACCCCCCCCCCCCCCCCCCCAAAAAAAAAACTCTTTAGCTGAACTTAATTCTATTATGGACAGTGGTTCCACACAATGGAAACATGTTACCAACTCAAATACTTCATGTAGAATCAATGAACTAAACTGAATTAAGTAAACAACTATATTTAGACATGTAAAAATACCAACTGAATCAAGTTTTTTGAATTGAACTGTTAACTGGTAACATTAACTTAACCGGAAAACAGTACTGTTTACATCCATCGCACTCCCATAGTAGTAGTTCATCGGGATTAACACAGACTAAAGACCGCAGCATCTAGCGTCAGTCATTATTGAGGCTCTTGAGTCAAGGGAAGTGAGGTTTACCTGCACAGCTCTTTACTAGCTGGCCTCAGTTACACTCACCCACCTAAACCTCACTCCCATCCGGGTCACGGCACCAATGTAACTGGTCCTACTCACACCCGCTCCGATCAGGATTCGAACCAGTGTTATCCACATGGAAGGCGGGCACGCTAACAAGGGCACTAAAGACACAACCAAAACCAGTTCATTACATTTGAAACTCTTGGCAGAGAGTGTAGCTATTGTGTGATTAAGGCCATACATGAAAAGGAATGTAGCAAGTGGAAACACCTTTTTGACTCTTGTTACACAAAGTTACAAAGCACAAAGTCCACTCCAAAGGGAAGCATTGTTTCT
This sequence comes from Rhinichthys klamathensis goyatoka, assembly GCF_029890125.1. Taxonomy (NCBI): domain Eukaryota; kingdom Metazoa; phylum Chordata; class Actinopteri; order Cypriniformes; family Leuciscidae; genus Rhinichthys; species Rhinichthys klamathensis. Next base: position 3,538,133 of record NW_026606558.1, read on the forward strand.
GATATCAGTAAGCATTGTTTCTGAAATGCCACGTTTGCGGCCTTGAGTTTTCTTCCGGGAGCATACAAGTCACAATATTCCTCATTTAAATAATTCCCATCAAAGGTATAGGAAATGTCTGCATTGGTTGTAGTTATGGTAACGGGGCGTGACATTTCCGAAATATGCTCGAAACGGTTGACCAATCACAACACACTTATACAGCCGACCAATCAGAGAAGAACTAAACAGGGGTATAACCACATAACTCATTGCTTAACTAGTATGTTGCATCGTTGAAGAAATCAAGTAGCTAGTCACAACTGTTTCCCAAAACCACATTGTCACAAATTGGTCGTTCAACCATGTTGGTTAATGATGTCACACAGGTGGTTGAGTAATAACTTCTTTTAATTAATTAGTTTGAGATCGAATTAATGCTAGATGTTTTGCTATAAATTACGAGCATGGCATCAGAGGACTATTTCTAAATTTTGATTTATTTCCAGATTCAATCTTGTTCTTACGTACTAGAGATTGTACGCACATGCGCACACTTCAAAAATGGTGCTTTAAATTTCGACAAACTAAAAGACGTAAAGTACATCTGTATGTATTCTAAATAAAAGATACAGATTGTACTGAATGTCAACTTGCTTATTTTGCTCAAGATAAGGATTTATTGAGTCCAAATGTCATGCAAACAAGAAACTATGCTTCTAACCACAGCTCGAGAACTGTCGTTCTAACCACACAACTTTGCGATGCTGCTTGCGAATGATCATTGGAACTATGGTTTCGGGAAACACCGACTCGTTGAACTTTGCTGATAACGACAGAACTTGCGAGCTTTCGGGGACGCGGGAAAATTCACATAATGCACGCTCTACACTATGTGATTTTTTTTTTTTTTGAATATTCAAGCATGGAATCCTATTCTAGTAGACCCCAAAACCAAAATCAAGACTTTGTAAAAGGGCATAACATGGCTTATTTAAGTAAATGGAACAAGCAACAAAACTCATTCAATGTGCAGTCAATGTGATAATTCGATATGACAAGCAATAATCGGGGGAGACTCCGGTCCTATGGTCAGGTGAGAAAGCAACCTAATTAGAAAGTGTTTATTTTGGGGTTTACTGGCCTTTTAACTCTGAGCTATTGAAATGTCACTCCGGGTGACCCTGCGATAGGGTGAGAATGTCATTTGTAAACACACAGAGACTATGAGACCCCCAGCTAGGTTATTAGTAATGACAGCTGATTGACAGGACCGAGGGAATACTGCAGCTCTGAATTAACAGCAGCTATGTCTCGTTTAAAATGGGATTATAGGCTTCTAAAGACATCAGTTTTTTAATGGTTTCACTTGGTATGGCCCACTGCATATTCCACCATCATCGTCATTGCAATTTACCGAGATAATGCTATCAACTTATTAATGCACTCTGAGAATCAAGTCTTTAGACTATGCTTGCCCGTACTCAGCCAACTAACATCATTCTAATCCTGATGGTTGCTCTTCACTAGTACGACAGATTTATTACGAGACTGCATGACTTACTGCTAAAGAATGGGCTTTGCCACTAAGTCAGGCGGTGTGTGAGGAAGACAAGTGTATCTGAAGTCCTAATTCTTAACTCAATCATCTGCTAGCGATGTGAATTGCATTATGGATCATTCTGACAAGACAGCCCGCCCCAGTCTCGGACATGAATTTCGACAGGGATTCCAATATGCTAAGCAGGAGCATGTCAGAGAGGTTAATATACATGAGAAAAAGCTCCTTAAAGTTCCTATCTGTCTTGCCTGCCTGAAAGTCTAGATATTCTAATGACCATTGCTAATAAAAATGCAAAGGAATCAATTAGTTTAATTAAATCTGGCAACACACACTGACTTCCAATGTTTAAGGTCACGGAGTAATTCTCAATCAGACACATGAACGTACATGCATACACAATGCATGATAACACGTCAACTCTAAAGTTAATGTGAATAATATCCAAATATGTATATATCTCTCTATATATATACACTCACCTAAAGGATTATTAGGAACACCATACTAATATTGTGTTTGACCCCCTTTCGCCTTCAGAACTGCCTTAATTCTACGTGGCATTGATTCAACAAGGTGCTGAAAGCATTCTTTAGAAATGTTGGCCCATATTGATAGGATAGCATCTTGCAGTTGATGGGAGATTTGTGGGATGCACATCCAGGGCACGAAGCTCCCGTTCCACCACATCCCAAAGATGCTCTATTGGGTTGAGATCTGGTGACTGTGGGGGCCATTTTAGTACAGTATACTCATTGGCATGTTCAAGAAACCAATTTGAAATGATTCGAGCTTTGTGACATGGTGCATTATCCTGCTGGAAGTAGCCATCAGAGGATGGGTACATGGTGGCCATAAAGGGATGGACATGGTCAGAAACAATGCTCAGGTAGGCCGTGGCATTTAAACGATGCCCAATTGGCACTAAGGGGCCTAAAGTGTGCCAAGAAAACATCCCGCACACCATTACACCACCACCACCAGCCTGCACAGTGGTAACAAGGCATGATGGATCCATGTTCTCATTCTGTTTACGCCAAATTCTGACTCTACCATCTGAATGTCTCAACAGAAATCGAGACTCATCAGACCAGGCAACATTTTTCCAGTCTTCCAATTTTTTTTCCAACTGTCCAATTTTGGTGGAGATGAGTTATTTTTAGTGGAGATGAGTGGTACCCGGTGGGGTCTTCTGCTGTTGTAGCCCATCCGCCTCAAGGTTGTGCGTGTTGTGGCTTCACAAATGCTTTGCTGCGTACCTCGGTTGTAACGAGTGGTTATTTCAGTCAAAGTTGCTCTTCTATCAGCTTGAATCAGTCGGCCCATTCTCCTCTGACCTATAGCATCAACAAGGCATTTTCGCCCACAGGACTGCCGCATACTGGATGTTTTTTCCCTTTTCACACCATTCTTTCTAAACCCTAGAAATGGTTGTGGGTGAAAATCCCAGTAACTGAGCAGATTGTGAAATATTCAGACCTGGCCCATCTGTCACCAACAACCATGCCACGCTCAAAATTGCTTAAATCACCTTTCTTTCCCATTCTGACATTCAGTTTGGAGTTCAGGAGATTGTCTTGACCAGGACCACACCCCTAAATGCATTGAAGCAACTGCCATGTGATTGGTTGATTAGATAATTGCATTAATAAGAAATTGAACAGGTGTTCCTAATAATCCTTTAGGTGAGTCTATATATACACTCTTATATATAAATCAATCATATCTCACTGCTGTTAAACTTTATGTATTACATATTTAACTGTCAGTTCTGCATTTATTTGGTGTGCCTTTTGGTACTATTGTCTGTATTGTCCATATTTACCGTTGTCTTTTTAGTGTTTGAGACTAAAGCGCCACAAGATAAACAGACTAAGCAGACAAAGATTTTTTTTACAGAAATGATGTTGCATAAAATAATAAGATAACAGCTGAATACTAATTGAAAGGCTCATAAAAATTAGCCTATCCATTTTTAGATCATTTACAAAAAAAAAAAAAAAAAATGTGTCATGGGTGCGTCCTCCAGAGAATCCTCTAGAAATATTTTGAGGCAGCGATTCTCCTGAGACTGATAAGACTCTAAGGCTGGTCGGGTGTTTTGCCCAAACTGACATTTTCTCCTGGCCTTTCAGCCTTGTTCCCGACTGCCTCGATGGGACCACTTTCATGTTTTGTTTTGAAATTCCTTTTTTGTTGCTAACTAACACAGCTTGACAGGACACTGGTGAACCTATCTTAAGGAGTGTGGTTTCACAGCACATGTCTCTTTAGCCACATGTAGCACTTAGCACAGCTTTCCCCCTCTGCTTCTGGTTTTTCTTTCTACCCTGTGGCAGCTATCAGGTCTGTGTTGTGTTTAATGGTATCTCAAGCATTGGACCACTGATACCAGCCCGAGCGGTCAGAGTGTTAGCACTCCTCCAATATCTATTACAATTAGTTTTTGATTAAGGGGCCCGACTTGGCCGTTTGAAGCCTTTAATGTTGTGTCAACTGGCTGATGATGGAGAGAGAAGCATGGACGCCTCCCAGAAACAAAGAGGCTGGTAAAAAGCTCCAAGTGAACCATTTTATCTTTCTAATGGAAACCAGATGACCCTTCCCTTCTCTCCATTTTTTTAAGCAGCCATTTTTTCCGGGGTGAGATAGACAGCTCTCCCACTCCCAGTTATTTATGCAAGGGTTTCTGGCATTTATATTTCCTTACTTCAGCCGAAGTATGTTTTTAGTATCGTTTTAAGGGAGGTTTCTATTATAATATGCCACTTGAGGGATGATGACCATGTGAAATCCTCTCATTTCTTAATTAACACGACCGGAGTTGCTGCGGTTACCCCTGACCTTTGGAATTAGCACAGCGATAGATACCAAATAGCAGAGATTTACTTAAAGCACTCTTGAGAAAACCCGGCTTTAACAGAAATCGTGGTGACAGTACATTATAGGAGGGCAATTAAAAGCAATAAATGACCTCCAGAAAGGAGTGGGGGTAAACAAACAATTAAATTCCACCCCTTTATAGAAACATTTTGAATTAAGCTCTTGAGGATTTCGTAGTGCAGTGGAGTAGTGCACTTTTTGCAATATTAAAAGCTCTAGTTTAAATGGCAGTGTTTCAAGCTGTTACTTTGATTATGTCTGGAATTTCTGCACGTCCACAACTCACACCCACATCTCAAAGTAATTGATGAAAAAAGGTCAAACGACTTTTTTGGAGGGGGTGTGTTTACAGGGAGGATTCGAGAGTAAATATCTCTGTTACACCAACGCAAGAACTCAACATATTTTAACTATTTATTTATTTATATGAAAACACATTTTCATGATGCTTATGATTACCCCATTAACAGACCACCAAAAAAATAATAAGAAGAAATTCTTGGTGTGAAAGAAAAAGAATTGTCTGTGTCCTGCCGCTGAGCGAAAAGCCTTGAAGTAGCCTTGAATATCCGCTTTCATTAAGTTGAAGATTTTGTTCATTAAGATAACACTATACACTGGAAATTTTTGACCAGCTCATACAATTTGACGAATGCACCAAACCAAGATAACAATTTATTTAAAAACTATAAAGTGAATATTTGTTTACTTCACGGTCACGATTTGAAGATTTATTCCAAACAGAGAGGTTCAAAGAGTGTACTTTCAAATTAAATTTTTTTTGAATATCCACAACAGCAGTGAGTTTTTTTCTTTCTTTCCAAGTCAAACTGTTTGAGATTTCTGTGAATAGCATGAATCATGAGAAAGTTTATGATTACAGTTTTTGAGCGGAGGAAGATACAAGTACTTGAACCAAAAGCGATCATCTTCTTCTGTTTTCTTTTGTGAAATGCACACACACACACACACACACACACACACACACACACACACACACACACACACACACACACAGAGGAGAAAGCTCTGGCATGCAGGCAGGCTGATAAGTTGCAGCTTGTGCAGTTTCGCTCAGTTTACTTTATCCCTGGGCTGGAAATGACCTTGTGAACTTGAGCGTTTTTTTTTTTTTCTCCTTTTCTTTCTTTCGTTCTTTCTTTCTCTATATCTCTCTCACCCCCTCCCCCCACCTCCTCCTTTCTCTCTCGCTCTAACCTGCGCTGTACAGTCAACAAGCCACCCACAGTACAGTACCTGCATGAATGTGCTAATGGCTGTTGACAAGTGTGTTTTTTACTGCTCTCACAGGTGTGTGTGTCTCTCGATGCTCTGATACATCACAGCTCAAAGGCTGTTGTCCTATAACGATTAATATTTGTGTTTTATCACCAACGCAGACCTGCAATCGCCCGGCATGCTTTTGTGCACACATGGCCTGTAACCCAGCAAGCTGTGGCTTAATCATTACCCTGACCTGCTTATCTGTTCGTCAAGCAGGTAACCATTAATAGGTGTTTACTTTCCGATGACCTCTGCAAATGTGCGCAGGCCCTTTGCCCCATGAATGTCAACACAGGCCTGATTTCTTTCTTACTTTTTTCTTTTTTCTACTTCATGACCCAGCTGTGGTCTTGACCTAGCAAGTATTTATTTATTTATTTATTTATTTTTGCAGAGAAAAGACAGTGAAAGCATGTGAAAACAGCACGAAATTTATTTTTAAATTCAAGCTGAGGGTCAACTGCTGAATAGGAAAAAATTCTGCACGAATGTAAATGCCATGAGAGAAAGATAATAACTGATGGCTTCACACAGGAAAGAAAAACCCCCACAAATGAGATCTCATTAAAAACATGGTAACGCCGATGTCATGGGTTTGATTTACATGTGATGCATGAAATGATCAAATGCAAAACTTGAAAGCAATGTAAGATGCTTTGGATAAAATGCATAAATGTAAACATGATGACATGGGGAATGTTTCAGTCATCTCAGATTTTTCTCCTAAAAAACCCAAAAAAACAATAATCGCACAGATCTCAAAGTATCTGACTGAGATTTCAATATGAACAAAAATAATAATAAAAAAAATTTCCCCCAAGGCCAAAATATCTGATCAGTATTATACATATTAATTTTATAGCTCTATAGTCCTTCTGTATGTCAACAGTAAAAGTATTTGTATTTGTTGTATTTTTATATTTACCTTATGCATATCGAGGCTGCATTCATTTGAAATACAGTAAAAACAGTACTATTGTGAAATGTTATCTATTTTAATATATTTTGAAATGTAATTTAATCTTGTGATGGCAAAGCTGAATACTCACCCTCATTACTCCAGTGTTTAGAAATAATTCTAATATCCAGATTTGCTGCTCAAGAAACATTTCTGATTATCATCAATCTTGAAAACATTTGTGCAGCTTAATATTTTTCTGGTAACCTTGATACACTTTTTTTCCAGGATTCTTTGAAGAATAGAAAGTTCAAAAGAACAGTATTTATTTTACATATTTGTTTGTAACAATGTGGAATTGATTTAAAAAAAAAAAAAAATTTGAAACTTTTGAAATCTACTTTTGCATCTATTATTTATAATTTAATTATTCTGTATATCAATAAATATAAATATGTATAAATAAAATAAAATTGAGAATGTTTGTTTTATAACATTAAAAAAAAAAACATTTTTAGCAGAAAATGTAATACAACATTTTTGCAATACATTTATTTTAACAATTTTAACAACTTGTTGACCGATATATACCTTTCTAAAAATGCATTGTTCAAAATGTTCCCAATGTAACATTTGAGTTTGATTTAGCGCACCGACCCCTCTTATAAAAGCACCGCCCCAGACCCCAGCCCTGAAAACCCCACCTTGCTGTCCAGATGTGTCTACCTCCCTCTCTTTAGCTGCTGCCCAAATGATAACTCGCCCTTTGTCTCTCTCACTGAGCTGGATAATATATAGCTGTGAGGCGTCCTGACATAGTTATATTTGCTGGTGTCCTAGAAAAGACAAGGAGACTCAATTACAATGGCAGCAGAGCGAGTGCCTTTACGAATGTCAACTCTTCGCCCAGACTCAGCGTGATGAATCACACCTGACCTCACACCAGGCGTCCATTTCTCAGCAGCCTGCGCACAAGTGTGGACTAGTAAATGAGATAGCAGGGTGGGGTGGCGCACGAGATGTTGGGGGGCTCTGTTTTCGAGAAGCGCGCGCGCGCGTGTGTGTGTGTGTGGGGCCAGAGGCCACGATGATGAGACAAACAGTGGAGAGCCCGCAGACGTCCTTGCTCGCACTGCCTGTTGAGAGTGGAGAAGCGCAGACGCTGTGGAATTGTAAGCAGTTGTTTAAAGCTTTTAGGGGGGGTTTGGGACTGTTCCGTTGGGAGGCTCGACGGCCCTGCTGCAGCTCGTGTGATGCTCTCATGCAGCTCTGTCAGGAGGAGAACTAACCTGCATCTCTGTTTGTCCACACACACACGCACACACAGCGCTGCCTGCCTGCCAGCAGCCTCCTCTTACTCCAGGCAGAGCGTAATCCTTGTTGACAGAGAGCGAGTGTGGTTATTAGGTCACTTGTGTTTTCATGCTGTACTATAAAGCACTTAGCGGCTGCAGTGGCTCGCAGACTCACACCGGCGCTGTGGCAGTTCATAGCCGCTCTCCTCCGGGAGAAGGGACCTCTTATCCCGCCACTGCCTCGTCTGACCCTGGCAGGACGGCGGGTGAGGAGTGGTGTGTGGCGGGGTCAGCGACGGCTGTAACGCTGCCCCGGGCCGACTCCGAGGGCAGGCAGGGGAGTCCCTGGCCTCCTGGGAGAGGGAGGGAGGGAGGGAGGGAGGGAGGGAGGGAGAAAGGGAGGGTGGAATGAGCAACAGGCAGACACAAGGGCAAAGGCAGATGTGTGCAAGGATAGATGAGGAGATAAATCACAGGCTGTCAGAGCCAGAGGCATTTGCATTCCTGAAATGGAGCTTGCACTGGCGGTGGGGTACGTAGACCTCTATGCAGAGTCCAGCGCACTGTCAGACGTGGATACCATTCACACACAGATCCAGAGGGGTTAGCGCATTTGTTCATTATGTAACATGTTACCTGAATTGCACAGAAATCGCGGAGGTGCTGTCATTTTCAATGCATATTTTAAATGTTAAAGAAGTTCCTAAATAAAGTAATTTAATAAATAATACATCCAATGGAGTCATGGAGTACACGGAAAACCGAATTTGTTGCACAGAAATGGACCACATTTCTCAGAGCCTTTCAGGGTATTACAACGGGTGGCGAAATGAGGTGGATGAAATTTACTGGACTTATCTCGCGCTTACAAAAACAGCCCACACTTTAAACTGATTGTCAAAGTTCAGAGGACACGCAACACAATATTGGAGGTGGGGGTGGATTGGGTCATGTGATCATAGTTTATAGTTGACAGGCCATCTGTGATGTATCGTACCTATGTCCTGGACTTGTTCAATGTCATATGGAAGGACAGGATACCCTTTCGGGAGTTGAGTGGTGTCATCAGATTGTTTCGTTGATGCCTTGACTTCAGGAAGAAGAAGAAACAGTTTGGATTAAAAATATGGACAATTTGCAGTTGTGCACTGCTAAACATAAACGCGGACAACTCTAACATTACCCCTTCATATAATAGAAAAACATGTGATTTATGATTTATTACAAAAAGTATGCAATATTTATTGAGCGACGTCAATGTTTAAGGTTTAAACAGGTACAAATTATTCATTAGAACAGTGGATTAAACGAGCAGAATGTGTGACAAAGGGCAAGATCAAGATGCAGCTGTGCAGATTCAATACTACTGTATTTGGGATTTTTACATATTCTGTACAATTTGATGTCACAGAATTTTATTAAAAAACATTTTTTTTAGTGATCATAGCAGAGAATCAAATTATGGAGAAGACAGCCATAACGGGCTATTTAGATGTGCTGTATAAGCTACAAAAAACAAACATATTTTTCTTAAATTTTCTTAAAAAATCTACTTCTTGAAACAGGATTTATTTACTGCAAGACGCAGATTAAAGAATAAGTCTTTAATATGAGATTTTGACTTAATGCACTGGCAGGTTATAAAGTAAACAAGTTAAAAAAGTGAAGTGAATACACAATAGCCTACACAAATACACAATCTTTAAAAACAAGTATTTTATAAAACAATATCTTATACAGTGCTGCTTTACTGGAAAAAAAGAGGACAATTTTTTTTTCATTAGGCCTGCATGCTAATATTGAAGTATCATGATTTGAAAAGCATATTTACCCAAATTAATGCTAAATACATAATGAGCTAAAATAGCCAACATAATTTTGCCGTATCCAACCATTCAGATCCACTGTCTTCCTTTCATGGAGCATGGAAAAGTAAAGCCGTTCTGCTCCTCACTGTGTGCGAATCATATAGTTGGTATCCAAAGTGTCAGCGAAACAGTTAAGCAACATCAAATGATGACATTGGCTTTGCAGACCTCTTTCCATGATGTCAAGAGCATAGTGAAGCTTAAAGGGGATTACAGTCTAATTCTATCGTTAAGGCTCCCAACCAAATTGACTTGGCTGCGTGCATATGGTGGACCAAAGCAAACTTCAATTTCTGTCGTGTGATGGGCCGCAATGGTTGGGGTGCAGGGGACAGAAAGTCAGAGTCAAAGAGAGAGAGAGGAGAAATCAAGACGAAGAGAATGGTAGTAGGTTCGCTGGAGGGCAGGCGGGTGGGGAAAATGTCATCAGGAAACCCTTGTCGGCCTGGAATGAGGAGTGTTGAGTAACTAATGAGAATGTTTTACACAAGAAATGTATCACGGCTGAGGAGACACATCTGGGTATGCAACTCACACAAAGAGTCATCTTGCTCAAAAGACTTTTTTATTGCTCTAAGTGCAATCCTCCCATTTGAAACCCAGCCAGAAAGCGAGAGGGAGAGCGAGAAAGAGACAGAGGACAGTGGGAAACAGCTGGGTTTCCAAGCAGAATGGCTAGTAAGGCTGAAGGGAGAGAGAGAGAGAGAGAGAGAGAGAGAGAGAGAGAGAGAGAGAGAGAGAGAGAGAGAGAGAGAGAGAGAGAGAGAGAGAGAGAGAGAGAGAGAGAGAGAGAGAGAGAGAGATGACTTTCTTTGGAGAATATGGAGGAGGAATATAAACTCCAAGAGAAGTTGCTGGGATGAAAGCCATGAAACCAGTGAGTTAAAAAAAAAAAACCATAGGAAAACCGAGGAGGACAAGATCAAGATCAGGGCCAAGGAGAAGAGATTATGAAGAACTAATAATGAAACATCGCAAGAGTGAGAAGGGAGGGGGGAGTGTCGGCGGTTTAGGAAAACAAGCGAAAAAGAGATAGTGGCCAAAATCAGCGGAAATGTAATGCGAGAGAGGCAGGAAAAGGGATGCATGGCTCTGATTTGTGAGATGAGATGAACTGAAACGGGATGGAGGCAAATTCCAGGAAGACGTCTGAAAGCCAGAAAATGAAGTCACCTGTGCAAATACAACTCATATTTACTCATTGTGGAATAATCTTATGACAGTTCCCCGTTTTATCTGTCTTGGTCAGGGCTTTCAGGAAGAGGCCCGTGTCCAGGAAAACAAACACAACTGCTAAACCAAAACGACCATGTGCGCTTGACTTTCCGAATGCGAGTCAAGCAGCAATCACTACCCCAATAATGAGCCAATAAAATATGAGCAACTGAAAAATATAAAAATAAATTATAGCTGTGGACTCATTCAGAATGTTCCTTTGGATTCATGAATCGAGACTTTTTCTTCCAGCAGTTGTCAAAAGACATGAAATACGGTGACCGCAAAAAGCATCAGCAGCAATAACAAAACTAACCCATGCAAACTTCAACATCATGGGATGCGAACACATGTTCCCAACTAGTCTGCCAATTACTCTACCTCAGATTTACTGTTGTTCTCAATTAAAGAGCCGTTTGGCAACAAACAATAACATGTGTTGTGATGCTGCGGTTGAGCCAAGTTAATGTTTCATATTAGAGCTCCCACAACTACTCACCAGGCGAGAACCCATGCTGTTTAGTACATACTTCACTTAACAGGGTGCTTATAAGTCATTATACATGCCAAAGTTCTGCTGGGTCCTAATGAGCGAAACAAAGAAAAAAGTCCTGCACAAAAGCGAGCTACGGACACAGACGACAATCGCAGGAGCTCTGTCCAAATATTCCAACTCGTAAACCTTTCAAAAAGTATTAGAGGGTGCACAGGCTTTACAAATCTAGGGATTTTCATCGACTACTGCCTTAGGACTTGATTTGGGGTTTTTAAAATGGATTTGATTCAAACGATGACTATATATTCTCGACAGACGTTTATAGTGCATACAGAGCTCCTTGTTTTGAATGTTCAGTACGGACTCCTGTCGAAGTGTTTGAAAAGGTGATGAGCGCTAAAGAGGTTCATCTGTCAAAAAGAGGAATTTTATTATCATCTGAACGTCAGGCACTGTTTCTCTGCATTGCAGGATAATAATTTAGGCACTTCAGACGGAAGTCACATATTTGTAATTGAATGTTTGAGCTCTCCTTTAAGCCACTTAATGTCTGCAATCCGATATAGTGTTTTCAAACCGTTTACTCATGACCTGTGCTCTCCCTTTCCTTAAGCCATTCAAGGCAGCCAGCAAAAGAAAAGTGCCTTTTAAGGCCCTGAGTATTGCCAGAGTCCTCCTTATATTACTGATGATATCTTTACTGAGGGCTTCGCTGACAAGAGCCCAGGGATCAGAACTGCCCATAAAGCAGATGGGAAATTACATCTCATCCTAGACCCTGCGCTCAAATGGCCTGTCTGTTGATGCAGCGGGCTTGTGGTGTCTTTAAACAGGGACTTAGCCTCCGACCCCAAACCCCCCAACCTTATACGTTTGCGACGAGGAAGCTACTGGAGGTAATCAAAGCGGGCCGAGTACAACTGGACAACTGCGCTGACTGGAGATCAGCCTCGGTCCTGGGACTCTGACGGCTGGAATGAGATATCTAGGATTTTGTTCACACTGCAGGCCTGAAAAACCTTAATAACGTAATTTTTTTAAAGTGAGATCTAGACTCTGTTGTGTTTGTGGATGAGTGCCTCGACAGCAATCTTTACAGCTCGAGACATGAAACACTTGGTTAATTGCAAAATAAAGCTTTGTGGGCGGTTCCGATATTTCATCCAGCCAAGTCTTAGTTTGACTAAATATCAGCCGGGATTGGAATGAGTGTGTGAGAGAAAATTCATTGTGCCGTAATCCCTTAAGCCCTTCAGGGATGGCCTCTGACCAGGGCATATGAGATCCACTACCCAGCGCTAATCTGTTCCCAACACTGATGAACCCAGAAAGTGGCTCTTGCGGTTAACAAACTGTCCACGGATGGATTATCCAGTTTGCAGCAATGCAAAGTTCAGAACACAGCAGCTGTAATCCCAGTGTCTCGATGACACACGTGCTGAGGCCTTGCACTCAATAAGCACAAGCTTGACCCAAAGAATTGTGTTTATCCATTCATCCATGCTCATTCCTCCCCCTCTCTGTGACACAAGCGCTGATCACTTTATCCCTCTGTTCTAATGGCAGAGAGACAGAGCAAGCACGCTTCAGCCACGCACGGCACAAATCCCTACTGACCAGGCTTACCACTGGATGACCAGTGTCTAAAACACTGTTCGCAATGAAAACAGAAGAATTTGACATCTAAACAGTGTGGGCATGGAATAATCAAAGTATGTATTAAGTAACATGTAATGCATTATACATTCAATTACATTATAGCATCTTTTCAAATAAGTAACACACAATTTTTCTATTATTTATTGACAAATACCTCTCCCTTCCCCATTCTGAGAGAAAAGGTGGGTAGGCATGCAGTGTAGGGGTGTGCAGAAAGCATGATGGGTATTGTAGTTCTAGAGTGTGAAATGTTAAATATACAAAGATGGTGTGCTCCTCTTACTTATAAATGGGAGAAACTGCAACGCGCAATATGGTGTAATAAGTCCAGCCTTCTAAATAAAAGAGCCAATCACAGATTGGTAAAGCCATTTAGTCACTGCAGCTGCTGTTAGAATCTCCAGTTCTCATAGAAAACTGAGACTCACGGTTAGGACTGCACATGCGCATTGGCTAGTCTAGCCTGCAAAAATAATTTTTTAACACTATTTGAGTACAAGAAACAACATTTATGGTACAGTTCATGTCAGATTTTAGTACTGATTTGAAAAATGATTGTGAGTTCGGCAAGCAGTCTTTGAGATTTCAGGATTCCCCCTTTAGGATTCTTCCAAACTACACAATATATATTTTGAAGAACGTTGAAGTTCACTGGACAAAATATCTTCTTTTGTGCTCCAAAGAAGAAAGAATGTCATACCAGTATGAAATGACATGAGGATGAGTTAATGATGACACTTTTCATTTTTGGGTGAACACTGCCTTTCAAAATTTCAAACACTAAAATAAAATTAACAATATTATTATTATTATTATTTTTTTTTTTTTTTTTTTTTTAATGTCAGCCAAGCCAAGTATACGATTCTGCTTTGGACAAAAAAAAAAAAAAAAACTAATTTAACTAACGGAGAGGAAAAATAACAAACATATATATTTTTTTTCCATAAAAAGAATACAATGTAACAATGTTATATGGTAACCAGCTATTTTTCCCTCTATTTCTACTTGATCTAAGCAATAAGGTTAATGTAGCCTACTTTGTCATTTTGATTTAGTCAGATTAAATAATTTGACTTGAATAAAACCATATAATTATATAAAGCACATTCTTTAAATGACCTCTTTTGTGGTACATTACATTTACACGACAACAATATACTAAAAACATAAAAGTTTTTCCTTTGCTTTTTTTACGCATACAAACAAAAACATTGTTCACACTTCACACAGAGTATAGTAATACGCATGCGCATGACGTCACCGTTTTCACAAATTCGCGTTTTTGTAGTTTACACGGAGACAAAAGCGGTATTGTTTTCAAAAAGTTCCACTTTAAAACCCGTTTTCAAAAGCTTGCATTTTCAGTCCCCTACAACGCCGGTGTCATGTAAATGAATAGCCAAAACCTATTAAAAAGTTTTCAGTTTTAATTGAAACCGGTGTTGTGCAAACGGCCTCTTAGGCTACGTTCACACTGCGAGCCTTAGTGCTCAATTCCGATTTACCGCTTAGATCAGTATTTTACATTGTTGTTTTAAATGTGGCCAAGATTCCAGCATTAACAGTTGGTGTGAAGTCCAGGACTGGACTGACCTGCATGCGCATAAGAACAATAAAAAGACATCACGCAGCACGCTATCATATGGAAGTAAACCCGGAAGACATTAAAAGAAGCGATTACGCATTTATATATAATGTGATCTGTCGCCGAAGCCAGCGTATTTAAGCACAGGCAATATAAAAAACAAAGACAAGGATATAAAAAAAAAGAGAGAGTTTTTAAACATTTATGATAAGAGCCCTCATGTTTTGCTTGTACAACTGTCACTGTGATACGCATGAGTTCTGACTTCCACTGATTACATATCGCAACTGTCTTAATAACTTCAAGTGTATAAAATCTGACTCCTATGAGAGCAGAAGTGTGATGAAAGTTGATCAAGAGATATGTAAAAGTCGCATGAAATCTAATTTGACTGTTCAGACTGTGGTCACATTGCAAAACATCTGACTTGTATCGGATTTAGGACCACATTTGGAAGTGGCCCAAATCAGAATTGAAAAGATCAGATTCCATGTGGTTTGTGGTGTTCAAACTGTCATTAGAAAGTCCAATATGTCCAATATGAGGGTCACAGTGATTTTGCCAAGTAAGACATGTTCCTGGATCCACATAATTTGTTGATCCTGGAACAACATTTCTGTCTGGAAATGTAGCCCTACCCCTAAACCTAACCCCACCCTTAACTTATCCCTAAAATTAGAGGGAAATGATAGGGATCCTATCACCCTGGGTGTTAGAGAAGCTTCACCTAACCCTGGGTGTAAGTCTAAACTTGGCATAAACTCTAAACTTGTCCCTCAAATCTAATTGGTTGATTGGAATGTTGTTCCAGGATCAACAAAGGTGTTGATCCAGGAACATGTACTTGGTGAAATCACGTTTACCACAATTCCACAGCGGTGATGCTAAAAATACATTGGACCAAAGAATTGCCATTCTCTTATATATATATATAGAGGCACAGGTCAGTGCCACTTCACTGTTGACAGAGCAATGTGGCATGAACCTTAGCCTATGATGACACTGCAGCGTGTACAGAGATGCCTGGAAATATGATAAGGCGAAGGTCATAGGAGAATGACTTGTTTGCCATGCTAATTTCCTGAAAGAAAACTCTGTGAGATAAGAAAGAGATAAATTGACCTTTGGCCTACAACATTCAGCAGTTTGGATTAAGATTAGAAACTCAAAAATGAATTTTCATTCAGTAAATGAATAAATGATCTGGGTTGCGTTTCCCAAAAGCATCGTAAGCCTATAGGTAAACACCGATGGTCTCTTCGATCTACTTGCATGCGCAGCCCTGGACAGGCAGTGTGGATATATTCTGTGCTTATTTACGAGACATTTAAAGAACAAGCTACCTCTTCAAGTTATATGAAAACCAACCTTGAGAGGCAGGCACTTATTTCAAACAATGAGGTATTCATCAATGAGAGGTATCGCATTGTAAATGGACACATAATCCAGCAACTCAAATTAATCTCCGTTCTTCTTTGCTGAATGTGTTGTGCACCAATATTACATTCATCGACGAAGAAATGCAATTAATTATGAGAGTGGTCCCTGCCATCCAACCAAATGGATGGGCAAAAGGGGGAGGTTCAGGGACTGTTCAATAGCTCTCATTCGAGGATGGAAAGGCCTTCAAACAGCAAGGTTGTTTTTTAAAGGCTGTGTGTTTTTAGAATGAGTCTCGTCTTTTCATTGGAATGGAGTGAGCTGCACTCCAATGGTGTCTCACATTTTAAATAAAATAAATAAATATCCCACATCAGCTGTCCCATCATTTCAAGAATGGTGACCGGACACCTCGAAACCTTGAAAGCCCTGAAGGGTCCAGATTCTATTCGCTCGATTCACCACAAATCACACACTCTCTCTCACTCAACGAGCACCTGTGCCAAGTTTTAAATCATAAATTCAGCTCGTCCTTTATCCAAAGCCATTTATTTAGCAATCCACTCAGTTTTTCGTTCCTTTGTGAAAGCAGAATTCCCAAATAGTAAATAATTATATAGACACAGAAAGCCGTTCTGTAAGTCTCCTAGTAAACCGGTAATAGCTACCTTTGTTGGTGGCCTCATCTTTTTCTTTCTTATCTGCATTATACTGTACCACTTTATGATGTACGAGTTACTACAGATACACAGAGTCCATTCACTTCTTGGGTACTGGTCAGATCCAGCTTTTATGTCAGTTTGAATGCTATATGACAATGTTCACTTCGGCCATTTTCTCCATAATTGTATGGCAAAAAAATAAAAAATCTAACGGGTTGTTTATAAAGATAACACTAGTAATCACATTTGAAGAGACGTTCAAATAAAAGTTAAAAGACAACTTTCTGAAGCAATAGGGTAGCACATAAATAGCATAAAACTGTTTAATTGACCTTTTATGACCACATGCCCCATGTGGGGCAACCTGTTATAGATGGAGTAATATTAGAGAATGCCACTTTTTTTATTATCTCGAACACAGATTTACTCAACTCAACTACTCAACTCTCACTCTAAGTACCCCAATTCATGTTTTTCTGGCCTTCCGGTGTGTCTAGTGGAGGCTCTTGTTTTTGAAAAGCATCTTTGTTCTAACAGATACTTGACACCCACAATGCATTGCAATGTAAATAAACATGAATGCACACACAGCTGATAATTAGAAACTTATCATCTACGGCGCGACCTGAACAAAGGTACTGGATACAAATGAAATGTTTATTATTAATATATGTGAGAATGAAAATCGTTTTGCCAAGTATCATGTTATTGATTTAAATATTACCGTGCGATTTGAATTGCATATTGTTTAAGAACAAAATGCACAGTCAACTAACATTCTTACTCGCTTGGATGTCAGTTCAGCCCAAATTCACACACTCTCACACTCAATTTACACAGGTTGGCTAGGAACCAGACCTTGCAAAGAGAAAAATCTCCCAGTTCACAGGCTTGATAGAGACCATTGAGTAGGGGACCCCACACAAAGACCAATAGCGATGGGAATCAGCTGAAAATATGTGACATAATCACATTAGTGTCTTAAAGGACACAAAGCGCTTAGTCAACTTCCCTTGATCAAGGCACATCTGGAGAAGCGGGGGGACTGGAGCGGTGGTCCTGGCTTTCCCCAGCTAAAATTAAAACAAGCTGTAGTGCCACGCTGCTGGGCCGCAATGGACCAAAAACCATGACACAATAATGGATTGCTCCGGCAGTGCTGTAGTAAATGCGATGCTTGTGAAAACGGAAGAAGACTAAAAAAGGAGGAAGAAAAAACAGTGGATGGATTTTAAAAAAGGCTTTGAGAATAACGCCCACAACTTTCCCAGAGAGAATGAACTCTGACCTAGAGAGGGACGATGGAAATTTGTTGAATCTGTCCGCAGAAAACAGACCATATACTTTCAGGAAGTGAAGCATTGTACACGGTAAGTAGTTAATTACTGTAATTTAATTACTTCTCCCTTAAAAAAAGTAAAGTAAAGGATTACTCTTATTTTTTCTGTAATTTAAATACAGTTACTTCTGATGTAATTGCATTAAATACTGTATAGACTATAGAACAATTCTATATAAAACAATAGTGGATTTAACATAAAAAACCAAGGGTAAAAAAACTAAAACCAAGAGAGAACCAACAAAATATTAATAACTGATTATGTTGAAGTCAATGTTTGCTTTTTCCTGTGGGCTTTTTTGTATTTCTATGCATTTTGTTCCCGTTATTTTTTGCGTAGTACAATTTCGTATGAATTCGTACGATTTGAATCATACAAAAATGCATTTTTTTTAGAAAGAACTCATTATGAAGGACCACCCCAACCCCGTCCCTAAACCTACCCGTCACTGGAAACGTACGAATAAGGTCCTACAAATTCATATGAATTAGCCATATTAAAATAGTTACGAATTGCCATTTGATTGTGTTGAACTGACATAAGAATGAGTATTTTTCAGTTTTTTTGGAGAAGTAACTAAATGATGTAATCAATGGAAAAGTAAAACAAAGCAAAAGTTTTACTGCGATGCCTCAGAAACTTTTTAAAAGATTAATTTTAACAACACTCTAAATCAGTAGCAAACTATGCTTACTATTAATAAAATTGCTTTGTAATATTGTCCAGTGGCACTTCTGAACATATTGTAGCCCCGTTTTTTCCCACTTCACCCTGTCTAAGGAAAAAAAACCCAGACCTTTGTTTTAGCTTCACAGTAACTGTGAGAAAGAGGACCTGCTCATAGTATAAACACCCACCTCAACATGCTCCAGCACAGCGCTAGGAGCTAATTACAAACACTGCTTGTGCTAAAAACCCTCTTGTAGACAGCAAACAAAAAGAAAAGGCTGGGGGAGCGAAAGGGTGAGAGAGAAAAGTGACAGAAAGTGAAAGGGGCCCAGGCAAGGAAGGAGGGAGAAGCGGGAGGGGATGAAGAGGCTAATGAATCTATAGGAAACACCACTCCTCTGACACGTGAAACGTTCCTATTCACCGCCCATCGGGACTTAAAGAATGTTCAGCCTTTTGTCTCTTCTCTAATTCCTCAAGAAGAGATGGGATGTGAAAGGTGTGTGTGTGTGTGTGTGTGTGTGTCAAAAGGGGGCTTCCTTAGCAGCACTGCTTATCCCCTGAGCTTTAGCACTTATCAATAAAGTGGAAAATTATATAGTGTAAAAGTACAGACTTATTTAGAATATAATGAATCTTTTGGGAAATCATATTCTCATCTAAACATAATCCCAAGAGAAACGCATATCATTCTTATGCCATTTACAGCCAACATATTAGAAACAAGTCAATACCCTTTTTGAGTATATAAAACAATAAACGGAATAATAATAATAAAAAATTCACTCTTAGATCATTATGTTTATAAATCTAAAATATTTTAAATACACTAAAACTAGTACAAAACTTTTTTTACACAGTATTTTTTGTCAACAGAAAACGTTGTAAAAATGCTACAGTAAAACACCTGTTAATTAGTTAACTGTAGTTTACAATATAACAAACTGTGATAAAAAAAACACATGTAATTTTACTTTCTAAATACTGCTACATGTATGGATTTATGAAAGTAAAAAGTATGGATTAGCATATAACTCAAGGAAATCCATGACATTTTTAAAAGTAAAATATGAAAATTGTGAAAAACAGTAAAAGAACATTCCAAGAAATTCTTGCGTGTCGAGTCACATATTGTTACATTTTATTGATTTTTTTTTCTCTCCAGTTTTAGTAATCAGCTATGCACATCAGGTGTATTTAAGTTTTATGTGTGTTTCCCGATTGGTGTTTTGTGAATATGTTTTTTGCCCATGGTTTATGCTGGCCACAAGGCTCCAACATTATACATTTGAAGATACAAAGTTCTATACAGGTTCAAGTAGACGTGTGTATTTCTACTTGTAAAGATTTTTCAAGTTCATCTCTGTAAAGCTACCTTGAAACAATATGTATTGTGCAACGTGCTATTAAAATGAACATAACTTTTAAAACCTTTAACACTGCAGCAGCTAAGGGATAAATCATTGAATTGCATCTGACCATTTTTTGTAGTGTGTTGTGTGGTAGTGTTGGGAAAGCCACATGGCCGGAGTCCAGGCCCAGATTCTGTCCGTTCCCCCCCTCCTGCTTCTCTCCTTTGCACCAGAGCTCTGATACAATCTGCTGCTTTTACCCCCAGGCTCTTGACGGCACTTGTTACGCAGATAAAACAGGGAGCTGGGATGGACTCACGATTCAAAACAGTTGTTTCCTCTCACCGCAGAGATTTCAAGCGGATACACATATGGCAAAAGTGGCAATTTATCAAATAAGTAAATGCAACAAATTGACAGAACATTACGAGTCAACAGTCTAAACAAGTAACTAAATAGCATACTGGGCTTTTGCTTTGCATATGAATGCGCATAAATCACGAGGCCGCGCACACACCACACCCAAAGCCCACATACTCACTCACTTTCACCCTGAACAGAGCTGTGGTTACAGCGCTAGCTCCCATATGTAATTTGGCCTAATCAAGTCTCGCTCATAGACGCCTGGAGCAGTGAGATTGGCCTGATCTCAAAGTGCACCATCAGCCACAAATTACAGCCTTTGATTTTGGGTTAACTGCATGCCACTCCTATAAGAATAACAGTGACAGTTGTAATATGGAGGTAGTTAGACACCTGTAATAGAGGACATATGCTGCCAGGATTACAAAGCGCACAGGGGATCTTATCTAGCAACCAACAACAGACGTATGAATAAAATATAAGTTACAATAAATCTACAAAAATACCAAGTATGAGTTTCTAATAGAAAATCAAAAGCATATAGTGTAGTATAAGATGAGGAATTTATTTATATAACAAAAAGGCTTGTTCAAAACTATGTGAGTAAGCCTCTAAATATTTTCGTCCATATATTTGGACAATGTATTTTATAGTTTGTTTTAAGGCTTAATGCAAAAGTTCGGCTTGCAAAGTTATACACATTCATTCATGTCGAGATATTTTTAATCTGAAATCATTATTTTGTAAGCTTAAATATAATCATTCAAATTATTTTATTAATAAATCAAATTATTCTATTAATAAACATTTTAAAGAATATATGGATTTTTACACATCCCTGTAGTAGCCCATCATAGAATGTATAGTATTTCTATAGAAAAAAAGGTGGAAAAGAAATGAATACCAAAACATTGCCATGAAGTGTGTATAGATTTTCCCACTCAAATTAGATCAATAAAACATTAATCAAGTCCAATTGGTTAACATTGCATTACATAGCATTAACTAATAATGAGCAATACATTTGTTACATTATTTATTAGTTCTTGTTAATGTTAGTTAATAAAATGTTAAGGTCCATTGAATACTATTAACAAGATACAACTTTTGATTTTAATGATTATACTGTATTATTAGTTAATGTTTAAATTAACATCAACTAAGCTTAATATGCTAGAAGCATTGTTAGTTCATGTTAGCTAATGCAGTTAACTAATGTTAACAAATGGAACCTTGTGAAGTGTTATCGTCTCCGTCTATGAGTTTGTTTTGATGTCCTTATCTCACAATTTTTTTTTTGCCTTAAATTAGTGAACTGTCATTTTAAAATGACATAGTAAAAAGAAAGTTACATCACTTGAGTCTTTAGAGGAGCCACATTCAAAAGTTGGACGAGTTCAACAATTATCCTTCATAATAGTTTTTCATGCTTGATCAGATTTATTAAGCATGGCATATCCATCTGTAACAAAAAAAAAAAAAAAAAAAAAAAACAGCAGCAGCCTTCTTTCATAAGTTCTGTATATCCTTAAATATTTATTTTAATAATTTATCTTCAGATTATTTGTCTTGTAGAATGTTACAATGTTACCATAATTTCAAAATCCATCAAACTGGAAAAGGCACATTTCATAGTCTGACTGCAATATGTAACTAAAGCTCCTTCTTTTTGGAAAACAGCATGGTGTGCTTTTTCAGTGAAATTACAAAACAGTTTTTATAGTAGGAATGATATATTGACTATTGTCATAGACAGATCATTTCTCACCAGGGCACAGACACAACAGAATGTAAGTTTAGTTTTACACATGTACGATTCTTTCTTTTTTCTTTTTTTTTTTAAACCATGCTGCTAGCCGTCTGTTCACATGTGTTGCTTCTGATGAGACAGACAAGTCAGCCTGTAAAAAGCAAGACGTATTTTTCAATACAGATGGTGGGAAAATATCAGTAAAAAAATGAAAAGGATGTCATAAATCCCCCACTATTATTTCACTGCACCTGATCTGGTGTTTTATTCTAACAGAGATTCAACCTTTTTCTTCTTTTGAGCTTTAAAACTTCAGCCATTTCTACCCAAAGCTGAACATTTCTCAAGATCTGTTCCTCTGTGGATATAAAACAGGAGCTGTTACAGTCATTATAATTCTCTTGGAAGATAACAAGGTGTCACTTCCACAATGCAGTTCAGTAACATCTGACACATGCATAGTGGGTTTCTGTTACATCTGGTGTGGGGTTTTACAGTACAAGAGGACAAAAAAGTTTGGCAGGTGAGTCATTGAACACTGCAGCCAACACAGAGAGATGGATGGGAAGACACAGAAGTTTTTTGGACTTCGCTCGAGGCGGGAATGTGTTTGTAGAGAATGAACTTAGATCTTTGCCAGGAATCTAATGTCATTCAGCCAACAGAGTTTCCATCAAAATCGATGTTTCCAAATACTAGACTTGTAGTCAAGACCGCCTAAACCGAGACCAAGACACTACCAAGACCAGAGGGTATCGAGACCAAGACCAAGACAGACCAAGTCGAGACCAAGACCGAGACCGGAGGGGAAAAAACAGACTAGTGTTGTTGAAGCTAAGCAATAACTTGTACAATTTTGTTTTGCATTGCCTGCCTATCTCTGCCGATTTCGAAGTCTCCAAATGAATCCATTCTGCAACTTTTAAATAAATAATTATTTTTTAAAAACGAAATTATAAGCTTAAGTGCAGGATCCGAAAGTTGGTTGTTTTGTCGCTATGGTTGGCGGTGCGCTCAAAGTCATCTGTCAGTTGTGCAGTTACCCAAAATCTCCTGAATGAAGTTAAAACCTATCATGTCACTGATATGTGTTTTACTAAATATTAATACATCAAAAACTGTACATGATATGTGTTGTTTTTTTATCAAGTGATCAAAGTGCTCGTTGCATTGGCGCGGATACGGTGTTTTCTCGTGTGGCTCGCGCACACCGCACTGTCTTCACTCGGACACTTCTTCAATCCGTTGCGGATATCGTCGCGGATATTAGTATTGTATTGCTAAATCCCCCAACCACTATGTCGGTCTGAGACAGCGAGACCTAGACAAGACCGAGAGGTCCGAGACCAAGACAAGAACAAGACCAAAGACCATCAAGGCCGTGACAAGACCTAGACCACAAAAAGTGGTCTCGAGACCAAGACCGGTCTTGAGACATACATCACTACCAAATACATCTGAGAATAACGTTACTTATGGTTTTTAGGTGGGGACGGGGAAGGTGTGCAGTTAAGAGCCTGGGAATGTTACCCTGTATTTGCCAATCCCAGCTCCGGCCTCCGATGGGCGTTCTGCCAACGGATGGAGACTTCCTGCTGTTTAACAATACATTTTCTGCTTCGCTCCATTTTGCCATTATATCATATAAACAAGGTTAATTCCCACCTTTAATTGAGCCTATGGCCCTAAGATGCATGTGTTTTGGTCGATTGGATCACAAGTATACGAGGGAGATGTGTTTAAACCTTGTGTTTTAATCCTTCTCTTTTGTACTTTCGAAAACTTCTGTCCTGATTTCTTCGAGGGGAGGGTCCACAGGCGGGTAAATGTATGGGCTTTTTCAGATCTTTCGATCTAATGACATTAGCTTGCGCACTTTACATATGAATGCAACTGGAGGCGACGGAAAAACATACGGAGAACAACAGCTTTCGATTCTGCTCTGATAGCCGCAAGATCACGCCGAACACTGTGAGTGTGTGTTAGAAATCATGGTGTGAGAACATTGTGGTTGGTAAGTTTTTAGTCTTTAAACCAAACTTGGGTCTTTAGCCGACAAAGCTTAAATCCCGTCTGGCTAGTGTGCTTCCCATAATGTTTAGGCATTAGGTCAGTAGGCGGAGAGAAGACAGTCTTTTGTGGCTGTTCGAACACATTCGACCACATGAGCGTTTACAATACAAAAGCAATCCGGTTGAAAATGCGCTTTCAACTACCACTGGAAGTGGTCAAAAGTGGACAAGCTCAAAACATTTTAGACCCCGTTTACACCTGCATTTAGTATAGTCCACTTGTGATCCGACTGACCAAAACTTAATAATCTTAATACCAGGTGTAAACAGGGCCTATGATACGTGAACTTGCTTACCTGAACTACCAGACATCTCGGAGGCGATCCTGACCCAGAAAACCCCCGTCATCGATTTTACACCAGTGATTGCTACGGCACAGCCTAGAAGATAAGACTGTAATTTGCTAAATAACAAAACTTAAGGCCAGTGCAGGTCAAATATTTAATTTAACAGTTTTTGAAATATGAAAAAATCCAGGCCGTCCTCAACATTTAAAGTGAGGCAGACAAAGAGATAAAGAGTGAGAGAAGTGTATGAATATTTGAGGACAGCAAGCACTTCACAGACAATGATTTAGGTTGAGCCTCAGTTTATGTCCCTAATTTCATCTCACTTTGGGGGTCCCCGCTCTTTCTTTAGACCTTAAAAAATGTAAAGCCCTTTCAAACATCACCTTGAAAAGAAGGGATTGTGGCTAATTGAGCACTGTAGCAGCGTAATTGGGCCAAAGGACCTATCCACATGAAGAGGGTGACCCTTCTAACCTAGTCCTGAAAAAGAGACAAAGCTAAGGGGAGGGGTAATGTGAGTTAAGGGATTCTCACCCACCCTTGTGGGAGCTTGTTTCACACACACTGCCCAAAGTGGGGCTTAATAACTTAACACGTAGCTATGTTTTTCCTCTTGAGGAGGTTTTCTCCTTAAAACCCCCAACATTCTCCCAGACCTTTCCATAAGGACTCTTAAGAGACCAGCTAAGCCCTGTCCTGATATACTAAGAGGACATATAGGACACGCACAGATTTCCATGGTATATACTGTGCTGTTTAGGATGTCTAACAATACATACATTTTTGGTTACACTTTATTTTAAGGTGATGTAGTTACATTGTACTGAGTACTGAGTAATATTATGTACTTACGGTTAGGGTTTGTTTTACGGTTAATTACTTGTAATTATGCATAATTTACTGTTATTACTATAGTAAGTGCATGTTGTAACGTGTAACTGTCACCTTGAAATAAAGTGTTACCCAATTTTTTACCACTTTATTTATAGAAACAGTGTGAAAGTAAACAGGCCACAATCGGCATGAGCGACACCATGTAACGTGCCAAAGCACAGGCTCTAACAACCATATTTTATTTACATATATATATTGCATTAATAATATATAACAATATAGTTGCAGCACTGTCGGCAATGCTCTGGGGCGTGTTTCCCGTACAACGATGTAACTCACTGCTTAACCGCCATGGTACAATGCATTGTTGTAGAAACTAAATAGCTAATCACGACCAGTCGCACGCACTGATCTATATAAATGACTGGATTGCTCATTGCGTTCTAAACTGCCAGCAGGCGGTGAAGCCACAGGAACTATTCGAGCGGCCATATTGGAATTCAGTACCGACAGAGGGCATCATTGACTGACAGCCAAAGCCTTGACCTAAAAAGACCCGGTCTGCAGCGTTTTAGTCGCACAGGGTTCGTTTTATGATATATGTGCGTAAATTAATTGTTACTTTGAATGTTATCAGTTTTTTTTTTGCCTATATTTATATACTATATTGTATTATATAGCGACTTAAATCAGGGCTGTAAACTCTCACCCAATTGACACTGCTCTCACACCACGTCCATTTTCTCACACCGTGAAAAAAAAACATCTCCCTTTAAAGCAAAACTTTCTCTCTCTTACATACATATCTAAGCCACTGGTGAGGACATTCAAAAAGGTGTCTAATACATCATGTCTGTCAACCACAGGATCTCATAGATGACACTTTGGATGTCGATCATGGAAAGATCACGACATCAGAAATAATTCTTATGGAGCAGCCTACGAGTATCATCTTGATAAGTAATTGCTTATGAATATAACAGACACAGAGATCACAAGCCACAAACATTTCATCACAACCTAAAGAGGTTGTGTCCCAACAAGAGGTGGTCCGTTTTGTCTCTACATGGTTGCCAAAAGAGTAAATGCAGAAGTGTTGATCAGCGATTTCACACGCATGAAATGTGGCCTGGTGCCACAATGAAATCACACCACGCTAACATACAGACATATAACCATACACACTTTCACACTATCGACACAAATCACCAGGACACTGCGTTCTGCCCTTGACTCCAGCGGCTCCTCAACAGTCTGGCCTCCTGATGACAGCCTGGCAGCAGCTGGCCAACACTTCCTCTCCGCGCTGAGCCCACGCTGGTCCTGCATCAGGCCTACACTAATGACAGCAGCTTCAAGTGATTACAAGCAACAGGCCTCATTGTTCTGTTTGCCCCTGCTACCTGCCAACCCACTGCAGGTCCCTGCTCATTAATTCCAGCCGTCAGATGGCTGCTCGTCCTCTCAGAAGGGACTTTGAAATCAGCCAGTTTTAAGGACACACATGGCAGAAGAGATGGGCTTAATGACACAGAATGAAGTCTTACAAAAAAAATAAAAAATCTTACAGTCCTAGTTTCAAACAAATTTGAGGAAGACTAAAGCTGACCAACTTTCTTTGGTATTATTTATTCTTGTTCTATACTACTATTTACAATAATGGACAATGTCCATTATATTACATTGCATTCTTACATTACATTACATAATATATTGTTTGTTTATTTTTTTTTTTTATATTATTGGTGGTTGGTTGCAAACCGTGATTCACAACCATTCAAAGGCTTGAGGTTAGCCTGGGAAAACCCAGACAACTTCCGGCAAATTTAGATTTGCTCTGAAAGTTAATCTGGCAAAGAGCTCATTCAAGCCCATTACCAATCCATCGAAATCGAGGCACCAATCAGAAACGTTGGGGCGGGCTTTAAACGATGACGACAGCGCTGGGATTTTGTAGCCTACATTACAAAGATTGGATGCCGTCGTCGAACATCACTCGTTCGAATCAGCTATCGCGTCTGTTTTAAGCGATTTGAACGTTTCCTTTTTGTTAAAAACCGAGCAAAGAACAACACTCGGAGATGTTTTTTCCGCTGCTCTGCATACGTCATCTCCTTCATCGCTCTGATTGGGTTTAGGTCTATCCGCGACGTCCGTTGGTGACGCCCCTCTGGAAATGATTTGTCCATGACGCTTTGCCAGACCATAACTCAGTTACAACTGAGAATGGTCTGGTTTTAACCAGGCTAGCTTGAGGTACATATGATTAAAAATAGAAATGAATACTTCTATTCAGCAAGAACACATCAAAATCAATAGTTATGTATTACATTTATTAAATTGACCAAAAGATAATTCTAAAGAATTTAAAATTCTTCTTTCAAAAACAATAAACATCAATTAAATAATAATGTAACAAATATATTGGGACAGACATTTTATTATTAATATCAATTAAAAAATATTTTAAAAATATCTACTGACTGTCACTTCACTTCACATTTCAAAATCCTTGACCTTCCTGAAAGGACAGAACATATGGGCAGTGTGTATTTAAAACCTACCATCATTTATTCAAAGGGTCAAACGATGAATAAGTCATCGATTTAAAGAAAAACAAAGTGATTTGGGTCAGAGTGTGCTTTAAGGTGAGGTCAACTTTCAGTAGCACAGGGTATCATGTTAAGAGGGTTGCACACTGACTGCCGGGCAGAAAAGTCAGTTGGTAAGTGTCTCACATGTGCATTCACTCATCCGATCTCATGTGGAGGCTGAAGCCACGCTCCTGTCCACCCTGATCTGTAAGCTCAGAGGATCACTCAGCACAATGTGCTGTGATGTCTGAACTGGTCTGATTCAGCAAAAGATGTCAGTGTCTATGATCATATGGATAACAACAAAAAACAAGAAACTGATGATAACCTAATTATAGAAAGTGAGAGAAACAAACATTAGTCCTTTTAGTAAATAATATATTTTGTTAACCATTAAAAAGACAATGTTGTCTTTGTCTGCCCCAATCCTTCAAAACATCACATGGCATTGTATTGATGATAAACTGTCCACTCTGTAATAGCAGGCAAGTATTTTTTGAAAGGGCACTGATTTGTTCTTGCTAAATTCACTGTACTTTTGGCTCATACACAAATAGCGTACAGTTTCTTTTCCTTTGCTCTGCACTGAAATAAGACTAAGCCCATTGTCTCATGGGATAGACCCAGAAGAATTGATTTAATGCTTCAAAACCAATATGACACCAAGGCCATATGAGCAATGCTAAGTGGGTCATTTTTCCTGCCTGCCTTAAAAACAGATTGACATGGGTTACCATGCCTACACAAGTGGAGAATGGATGGATGGATGGATGGATGAATGAGACTGGGACTAGTTGTCTCAATAGCTTTATCTAGATTTTTTATCTAGGTTTGAGTCAAAGGTTCAATTATAAAAATTCTGGGGTTATCTGGTTCTGTTGATTGGAAAGACCTTGGTCAAAGACTCTGTAAATGTAGCCCTGTAAAAAGTTTAAATTCTGCTTAAAAGCATTAAATAGCCTTTTAAAAGACAGTTAGTACCTACATGACCCTACTATAGCCATATTTTAAGAAAGGCTTTATGCAACAGTTCAAAGAACAAGTATGTAAATAAGTGTCCCAAAGACTACATTTGTGGAAGACCTTGAATTCAGGATCTACCGTTGTTAGTTCAAGAATTTGTTACTAATTCAAAAACAGCATGTTAGAACTAGCAATGACGGCTTGAGACGTTTCTGAGAAGCAGTAGGATTGTATAAAATTGGTTTCATAAAACAGTTCAATAAATCAGACGTTAATATTGTGTTCATGTTTTTACTCCACCAAAGAGAGTGGTTGCAAACAAAGCCAGTTCTGGCTTCTAAAGTTTAGTTCCTGAATAATTCAATGGTTTTTGCACAAATCGATTGGGTAAATGATTCAATGACTAGTTTATAAAGGGAGTCACTTGTTTTGTTCCCAAAATAATCAGCGGTTTTGGATAAATTGAATGAGTGAATAATTCAATGACTCATTTGAATCTCAAACTCAAATGCGGCTGTATCTGAAATGGCCCCCTATACCTTCATTCACTATTTCCCACATTAATCCACTAATGTAATCCACCTGAAGGAGTGAAAAGGGAGTGAAATAATTCAGACACTGAGTGTGTCGGAATGACTGTGGATAATCTTCTGCCAAAAAACAGGAATTCATTTAACGCATCCCTCACAGTGCATGGGTATTCACCAGCCAATGAGTGTACATTTGTTGGACACTCATTATTTCAGTATACAATATAATGTCTCTATAATGTCCACTATGGTTTTGAACACCACTACAAATGGATGTGCCATCAAATGAACAAGTGTATGTGGGCAGTTTTTTTGAATGAATCGGTTGCATGAATAACAAAAATGACAAAATTTATTCGGACACCAACGAAGATAGAAAATGATATGTAAAAGAAAAAAATACTTTATCTACTTTATCTAATAAAATGTTATATATAGTTCAAATGTTATATGTTCAATCGTTTTCATTGGCAACAATTTTGGAAATGTTCAATAGCCTATTTGTAGTGTTGATTATGAGGGATGTTCCAATACAGGAATATTAACTTAAATAAAAACTGCCAAAAAAATTATAAAATTATCACGGCACAATAAGTATAAATATACAGTTGGTGCAAAACTGTTAACATGCATCAGATATGATTTCCTAATCTCCAAAATATGCACAACAAATGTCCTGTTTTGATGTTATGACTGTGTGAGTGTGAAAGCATGTACATGCGTTGTGTGTGACATGTTTCACCCCAGATTGTGGTGTTGGCCTTGTAGTGGCCAGTGGTTAAACCACAGTAGCAGAAAGGTTAATACATACAGCACATGTTGCCTTCCACAACAGGTGGTGTGGAGCACTCAACGGCTCTCAGCATTCCTGCCTCTCTATGCTGGTGGCCCCTGGTATTCCAGGATTTACGCTGCCTCCCCACCCTTCCCACTGCACAGGCCTGACTGACAAGCTAATCGTTGGGCTGGGATCCCCTCAGCTATTGATTCCACTGCAACACAACACCTCCCAGTCAATGAAACTGCAATATAATGGTTGAGCTGCGAAGAAAAGGGGAGGATTAGCGCGTCGAGCAACTGGAAGAAATTTGCTGCTGCCGCCTCCGCTGCATATAAGGCTTCACTCCTCCTCGCAGCTGCTAGAAGGTAGAAACAGGGCGGCACAAATAAAGTGACGGGGAGAGATAGAAATGCAGGAAAAAAAAGTGTCTCAGAGGGTAGTGGCTAAGAAAGGCAAGTTATTAAAAGCCACAAAGCGGAGCCCATGCTGGGTGCGGAGAAACAGCCGCGGTGCAAAAGAAAGCACATTTGAAAGGATGGGGGTGTGCTTCTAAATTGTTCTAATCCTTTGAGTGTTTTATTTTGCTGGGTTTTGTAGTTTAGCAACGTTAGCCTGAGAGGGGAGATCGGCGGCACCTTGTTCAGGATGTCTGCATAGTGGCCACACAGCACATCATAGTCCAAAAGAGACAGTTTAAGACAGGGGGAGGGGTGCTCCACAATTATTATTATTATCAGCCTCTGTATTAGATACAACTGGAGTGCTTCAGTGCACACACTCTAATAGTGTAGGTTCTCTCACATTTCAGACTGATTTGACTTTTCAGGCTTTTTACTGTGCTGCCTGAGCTGAGCAATGGCTATCGATTCAAGTTGAGGGGGGAAAAAAAAGTAACAGCAATTAGTGGCTTTATTGTTCCAGTTCCAGTGTTTCAGTCAACGATCCAATTTCTCTTTTGTTTGCACACTTAATTAAAACAAATCTGTTACATATCTCTCAGGGATCAGTGGCTGTTTCCAGCGCCTTAGTAAGTCGATGCAGTAGTGACGATGAAAAATCCATATTTTCAGGCATCAGTGCCATAGGGAGTCATTCAAAACCAGCTGAATATTGACACAATCAACCCGTCACTAAAACACTTTCCCAAAGGGACAGGTGAATTATGTTAACATCTGAAACTGTTCATCTTAGGAATTTCTTGTCTTAAAACCAACAAGAAAAAGGTCTTTCAGGAAAGATTAAACAAGTTGATACTTTGAAGAAGAGACAGAGCGACTGTTAAGTTATTGAGTTTTAAAAGTGACACAAAACACATGACCCCTTGGCCTTTTCCCCCCAGGTTCCCTCTGTAATACTTAAGATATTGCTCAACTTTGAGGTTTTAAGCTTCTCTCCCTCTGGGAAGCTTTTATGTGCCATAATGTGTGCGCCGCACTTCTGTTACTCGGCTACATGACCTATTAACAAAATGTATGGTCGATCAGTTCAGCTGAAATTTGCAAAAACAAAATGATTGTGGATGCTCGTGTTCTGCACGGTAACTTCGAATGATGTGCTCTCCAACACATCTTTTAGCAATTTTGTTTTTATGCCTGCTCTGTTAAACACAATGGCTGTATAGTCCGTAACACTTCATCTACCCAGAGGGCTACATAAAATCTCAAAGTCATTCAACAGAAGGATCCAATACCACTGTTTTACCTATATGACTTGGTTTTTATTTTTTTCAAAGTGGTGGATCTGCCTTTATTGGGCTGACTGTGGTACGTCCCGTAAAAAAAATGTGGATCCGTAAGAAAGTATAAAGAGCAAGTTTCAATCTAAGTCAAGCAATTGACATCCAGTATGTAAACATCTGTTCAAACTTGTGCACAAACACACACACACGTAATATAAATATACTCTGGCATGAATGTAAATAAATCCCATTAGCATCTCAAGTTAACCAACTTAAATGTATATACCTGATATAAAGATTAAAAACCATTAAACAAAATGTCTGACACACAAGTTCAAAGACAGAGCATGCTCATATCATGATTCCTGCATGACATTTATAGCGCAAGAGCTTGTTAAACAGCGAAATCTGAGCCAAAGTTTACTGACTGGTCCACTTTGTTTGGCTCATTACTCCATACAAGAATCTAGCGAGAATTTCGGCCACCGTAGTGTCACGCTGACATTTCCAGATATCTTTAACCAATCATCAGCCTGTTTCTGTCCTTATTTTATTTATTTTTTGTATATTTCATGGAGTAGCATAAAGTTGGTTAATTGATTTTTCTAAAGGAAACCTAAATTGCCAGCAGAGGTCAACAAAGGAAATTGTGGCATTTGTGCGCACACAGACACACACGAACACACACACACACACACACACACACATAGTCTCTAATAACAAAGTCCATTCTATTGGTGACATTTGCAACTTGATACCCCTATACAGGGCAAAAATGTAATTGGCACGAGAAGGCCTCTGCATAAAAATAGAGGGCTAGTGTCACGGCAAATGTCAAAGGTTTGACCTCCCTCACCCTCCACACAGCCGGCCAATCCTGATGACTTCTGACCACCCCTAGAGCCATAACTGTGGCTTTAGGCATGCCAGGCCCTGATTGGTCATCATGCCATTCTTCTGAGTGACATGTAAAGGCATCATGGAGGAGGAGTAATGACCTTTACTCTATAGTCACATCTCACCAACAATGTCAAGCTGTCAAGAAGCTGTCCGTCTTCATGGAGACATGTTTGCAGAAAGAGAGGAGTTAACAAAAATTGTCTTCATTTGATGTTTCATTTTAGGGACAAAAGCTTTGACAGCTGACAGCATTACTAAAAGGACTGAATGTGGGGGCTTTTAGCTCGCTTATAACTAGGGACAAATTCAGAATTTGTTTCTCAAAAACAATTGTATAATAAATGTACGTAAACTATTTTACCATATAAAAAACCCCTTAGACATCAAAATAGCATTATTTATCTGCTCCAGCACATTGGATAACGCATCTTTACACCACATAGAGTTAAGTAAATATTACTGTGGTGATGTCATGTTTGATGACACAGCCTTGACTCTAAACATCCACATGTATAGAGCTTCTTAAATGGGGTTGGACCTCTGTGCTGTCCAGACATGACCTGGAAAGACACATTTCTTCCAGGTCAGTGTGTGGCTATTCCCTCTTGACTTGCTCAGTAAGCATAGCGCTCTTTCACACGGTCTAATTGCTATACTATATAACTGCACTAATTATTATGTACATAATATTTGTATGAATGCGAAATCTAAAGAGTGGAAGACATTTACACAAGGCAGCGGATGAAAAGAGTCCAAGATGAGATCAGGGGCCTGGTTAAAAGATTCAAGCCATCTTCCAGAACCTTCAAAGGTTCTCACGTGTGGGTCAGTCAATAAAGCATGTACAAAGAAAAAAAAACCTTCCTTTTCCAAGCCCTTCACTCAGAAAACAGGCACTTCAGCGATAAAGCTGAAGGCAGTTATTACATGGTGACTTTTAATACAGAAGCGATTTGCGGTCGCCAAAGCCCAGGCCTGCCCCAGGCGAGCCTCGTGCACTGCTGTTCTAATGGGACCAGTTTGTTGACTGTCAAGATAATGGAGAAATCAGTAGCAGACGGGCCGAGCACCGTAAATAGCAGAGGTAATTAGAGAGCCTGTCACAAATCCAGGAAGGTTTGATGTTCTCGGTGGTGTAAGAGACGAAAAAAGGTAACAGGTACCAAAAGTGATGACACACAATAAACGTTTATGGGGCCAGTCTTCTGGATGTATTACAGGGCTGTTGACAACTACTGACATAGGCTTCCATATTAGAGAGTTTTTTTGGATTACTTAAGGGGTATATATCATATTGATTTTGTGCCATAAACATAATTTAGTTTTTCATTACCATTTTCTAATATTAAACAGCATGTTTTGTTGCTGAAGACTTCCAAGTAACACTTCCTTTGCTATAGAGATACAAGAAACTGAGCTGTGCTGCATTTAGTTTCACACAGTCACAAATTTGATTGGCAGAAAAGTCCTATATTGCTATTCTGACCGAGAACCGGTTTTTTTTTTTTTTTTTTTTTTTTTTGCCGTTTAGAGGCAGAGTTTTGTAATATACTACAACAACACACAAAATTAATTCAAATGTGTCACCTCCATCCCAAAAGGAAAATAAATAAATACATTATTTCCCAGACCTAAATGAAATACGCATGTAGTTCACTTGATGCTAAAAGGCTAAAACAAAACTACCAGACTACGGGGCCGTTAACAAGACAGCGTTTTCAACAAAAAAATGTCAAACTTTTTTTATGCGTTTGGTCATTTACACAACAATTGCGTTTTGGGGGCCTGAAAACGGGTTTCGAAGTGCACGTTTTTGTAAAATGATATCGTTATCATTTCTGTGTAAGCTACAAAAACACAAATTTGTGCATGCGTATTACGTTCAGTCTATAGGTGCGTAGTGATTCTTAAAGTGACATCGCCAACTACTGGCCTGGCAGCATAATACAGCGTTTTTAGTTGTTTATTCGTGCAAAGGAAAAACTTTTCTCTTTCTAGTTCATCATTGCCATGTAAACATACCCTAAAGCTAACCTTCAAAACTTTGCCAAATTTAGTGATTCCTCAAACAGCACTTGTAGTATCAATTTAGTTCCCTCTTAACACAACTTCATTTTCAGAAAGATTGATTAAAAAAAACAAAAACAAACAAACGATCAAAAAACTGTGCTCTTCAAAGTATGCCGTCCGGCTGATTAAAAAAAAAGAACATTTGATTATTCATCATATGATTAAAAAAAAAAAAAAAAGAAGATATTTAGGAATCTAACTGACCAAACAAAAAATGTTAATAACTAAACTCAAACTTGGTCCCTAAAGTTAAGCTGCATAAACTAGATCAGCCGGATCCGGGAACACTTCCGGATGTACTCATTAAATCATAAGAAGGATGGCATCTACACTAATATTAGTCGGTAACACTTTACTTGAAGGGGTGTACATAAGACTGACATGACACCTTCATAACCATGACATGACATATGTCATGAATATGAAGTTGGGTTTATGCATGTTTATGGCAACTGTCATTAAGTGTCTTTCGCTCAATAATGACATTTTGAATGCAAATATGACATTGTTTAAGATGTCTTTGTTATGACACCTTGACATAAACCATAACATCATAACCTGTCGGTGTCTTTGTCATGACAACTTGACATTAAATTAAGTTAAACTGTCATGTGGTTGGTTTTGACATTGGCTGTCATAAGGCCATTATAACTGTGTCATGAATATTTTTCGTGACCTCAACTACAGTGGTACAAATTGAATTTGTCATTAAACAGTTATAATGGCTTCATGACAGCCAATGTCAAAACCAAACACCTGACAGTTTAATGCAGGGGTGCCCAATCCTGCTCCTGGCGATCGACTGTTCTGCACAGTTCATCTCCAACCCTAATCAAACACACCTGAAGCAACCAATTAAGGTCTTCAGAGCACGTCAGGATCACTTGAAAATTAAAGGCAGGTGTGTTTGATTAGGGTTGGAGATGAACTCTGCAGGACAGTCGATCGCCAGGAGCAGGATTGGGCACCCCTGGTTTAATGTAATGTTAACCAATAAAGCTAAGTGGTTTCTTAAGTTTGATAATTAATCTGCTATGTCATGTTTATGACAGGTTGTTTTGTCTTAGTAATGTCAAGTTGTCATGACAAAGACACTGACAGGTTATGATGTATTGGTTTATGTCAAGGTGTCATAACAAAGACATCTCAAACAATGTCATATTTGCATTAAAAATGTCATAATTGAGCGAATGACACTTAATGACAGTTGTCACAAACATGCATAAAACTTCCTTCATATTCATAACATGTGTCATGTCATGATTATGAAGGTGTCATGTTAGTCTTATGCACACCCCTTCAAGTAAAGTGTTACCTGTAGTCAGCCGGATCCGGACCATATCCAGATCAGATGAAGGACCTGCGCCTAGACACGACCACAACGCATCCCTGAAGTGTCAGCAGAGATTGTGTCAAGACTACCCCCTGTGAAGGTCTCATCGACTTGAAAACCAGTGGCACTGATCCTCAACAAACCCGTCTCCATACCGGCGTGATGACTCCGATCTTCAACCAGATGGAACTTGATAAATCTTCTGCATGTTCCAATCCAATCTGACTTCTGACCTGTAATGCTTGCCTGAATCATAATCATACACTGTGTGTTCGTTGACCAGAGGAGAACTGCCCCCCGACTGAGCAAGTTTTTTTTCTTTTCCATTCTCTCACCTGATGGAGTTTTGCTTGCTTGCCACTGTCGTCTTTGGCTTTTGGCTTGCTTAGTTGCGGACAGCAATATTATTGATCTGCCTGCATTGACACCATTGAATGAGAAGTGAACTGAGCTGGACGATGACATCACTGTTTTCTCCAGATGCTGTATAGATAAATGAACTAAAATTAAAAACTTTTTTACAACAGAAAGGAACCATCACTGAACTTACTAAAGCTGGACTATGACACCATTTTCATCTAGATCTGCTGTACAGCCGAAAAACACTTTGTTACATTATTTCCCTGTTATCACTGTAAAGCTGCTTTGAAACAGTCTGTATTGTAAAAATCGCTATATAAATAAAGGTGACTTTACTTGACTAAATAGCATACATGGTTCACCACACCTACAGTACCAAGATTTAGAGGCAATTTTCTTCAGTCATTTGAAAGGTGAAAAAGCTTGCACTTTTACTGTGAGCTATATCCCATATGTGACATTAGAGCCTATAACTTTATAACTCATGGGTATTTTTATATTTGGCAGTCTTTGGATTTATGCCTCCTAAACTACCCTTTTTCTTCTCTACTGACATTTTACTCCAGAAATTGGACATCATGCATTATTGTCAATCATTTGCACTCCTTTCAAAAGGAAATTGTAGGATCATTAAAAAGTTGTTTATGAACAAATATGAAAGAAAGAAAGAAAGAAAGGACATAAAAAGTAACCCAGCATAGCTACTAATGAATGGAAGACTTTGTCTAAATGCAGGACAAAGGGATGCAATGTAACCCTAGTTAGACTGGCAGAACATTAAATATTTTCCATTGATTTTCATATTTTCATCTTGCTGCCTAGTATTTCTGTAAATAGGTGAAGGTTTAGCTCTTACGGGGATTTGCTATTTTCTGTTTCTTTGCCGTGAACCTGAGGTCTGCATAAACAGTGGTTCTCTCATAATATTTTTCAGCCCTCAGCGTTTTCTGGGGCAGGCTCCGTCTCTGGGGATTTTACAGAAATATCCCAAATATCAGAGCATCTGACTCTTTTCCAAGACTTACCTTTGCTGGTTCAAAGTGTTACAAAAAAAAGTCAACCGAAACGGTTTGACAATTGATAGCAAGGTGGAATACAATCCAAGAAGCTTGCACTTTTAAAAATGGTTACAGTTAATGTCCATGATTGTTTTATATGAAATGAAAGTAATATTTAACATCTAGTTATTTGACAAAGCTGTGCAGTGTTCTTTTTAACTGGACTGTAAACTTAAATTAGAGTCTGCTGTGCTGTATGGCCATGACATAAAAATAGTACTATTATACATTATTGAAGGAAAAAAAAAGAAAGAAAGAAAGTCTACGTTCATTTGTAATAATAGCAAAAGATATAAAACTCCATTTGACCAAGCTATATTTTCCACTGTAAAAAATGTTTTATGTGCATTGGCTTGTGCTTATCCTGAAATGTGGCCAATTCATGACGCGTAACCTTGTTATGACAGGTAAAATATGTGCTGTTTGTTTCTAGTGAGACGTTTTTAAGGGACAGTAAATAAGCTTTCCAAGGTACGAGTGATCAGACAAATGCTTTCAAAGCGTCCAAAAGATATCTTTAAAAAACATACAAATATATAAACGTGTTCATAAATGCTTGGTATCTCTTTCAATTATATCCTATTGAATCTACATGTATAAATACTTTAGCATTTTAATAAAAAAATAAAAATAATAATAATTAAATAAATAATTTAAAAAAATGTATGTTGTAAATAAATAGATACATTTTCTTCTTCTTGAAACACAAATTTGTTCCGTGATGTGATAAAGTAATAGTTGCGGGATGTTTTCTTTGAGTTGTTTCCTCTCAGTGTCTGTGGCAGTAGGAAGTCCGGGACATATCCTTGCCTTGGCCCCATGGGAAGGAAATGGGCAGAGCTTTGTGCTGTTTGTGACCCCTCCGTGAGGAAAGTCATGACTCGACCTTGACGCTCTGCTGACAGCTCTGGGCCTCCACAGCTCGAGAGCAGTCATCACAGGCAGGATGACCGCACACAGACACTCCCAAACACAAATATGTGTGCGGACTAGCTGTAAAGTGCCTGAGCATGTGCTCTCCACCAGATTATCCAGCATATGGAGTCCAGAGATCCTCCCAACCAGCGGAAATGTTCTTTTTTGAGAGCATAAACCCTCATCTCTTCATTAAATCAGTTTTAGGATTAACCTATCCAAATAGGTTAATATATATAATCCTACAATATCAAATAAATGATATTAATTTGTGTATATATACACAAGGAAAAGTGGGCTAGTTGTCACACGTACTCTAGTGAATATTTCTCAGGTTAAACTTTTTTCCTTAAATCAATAGGGCACAAACCTTAGAGTTATAAAGGGATTTCAAAAATGTATTTAAATTCACAACCACTACATAAAAATCCACTTTCTAGAGTTCCACACAAACAACTTTCATGTCTGCTAGTGATTTGTGTAGACCTGACCCAGACGACTCATCACAGTCACACACGCAAAGCCAGCAGGTGAGACTTTGCAAATATTTGACATTGCTTAAATACACTTCTCTGCACTCCAGTTGCTTAAAAGCATTCTCCTTTGCTGTAGACCCATGCAAGACTGCGTCTCAAAAGACAGAACGCCTTTTCATTGGCAAAAGCGTCATTACAGTAGCCAGTGAACTGGATGGCATGCGCTCTCAGTCATGCAACTTTGTTATACCTCAATTCATTAGTTATGTGCTGGTCAATTTTCTTTACAACAAAAAATTCACCTGCCCAGAACGGATTCCAACCTCTAAAACATTCTTTTAGAGCATTTAAAAAAGAAAACGTTTATTTTCACAATGCATATTGCATTGTGCAATTTCGGTGAAAGTATTTATAGGTCCCCTAAAACCATGCACTCAAATCAAACCTTTTCTGCTTAATGCATGATGAAAAGCAAAACATTAGCTAAGATTAGTATACTTGAACTGTGAGTCAGGAAAACTAAAAACATTCCCCGGTAGATAAATCATGGACTATGAATTCTTTCACCTAAAATCCCATCCTGTAAGCATATGTGCTCCTCAGTCTTTCGGTGAATCCTTCCACGGAAACACGCGCGTTCACCCAAAACACACACGGACTCTCTCACGCCCACACCCCGCAACACATACACACACACACACACTCTCTCTCCGCATGCGTTGGATCATAAAGGTAAATGGTGACTCCCCGGATTTACGAGCCCAGAAAATAGGATGAAACCATTTGGATTTTATTATTCCATTTACTCTTCCCCCGGACCACAAAGTGGTTCTGAGAGCTTGTTTTATGTATTCAGCTGCTTTCCCCCCCTCCACAAGCATGTGGAGCCGCTTAAATAAACCATCAAGCGGAGCCCAGCTGCAACAACAACCGATCGATCGGAGGCAGGTTTCACGTCTGAGCGCTGCGCCGCCAGCACGCTGGCTTCAGCAGGTGGGGTGGGAGTAGTAATTTGCTGCCGAAGGGCTTTTGTGTCTGCCTGACTTCAGAAAAACTGTAACTTCTGCCTCCCCTGATAGATAGCCGTGCAGGCTGATAGAACGTGTGTGTTTGGAAAAGATTCGCTGCTGTATAAACAATCGACTCCCTACCTTCTACAACATCTGGGAACTCTCAAGCGTCAGGGCCCCGAAACAAATAACTGGGGACTAGTTAGTCTCTGATTAGGTTTTAAACAACACATCATGCTCTAAGGAGAGTGCTGTATTGCCTCATCGGAGACCGAAGCAGAGATCTCAAATAAAACAAAACAGCTACAACTTACAAACAAGCCTATCGCGCTCTGTTAAAACTATGTTTGCGAGTCTATAACAAGTACTGTAGCTCCAAGCTTTAATCTGCATAGCTGCTACTAAACAAGTCATATAAAAAGAAATAATGCCAACCATAAAATTCATAGCTTCCATCATCTGCACCTATTCACATGGGTCAGTTTGCAAAGGTCAACATATCTGGCACCCCTGAAAATAGATTTTTTTTTTTGTCTTTGCCGTTTAAAATAGAGGAGAGAAATGATGCAAGCCGGACTCAAACCTGTGCCTGAGCATCATGGCTCAACATGTGTGCAAAGAGAGTACATAAAGAGTAAAAGAAATGACAGGGAGAAAGGAGCAAACAATATCGAGAAATGATGCGAGCTGGGCTCAAACCTGCGGCGTCCACATGAGCACCATGATACTACATATTACAAAGGAAACAACATGGAGAAAGGGTTCGTCACCTGAACCAGACTCAAACCTGCATTGTCCACATGAGCAGCATGGCTCAACATAGTAGAACACATGTGCTAAGTGCTAGGAAATGGATCAAAGAGGAGATGAAATAACAGGAAGAAGGAGGGGGAACAAGATTGAGAAATGATGCAAGCAGGACTCAAACCTGTGTCATCCACATGAGCACCAAGGCTCAACATATCAAAAAATGTGTGGTAAGCCTGGTTTCAAAGATAGTTCTTGGATTAAGCCAAGATTAGGTCTTAGTTCAATTAGGACATTTAAGAAGCTTTTATAAACATGTCTTAAAAAAACATTACTGGTGTGCATTTTGAGACAAAACAACAACACAATGGCAATTACATATTTTAAGGTATGTCAGTGTACATTTCTTTCAGGTAAAATAGCTCAGACATGCATTTTAGTCGTGGACTATACTTAAGCATTGTCTGTGAAACTGGGAGAAAGAGTAAAGGAAATGACTGTGAGAAAGAATAAACGAGATTGAACAGTGAAACCAGCCATACTTGAACCTGCATCATCCAAATGAACACCATGGCTCAACACATCAGAACACATGTGCTAAGTACTAAGTCAAGGCTCTGAAAATAGCACCTGTTATTTAATCATAGAGGAAATGACAGGGGGAAGAAAGGGAATGAGTTTGAGAGATGATGCAAGCCAGACTCGAACCTGCATGGTACACATGAGCATCATGGCTCGACATTTCATAGTACATTTGCGCTCAGTCATGGCTCTG
The DNA here is from genome assembly GCF_029890125.1 of Rhinichthys klamathensis goyatoka. NCBI lineage: Eukaryota > Metazoa > Chordata > Actinopteri > Cypriniformes > Leuciscidae > Rhinichthys > Rhinichthys klamathensis. The sequence goes on from NW_026606558.1 coordinate 3,579,758, forward strand.
AAAATAACACCTTTAATTGAATCATAGAAGAGAGGAAATAACAGGGAGAAAGGGGAAGGGGGGATGAGATCAAGAAATAATGCAAGCAGGACTCGAACCAACATTGTCCACACGAGCATCATGGTCCAACAAGTCAGAACATGTGAACTAAAGTAGTATAAAAGAAAGAAAACCACAGATAAAGGGGAAAACAAGATCAGGAAATTACATGAGACGAATTTGAACACAAGAAACATGGTCTTGACATATCAGAACACCTGTGCTAAGCGCTAGGTCACAGCTCTGAAAACAGCAGCTTTAATTTCATCTTATAGAGGAGAGGAGAGGAAATGACGAGGGAGGGGGGTGGGGATGGGGCAATGACATCAGTTATACCTGAAACAGTGGACAGGTGAACTAAGATAATGCATAAAGAGTGAAGGAAATGATAGGGAGAAGAGGACAAACAAAGTCAGGAAATCATATGAGCCGGACTCGAACCAACATTGTCCACATGAGCACCATTGCTCAACATATCACAACATGTGCGCCAACACAGTACATAAAGAACAATGCATATGACACGAGGGGGGAACAAGATTGAGAAATGATGCAAGCTGGACTCAAACATGCTTTGTCCACATGAGCGACATGTCTCAACTTATCAGAACATGTGCTTAGCGCTAAATCGCGGCTCTGAAAATTGCACCTTCCATTTAATCCTGCTTCACAAACAAACAGCCAGATTCCTCTCCTCCTGTCAGCACCTTTGACTTGTCGGCCTGCTTGTTTAGAACGAGGACTCCCCACATTATCTCTAATCCCCAAGTCTGCCTTAAACCAACGCTTAGATGAATTGAGACTGCGATCTTAACCTTATTCATGCTTTCAAGTAGAAGACAGAGAACTATCAAAGCATTCCACATTGCATCAGGGATTCCCCATCCTCTCAGCATGCACACCTTTGTAATTTTATCCCACGATGTGTTGTTGTAAACATATGCCGGCCGCCATCAACTGTTTTCTTGCATGGCGGGTGTGTGCAACCTTGAAAAACAACAGATGTCTAGTCACGAATCAATCTGATTATTCCGCATATACTTCATAATAATAATAGTAAGAATAAGAAAAAACTGATCTAATGACTATTATAATATCAAACAAACAGAATCATAAACTAATCCTTGATTTTCTGTTCACAGATGCACTTTATTTTGATTGGAGCACCTGCCATACAATTAAGCAGAAAGCTGTCTGCGCTTGTGAAGCATTGTGATGTGGATTAATCCATTCTTGATACAGTACGCTGTGGCTGCTCCTCTCCTGCAGGGAAGCATTAGTTGCAGTGTCTTTCGGCTCCATGATTAATCTGTGTATCCCTGCTGCCTCTTGTCTTACTGAGAGCAGATAAGGTGTGGTGAGTTAACAGAATCTCTGCCTGCTCTCCAAGAGACCAGAGTGCCAGTACTTATCCAGAGTCTCTCTCTTACTGCTTTACTCTTACACTGATGCGTTATACTTAAAGCTTGTAAGATTGCTTAAACAGTTGTGTTATAGTATGTGTTCTGTACAAGTTCAGCTCAGTCAACACATACATGTTGATCACTAAAATATGTTTTTTTTTAAAGTTAAATAAAAATCTGGGTTACACAGTGAGGCACTTAGTTACCATGAAAGTGAAACGGGTCAATCTATAAATGTTCAAATGTTCACTGTTTTAATAGAGAAGACTAAACAATATGCATAACATGATTTCAAAGTAAAAAAAAAAATCTTTATAAAGTTATATGTATTTTACAACTTCATTGGCATGGCAACACAATGTTACTATTATTACATAAAAGGTAATAATAATTATTATAATAATATATATATATATATGTATTAATTATTTTTAATGTCATCATTATTGTTATTAAAAACAAATATTAACAACAATAATATTTATTTTAATACAAATTTAAAATAGTTTAAACCGATTTACTGTACACGCTTTTATACAAATACAATTTCACAAACAGCTTTGCAGATCACACAAACAAAATAATTAGTATAAAATGTAATTATTATTATTAATACTAAAATAATAGTATTTAAAAATTAGTTTGAAACGAAGATTGTGTACAAGCTTTTATAAAATTATAATAATTCACAAACAGACCACACAAAAACAATAATTGGTATAAAATTAAATCTATTATTATTAATATTAAAATAGTATTATTTAAAATTAGTTTGAACAGATTTAGTGTACAATCTTTTATAAAACAATACTTTTCACAAGGAGATTTACAGACCACACAAAACCAACAAGTATAAAGTATAAAAATAAATGATACAATTATAATCATCATCAAAATATTATTACAAATAATTCGTTTTAACAGAAGAATTACTGCACAAGCTTTAATAAAATCATAAACCTCACATTTCTGCTTTTTTACAATATTTCCTTTTTTTGTTGTAAAGAAAACAAAGTTATTTTTTGTGGTAATCAACACAAATCTGTCAACTGGGCTTAACTTGTATTGTATAGTCTTCCTTTGAGAAGGGCTGTCCAAATGTGTGCGAATACACACGCACGCACGCGCACACACACTCATCCACAACTGAACTTTTGCACCGCTCTTCAGAGCCTGGAAAGCCCCTCCTCCTGCACAAATACACACACCTCTGTGCACACAAACACATCCAGTTCCGAGACAATTTAAGCCAATTACAGTGCGAGGGCAAATGGTTAACCTCCATAATATACATTTCCCAGCCTCCAGCCCCCTGCACTTGCCTGTCATCCCCACAGCAGAGTTATGCACCGCAGACGGGTGTCCTGGGCGACCTGGTTAGAGTTGGCTCAATTCATTAAGCCGGGGCCCGTGCACAGGCCCGAGTTCACACGGTGAAGGCACTTGCAGCAAACAGCTGCCACACATTCCTGATGGGAGGGCCAGGCAGATGTCCAAGGACAATCAAAGGGAGAGGCAGGGGAAAGTTTACGATCTAGCGTTTGCCAGGGCCTCAATGAGCTGCCTCTCCATCCCCTCCTTAAAGACAGGGTGCAGCTGGTGAGACTCAAGGCGCTGTCCTGGCCCGGCTCCCTCTCTCTCTCTCTCTCTCTTTCTCTAGCCCGAGAAGACTGTCAATATCAACTGCCTCTTCAGCTCCGCAGTACGAGTGCAGAAGTGGATGGGTAGCCTCTTTGGCACTGCCAAAAGCAACACGGGCCAAGAGGGCGAGTACAAAGATGAAAGTAGAGCTTCACACCCAGACACAATACGACTGCCCACACTGAGCTCAGGAGAATGGCACTTTTGTTAAACTCTCTCCAGATCCTTGGGATATCCATCTTGTATTATTACAAGTGGCATCATGTAACCTTTTTATTTACAGCATTAACTGTGGCATTTCTTCTTGAACTGACATAGAGATGATGACAGCATGAAAACGAATTTTTTTTTCCGAACTCATAATACAATTATATAATAAAAAGAAATTCATGTAAACTTAATACAAATACAACATTACATAAATTAATTAATATTTGCCAAAACCTGTTGCACTGTACACATGCTCAGAATAAACACAAGAGCTGTTGGTCTGCTCTGAGTCATGCCCTGATTCCAATTTAAACAAAATTTGAGTGCAAGAAAGACATTAAATATTGCATTAGAAATTAAATATAAACTTAGTCTTTTTTTTTTAAAATATAATAATAATTTAAGATTATATATAATACATAAATTAGATAATAATAATAATTGAAAAATCATTAAAATACATTAAATATTCAAATAGAGATAAGAGATTAAATATAAACATTCTCTTAAAATTAACAAATATAGCCTATAATATAATAATTTATATACACACATATATATACACTCACCGGCCACTTTATTAGGTACCCCATGCTAGTAACGGGTTGGACCCCCTTTTGCCTTCAGAACTGCCTCAATTCTTCGTGGCATAGATTCAACAAGGTGCTGGAAGCATTCCTCAGGGAGTTTGGTCCATATTGACATGATGGCATCACACAGTTGCCGCAGATTTGTCGGCTGCACATCCATGATGCGAATCTCCCGTTCCACCACATCCCAAAGATGCTCTATTGGGTTGAGATCTTGTGACTGTGGAGGCCATTTTAGTACAGTGAACTCATTGTCATGTTCAAGAAACCAATTTGAAATGATTAGAGCTTTGTGACATGGTGGAAGTAGCCATCAGAGGATGGGTACATGGTGGGCATAAAGGGATGGACATGGTCAGAAACAATGCTCAGGTAGGCCGTGGCATTTAAACGATGCCCAATTGGCACTAAGGGGCCTAAAGTGTGCCAGGAAAACATCCCCCACACCATTACACCACCACCACCAGCCTGCACAGTGGTAACAAGGCATGATGGTTCCATGTTCTCATTCTGTTTACGCCAAATTCTGACTCTAACATCTGAATGTCTCAACAGAAATCGAGACTCATCAGACCAGGCAACATTTTTCCAGTCTTCAACTGTTCAATTTTGGTGAGCTCTTGCAAATTGTAGCCTCTTTTTCCTATTTGTAGTGGAAATGAGTGGTACCCGGTGGAGTCTTCTGCTGTTGTAGCCCATCCGCCTCAAGGTTGTGCGTGTTGTGGCTTCACAAATGCTTTGCTGCATACCTCGGTTGTAACGAGTGGTTATTTCAGTCACTGTTGCCCTTCTATCAGCTCGAACCAGTCTGGCCATTCTCCTCTGACCTCTGGCATCAACAAGGCATTTCCGCCCACAGAACTGCCGCTCACTGGATGTTTTTTCTTTTTCGGACCATTCTCTGTAAACCCTAGAGATGGTTGTGCGTGAAAATCCCAGTAGATTAGCAGTTTCTGAAATACTCAGACCAGCCCTTCTGGCACCAACAATCATGCCACGTTCAAAGTCACTCAAATCAACTTTCTTCCCCATACTGATGCTCGGTTTGAACTGCAGGAGATTGTCTTGACCATGTCTACATGCCTAAATGCACTGAGTTGCCGCCATGTGATTGGCTGCTTAGAAATTAAGTGTTAACGAGCAGTTGGACAGGTGTACCTAATAAAGTGGCCGGTGAGTATATATATATATATATATATATATACTGCATATATAGATTTATATTCTAAAGTATAATTTTTTAAGGCAAATAATAAATAATTATATTAAAAAATGTATCTCACCTATGGCACCAAGTCAGTCAGAACTGCTACTGGTCTCATCTAAAAAACAAAAAACAAAACAAAAAAAAAACTACGATATACATTATTGTGTGTTTAACCTTCAGTGAGTGAGTCACAATATAGTACTATTTAAGTTTGGTAGTGTTTCTTTCACAACAAAGTAAACCGCCCTTCATTGACGGATGGGTCTTTACTTGAATTAGTCTGGATGACACCACTCTGAATAAAACTCTTACTTGTAAAACGTTCACCAATCAACATGGGATAATACTGCAATGTAGTTTTGGCTTCACCTTGGCTTACCCTCTGCTTTATCCCCCAAACTTACACGCCACTGACTGGATGCTACGTGTGTTTGCACTCCTGCTCTTAAATTCCTCATTACACAAAGATTAACAATGCATAGAAAGCTCCTATAGCGAGGAGCCAAGTCTCAACCCCATAGAGGCCCTCAGCACTTTCTCTTACTAAAACAGCATGTGCCTCGCTCCACTCTCCGTTCGCCAGGCCATATCCTTTTATTTGTGGCATACTTGTACTCTAGAGAGCAAAAATGTAAAAATATGGAAAATGCAAACAATGTTTTATCAACAATTTTGTGCAGAGGCAATTTGTTTTCAGTCAGAGTGCGGCTTTGAGTATAGGGTTTTAATTAAAGGCCTTTCAAGGAAAGCTAATCAAAGCCACACATGATCCCCAAAAACTGTACTTTAATTGAGCGATAACCGCTCGTCGTCATCGTTGGTTCTAGGCCGCTTTGCAAAATATTTCTGTGAAGAATCCCGCAAGAACAAAATAGAGACATTGTGAAAGGAGGCTTGTCTCCAGCTCTATTGGACAGAGAGGAGTCAAAGGGAGAGACCCCACTGGATTTCAAAAGAGGAGTGACAGCTCGTGAAATCCTGACTGAGATGTGTGAAAGACCACTCCATACGCATGGGCTTCCACGGACACTGAGATACACAGACACCCCCAGCCCGCTCTTAACATGCAGCCCAATGATTAAAGGAAAGTGCACACACACATTTCTCCACCTCCTCCCCCCTGCCTCTCTCTGTATCCTTTCACTTTTATCCCTTCTTACTCCACATCTCTTACTCCTTCTCTCTCTCTCTCTCTCTCTCTCTTTATTGTACACAGGCACAGCATGGCTCCGGTTGTAATCACCGTTGGACACAATTTCAGGGACAATTTAAAGACTATTTATTATCTTCAGTCAATAAGAGCACGGATAGACTGACTCTCTGGATGTTCATTTGAAACCTAATGGATAGAGCTTTAAATGCTTCCCAATTGGTTTACAGTAGAAGAGACTCGCTGCTTAGTTTCTCGTTTGTTTTGGTTCTGTCAAAAGGGGGAAAGGATTTTCTTTTCAAGCAGATACAAATATTTTGGGATTTTATTTATTCTCAGTGGAGAAAAAGGCGCACAGGAAAAATACAAATGTTAGCAGGAGAGTTTGCCGGGGCTGACGTGGTATTTCAGACTATTAGATAAGTGTTACAGTTACCTCTACAGTTTCATCCTTTGGGAAATAGGTGTTACAACTTATTGCAACCAAAACAATGGATGAAAAACAGATAATACAAAAAAAAAAAAAAAAAAAAAAAAAAAAAAAAAACATTAAGGATGTGTCTGAAGCCGAATACGTCTGCATATATTATTTCACAACAAGCACAAACATAAAGCAATTTTTCATTGAACAGTATGTATTTGAATAGTGTGTAAAACCAAAATGACTGCAGTACACTATTGTTTGATTTTTTGATGCTGCATTTATTTGATCAAAAAATACAGTAATATTGTCAAATATTATTACAATTTAAAATAACTATTTATATATATATATATTAAAATGTAATCTAACCCTGTAATGACAAAGATCTATTTTCAGGAGCCATTACTAGCAGTCATTGAGCTTTTATGGAGCTCAAAATAACATTTCGTATTATTATCAATGTCGAAAATGATTGTGCTGCTTAATATTTTTTTGCCGAAATCGTGACACTTTTTTCAGGGTTCTTTGATATACAAAGTCCATATTTGAAAGAAATATTTATTTAAAATAAGGATCCTTTTAACATTATACATGTTTTACTGTCTTTTTTGACACACTTACTGTTAAAGAAAACACATTCTATCTGCATATAGAGAAAGAAATGATATAAACTAATTTTGACTTTGCAACATATACAGAAATAGAGCAAACCCCTAATTCACAGTGCAGTAAATATAAATTCTGCATTGTTTATAGCTTACTCATCCAAATATGGTATGATCTAAAATGTGATCATAATCTTGCAGTCTAGATAGATGGATAGATACTGACTGTCTGTCTGTCTGTCTGTGTGTCTGTCTGTGTGTGTGTGTGTGTGTGTGTGTCTGTCTGTGTGTCTGTCTGTCTGTGTGTCTGTCTGTCTGTCTGTGTGTGTGTCTTTCTGTCTGTCAGTCAGTCAGTCTGTCTGTCTGTCTGTCTGTGTGTGTGTCTGTCTATATGTGTGTCTGTCTGTCTGTCTGTGTGTCTGTCTGTCTGTCTGTCTGTGTGTGTGTGTCTATCTGTCTGTCTGTGTGTCTGTCTGTCTGTGTGTCTGTGTGTCTTTCTGTCTGTCTGTCTGTCTGTCTGTCTGTCTGTCTGTGTGTCTGTCTGTCTGTCTGTCTGTCTGTGTGTGTGTGTGTCTGTCTGTCTGTCTGTCTGTCTGTGTGTGTGTCTGTCCGTCTGTCTGTGTGTCTGTCTGTCTGTCTGTGTGTCTGTCTGTCTGTCTGTCTGTCTGTGTGTCTGTCTGTCTGTCTGTCTGTCTGTCTGTGTGTCTGTCTGTCTGTGTGTCTGTCTGTCTGTGTGTGTGTGTCTGTCTGTCTGTCTATCTGTGTGTCTGTCTGTCTGTCTGTGTGTCTGTCTGTCTGTCTGTCTGTGTGTCTGTCTGTCTGTGTGTGTGTGTCTGTCTGTCTGTCTGTCTGTCTGTCTGTCTGTCTGTCTGTCTGTCTGTCTGTCTGTCTGTCTGTCTATCTATCTATCTATCTATCTATCTATCTATCTATCTATCTATCTATCTATCTATCTATCTATCTATCTATCTATCTATCTATCTATCTATCTATCTATCTATCTATCTGTCTGTAGGGCACAACATGCCCCAGGCAAACATGTCCTATATCTCCAGGTGACAGTGACTCTTAATTACACATGAGAAGGTGGTTAGACGCCTGTTTAGCAGCATGAGTCTGTATTTAGACAGGGCCGTATCACAGTCCACTCCTCCCTGTACTTACCCTCTGCCCGGCCCACTCCCTGTCTGCTGTTTACACACACATTCACAAGTACATGATAGGTGAACTTCTTTGCAACCTGCAGATTTGTTTACCCTAGCATTAGCAAGTAATGGGCTGGAAACAATAACAAGCTCATTTAGATGTAATACCCCCTGCTCGTCATCGGTGCCATTAAACTGGGTTTGTACAGTTGTAGCTGAGGGAGGAATCTCATGTTATGTGTGTGCGCGCGCATGTGTGTCTTGCGTATGACAACATGATAAGTGTGACTCAAAAGATTTGTGACTTTTAATTAAATTGTAATGCTCAAATTTCTAAAAGGGAAAGAAAAAAAAACAACATTTCCCTCGGCGAACACAGGAGAGTAGGAAGCTAAGACATCGAATACCACATCATTTTTCATCCTGCATTATCAGAACACATGTGTGGGGGAAACATGTCATCAACTAGTCGTTTGGAGTTAAAACTTAAATGCCAGCAGCTATTAGCCGAGCCAGACAATTTGATGAATGAAATACCATTAGAACTTCAAATTTCCAGACATCTGAGGCATTCTTTTATTCAACATACAGCTCCCTAACCCTTACAGTGGAGAAATTAATGGTGTTTACATAGCAGCCCGTTTTTTTACAATTCACGTCGGCCGTGTTGACCTCTTTTTGTGCGAGATCAAAGGTCACTGACAAGACAACACTGCCTGAGATTTGATTTATTGTGCTGGAAAAGTAATGGGGGGGATTTCAAAGTTTACCAGACTCTGAGCTGTCTTGAAGCAGACTCTTGTTTGGACTGCTGGTTGCAATTTTGACCAATGAGTCTCTTGATCTGACACAGAGGCTAAAGAGGAAGACTAATGGATGTCACAGAACCTGCGTTCTGTTTTGTGGCTCACAGAAGTAAATTCAACAAACTACGAGCACTGCGAGTTCTACCTCATCCGTGTATAAACAGCTCTTTTAAAGCCAATTTCAGTCAATGCGCCAACATGAAACACTGGTATTGTTTTATTAGATATTGTGGCGTAAGTGACAGCGCTGGAAAAGAATTATGAAAATGACTGCACCTGTGTTTTGTTCTGTTTGCAAAAACATCACCAAGGAGAGGTCATTCCCTGACCCTTTAGATGTATGCATACGTGTTCCAAACGGCCTGTAACAAGCAACACTCTACTTCCAGAACATAATAGGCTATTATTATAGGGAACCCAGCGCAATGGTCACGACAATCAGATAATATCACATGTGAAGACAGGCTGAAACAAACATTTCCATACTGAATTTTCTAAGTAGAGTAAACACTTTTTTTTTAGCTTATATAACATTAAAAAAGTCAATATATTTGCGCATAACTATTTCGTGATACCTTACTTTACAAGTCAATTTATTTCACAGAAATTAAATAAAAGAATTGTTATCGTACATTATATAATTATTAAACATATAGTATAAATAGCCTATATTATATTGTAAATTATATAAAACATTTATTTATAATTCGCCAGCTTAGTTATGAAGTGTCTTTTAAGATCTTGCAACAGACCGCCACATGCGTGTACACCTCGTCACAAAAGCAGTTATGACCTTTTCATTTGAGTGCACCTTTTGTATGGAATATGGCTGTGCTTTGCTGTCATGCTATATTTATAAATATTTCATCATCCATTTGATTCTTTCATTTGCTTGTACTCTCTGATTTATAAGTCAAGTCAAGATCTACAGTATATATTTGCATTGCACTGAAGTGCATTTTGCACACTGCACAGAAAGTTTAACACAAGTCTTAAAGGGGTTATTTTATGCGCTTTTACAAAGTCTTGATTTTGGTTTTGGGGTCTCCTAGAATAGGAAATATTTTTTTGTTTAAAAAAACACACACACCATATGTAGCCCCGCCCCTTTCAGCATTTCGCTCGTGTTCTGTCTTCCCATTTGTATTTCCACAGCATGAAGGTAAGATCTTACTGATTTATGAATGAACCGCTCGTTTTGCAATCTTCCTGGTCTAACTGACATCTGCTCATGATAACTTTTGTTAACTCTACAATAATTCAATCCACTTTACCAGCTAATTACTAAAGATGGCTGTGGGCTTGTTTCTCTAGCGCATAAGGTCTATATTTAGTTCTTAAAGCCCCGCCTTCTGAAAATATAGGATAGGTAACACTTTATTTTGATGGTCCCTTTTGAACAACTTTGCAACTACACGTCAACCGTCTCTCATTAGAGTATTAGTAGACTGCTAACACTTTATTGTGATGCTCTTCCAACAGACATTCTACTGACTAGAAGTAACTTTGCAACTATGCCAACTTATTCTAACTCTACCAGTCTACTAATACTCTACTAACACTCTAATGAGAGTTAGTAAACATGTAGGTGCAACATTACTCATAGATAGTCAAAAGAATGTGTCCATCAAAATAATTGAAACCGCGCAATGTGCTCTGATTGGTCGACTGGACCAGTGTGTTGTGATTGGTCAAATTTGGAAATGTCTTGCCCCTTACCATGACCACAAGTTTTAACTCAAGACTAACGCAACTTAAACAAGGAATATTGTGATGTGTACATTCCTGGAAGAAAACTCAAGACTAGAGTGTTTCAGGGAGTTCAGAGAATAGAAAATAACTCCTGACTTTGTGCTTTGTATATATAAATATACACACACTAAATTACTGGCAGTAAAACTTCAAGCACAAGTATGAGATATTGCAGCTAATTGCACTTAGAACATATGTCAGGTTTTTAATGAGCTATAATAATACAATTTAGTATCAATCAGTTAGTGATACAATCAGTTCTATGTTCCTATTAGCACTTTCTAGTTTTGTTTTGGTGCTATTTTTGTTGTGGTACTATTTGTGTCCTTAGCTAACTGTTAAAATCAGGTGTCATAACACTTTAATTAAAAAAAAAAAAAAGCATATATAAGACAATTAAAGGGAGAAAGAGTATGCGTTTCTGATCTCAACGCCCACCAACCATAGAACATTGTCTCTGTGATCTTTAATGATCTCTGAAATTGTGCACAAACAAATCTTTTATTAGTTTGTGTCTTATTGCTACCTCTGATTTCCCTCCCCATCACCTTTCTCTCAGAACTTACAGTCCTCGGTCACAGACTGTGGGGTTGGAGGTGAACTTTAGGACCTGGGGGAGTTTGACCATCTGCTGGAATGCAGAGGTAGGCCTGTAAATTAGGGCCCCTAATGAAAACTCTCTGGTGTCCAACTCCAGCAATCATCTGGTTAAAATCAACCAGTAATTCCGCAAATTTTCCCAACCCCTCTCTCAGCCCTCAACGCCTAATTTAGAGGAAAAGTATGTGTTCCGCTCTAAACACCTGCATTTTGAACTCTACAAAAACTGTGATCTGCCTGCATGCAATCAAATCTTTAGGAAGATTTAATATTTAATATTGCCTATGTAGCCTATTCTAATGACTGCAGGATCACTGCAATCTTTTGAGGTTATCTAAATTCTTAAACAATTATATACGCAATTATGCAAGTGCAGATTTTTGTTGAAAGTTTTGATTGGAGAAATTAGCTGTCTATGAAAAAATCTGTATACTTGACACATTAGACATTATAAATTGTAGGATATGTCAATACTACAGCAATACCTGAATTATGAAAGTCCTGTGAATTATTCATATAAAACAGAGCAAAATCAAAGAATGTTAATTAATTGAGCACAAATTTATAAAAGTCTTGAACAACTATAGATTTGAAACAGACAGATGATGGGAGGCCCTGATATGTGTGTGTGTGTGTGTGTTTTCCTTTGGCTTAAAACAATGAGAGCTGGAAAAGTCTTAACCTGTTAAACATCTCCCCTCTCAAACAGTTACAACTTTCCTTCGAGTTATTCAACCTTTCACCCACTGGGCCCCCTGATTCTGACCTCTCACCACATGCCATTTGCTTAAAAACTACTCTGCCGCCAACGACCTCTGGAATCTGCAACGCATTACAGCAAAAGACCAGGGATAAGGACACAGTAGATTGGTGGTTTGCCCGGTTATTAGTTTGCTGATATAGTTTTACTGGGGTCAAATGCAATGGCTGAGAAAACAGGTTGTGGGGGTAAAAAACACACTGCGTTAAGAAACACTCTTCCGAATGTCTGATTATGTGATAAACGTGTTTTCTTATTTTAGAATAACACTTTCAGTTGTGCTGTGATATAACCACTGAACAATGAGCAACCTCTGAGGCCCATTAGTGTTAAAATGCTGGACAAAATCACTTCAATTGAATTATCCAGGTCAAGTAGTCTAAAATTAGACTTCAGTTAGACTTTTAAAAATGTCTGGTGGCGGCTCGTCATGGAGGCAAATATAAGAGAAAGACGATTTAAATGTTAATAAAATTCCCAGTTTATTTCATGTCTAACAATGTGTATTTCTTGATTGTAATTTCACCACTGTAACACCATCAAATATTACTGAAATAATACTGCTGAGGGGCGAGTGTGAGGGGGTAGAGAAGGGGAGGGGGATGCGAAATTCATAGCCGAAGACTTTTGCCTCCGTTGGTAAAAAAATTAGCCAAACGTGATCATAATCGAGTATTTCGTTTTCAGCAGTTAGAGTGTTGAGAAAAATACATTGAAGAGGCGGCTAGCCTCCCTTGGTATATCACGCGCAATCATCGTAGAGACGTACATTAGGTGATAGGTACATTAGTTTGAACTACTAGCGCTGATGTACCAATTACCTTAATTATGGAGGGTAGAGCTATTGATCACAAACTAATTTACCAAGCTAAGATTCGAACAGCAGCCCCCAAAAAAAGTACATTGGATATAGGCTACAGCAATAACCTTCACTAAACGGCCGAACATTTTAACATGGACATTTAAAATGACAGAAGGATGGATTCGAATGAAAGGCTAGTTGAGTCAAATACAATTTATATGGTCTTACTGTATGTGTCATTTTCTTAAAATGTTCTGTCTAAAAGTGACCCCCCCAAAAAAGCCATTTTAAAGCAGTTAAGCTAAAAAAATCGTCGGGAGGACTGAGTCAGAACTCAAAAAGAAATCATTCAAACTGCATTCAGACCAGATAGGATCTTCAATGAATGATGATTTAAATTTCAGCCTGTTTTATATCATATGGCTTTAAAAGACCATAATTTAGAACACAAACAATATAGATCTCAACCTAAAAACACAAAATATTTATTTGGAGATAATAAGTACACACCAACACTAAATTCCCTTAAAGTACAAGACATTTTACAGATACACTAATCCAGTTGAATGTTAGTTTCTCTATTCTGGTTGATCAGTCACACCAAAAGCCAGCAATGTCCTGCCATATTTACTTTGTGTCCTGTAACTCCACCCTTCAGAGAATGATCCAATAATGAGTACGATCAAACAGCCTGATCCGACATTGGTTCGTTGCACATACTGTCTTCCTTTTTCCCCAGTTTTTTTTTTTTTTACAACTTTTCACAGATCTAATTTCCCCTCCAGCTCCCAGTACCTTTTATTTTGGTTCTGTTTGTTTGTTTCTGTTGCTTCAGTTGGCAGGGGGAACGTCACAGAGAGCAGAGGCGCTGGTGTATAGAGCACTGTCGCTTGTCTCTCCTGAAAGCTTTTGTTTCCCCCAGGCTCTCCATTCATTACAAAGCCTTTGGTGAGCGGAGACATAAAGAAAGGCCCTGACCCTGGTGTGAGCCCTTTGACCTCTCTGGAGCCAAGAGGTCAGATTCACAAGCCACTGGGCAGTCGCTATTCGTTGACCGCAGGGCTCTTGCAAACGAATGGCTGCGGAAGAGGAGGCTGAATGGAGGAAAGACGGTGGGAAAATGTGGTAATTTATAGAAGTGGGGAGTCCATTTCAAAAGAGGCCATGCTGGATCAGCTGACAGACGGGTCAGAGGTGCTGTTTGGGCCTGATTTCTTGGCAATGTTACTGTAACATCTGCGTGTTAAGAGACTTCTGGGACCAAAACTTTTTGACCTCTCGGGGTCACGGAATGGGAAAAAGCAAGCGGTTAGATTGTTGGATGTCAATGGCCAATGTTTGACTTGTAGTCCTCAAGGGTTATGTGCTTTGAGCTTGTCCCCCTTACTTACAAAAAAAGATATTTATAATCCCACTTGATGTAAAAGTGCACACACTGACAACAAAAACAGAAAAGGGGACATTTCAACAGAAATCTCTCATGTAAAAAAAAAAAAAGTAATAATATTATAAATTATTATGTGTTCTAATCCAGTGTTCTGAATTCTGAATTATTATTATTATACCATATCATACAAACACCAACTTCAAACATAGTAAATTATATCCGTGGAATATCCATGTGATCTAATCCAGTGAAAAAAAAATCATCATCATCATTATTATTATTATTATTAAGGCAACAATTAATAATGAAAGTTAAATAATGAATAAATAATAAATTAATAATATATTTTTTTATTGTTTTTCTTATTATAAAAACAATATTTTATTACATTTTTATCATGAATAATAATAATAATAATAAGTAAACGAACAACAACAACAATACATTATTATTATTAAAAATAAAGTTAAATAAATTATGAATTAATAATAATAATAATAATTATTATTATTATTATGATCACAAAATAAATCATGCAATCATGGGAAATTTCAGAGCCTCGGTCGAGACATTCTTGGAAATCTCAAGCCTTCAGGCCAGCTATTAACCCAATTGGCCTCTGTGGACCTGAAGCTGTCCCGGCGGTTCTCTGGGGTTACCACAAAATTGACCTAAGGACAGGAGTCCAGTATTGACCAGCTGTTGAGTGGGCTCTTCTCTCTAAGCCTGGGAAGACTCTCCTAATTAGCCTCCCACACCCATAAACATGTCCAATGAGCTGGACACCCAGAGCTTATTGATTGAACTGATGGGTCCAATTCTGTGTTCAACTTCACATCGGGCAACGGGGCAGGTGACAAGCTCTGGCTCCAACGCCTGCACGAAGTGTCTGTGGAAATGAGTTGGACAAAGATGGAGTGACCTGGTGAATGAAGTATCTGCGGGGATGATTGTTTCTCCTTTCTAGCTGACTGCATAACACAATCTTCTATTTTTTCGTCTTCTCATTTTTCCATTCTTCGTTGGTGTTCCCCTTAGATTTATGTGTAATGTATCTCTATGTGTATTGTGACCGGGTCAACACATCTACAGTAACAACCACTGCTTATGACTCTGATGATAAATGGATGGAAACACACTCTGGCAGACTACAGGACTGTCTCCAGTGTGACATAGAGGCTTCTCTTTTATCGAGGTCACAGGATACAAGTCTTGAGGGCCTGCCCTCTCGGATCACTCCTTCAGATATTTTTTCTCGTCCTTTCTGCCCTCCCTAAGTTGTTTTTCTTTCATTTAGCTGGCCTCCTCCTATAAAAATGCAAGCCAATTTTCCAGCACATTAACCCGGGAGATCTTTAATACACAGGAGTTTTGGTACAAAGGGGACAGCAAGGCCTAGCAGTAAGATAGATGGGCCTGCCGACTAAATGTGGGCAGTTTTCCCACTGCCCTGGTCTCGGTTCGGGACAAAGACCTCATTGAGTGGGATGCTTGACATCAGCATCATAAACTAGTCACAGCTACAAAGGCTCTGACACTTTAAAGCACCAGCTACTGCCCCTTTCCTTTCTATCCCCTGCACACTGTTTCTACGGCTGCTCCAATCGCCAACAGTCGTTGTTTTTTCTTGGTTTTTTTCTTAGAGGACATTAAGACAAAAGGTTATATGTTAAATAGTGTCAACAAGAATACCCTCCTGGAGTCTGCTTTTCTCCATTTCCTCATTTGTTCATTAGAGACACAAGCTATGCTGACCATTTTCCATCTCCATAATCTCCACCTTTCACCTCACCAACTCGCTGCCATTAACTTTCCCGTTTTCCTTTTCTGATGGATGACACAACATATGTCAAAGTTATTTTTACATCATGAGGCAGAATGGAACAACATCAATAAGGACAATGTCAAAAGACTACGATAAGTAGGGGAAATGGTATCAAGAAATGACAAGCCGGACAAAAACTCATGTTGCCTTTGTGAACACCAACGTGCAAGCATATCTTCCAATAACTAGGCTATGTCTCTTGAATCAAAACTAAAAGACTGCAATTTAGTTTAATAGCAATTTATGTCAAATCTAATGCAATTGTATACGTTCATTATATACTGTACGTCAATAAGCAAATCAGTCCTCGTTTGAAAAGCTTCATTTCAAATGGTATCTGAAAACATCAGCCTAGAGATGTAAAGACAATATTGTTGAAATGTGCCCAAATCATGCATACATAATACTAAATATTTATTCAGCATTTTCTTAACCTTAGAACACCCAAGAATTTCCTAATACAGCCTGAAGCAAACAAGCATCCAAACCAAACCAAACAGCTCTGCAACTGTCACCTCCCCAGTGAACTTCTGTCGACATGTTTGTTATGAATACCACTCTTGCTTTAACCTGCGCAGTTACGGGAGGTCCTTCATTAACTGTCATTACCAGGAATGATTGTTTAGACAGCTCTCGGCTCTCCTGTCAACAGGTAGAGCTGCCCTCATCGTCTCTTTTCACCAAGCAAATCTCTGCAATGGGGCTAGAAGCCCTGATTCTGTGACCCGAGAGTCAGGATATTATTGAAAGAGGCAGAGATGGCAGTGCCGGTTGAATAAAGGGGTGATTTCTGCGCGAGATGTCAGCACAAAGTTGGATTCGGCCTCTCAATGTCAGGCCGGTGAGAGAAAGGGTGCACTTTAATGGATTAAACTCTGAGTGCCAAAGCGCTTCACAGACAGGGACCGCTGATGGATGGAGTAATATTGTAGACGTTTATTCTGGGATTTCTGTGTCAGTGCAAGGGTCCTGTCCACCACTACAGTATTTATCTTTTAAGGAGAAAGGGATGACTTGAATTTGACAATACATTCTCATGTCAGTAATCGAGTTGCTGAAATGTAACTTGTAAATAGAATATTTTGGGTTGAATACAACTTTCAATCGACAGCACAACAATGTTGATTAGCAGAAAAAAATCCATTTATGCCTCCTTAAAAAAAATAATCTGGGTTACAGTGTGGCACTTACAATGGAATTTATTGGGACCAATTTATAAATCTTAAAATACTTAAATAGTTCACTAGTAGAATTGTTTCAATAGTACAGCCACAAAACAAAAACAATATGTGTGCTAAAATGATTTTTGTGTGGAGAAAAAAATGACACAGAAAAGGTTAGTATCCAATTTCACAACTTCACCACTATAACATCATAATGCAATAAAAAAGGGAAATAATACACAAGTTTTAGTAGAGACATTAATGTTAAATTATGTAAGTTTCACATTTCTGCTTTTAAATCCTCCAAAATAGGCCCCATTTTCTTCAATTGTTGTAAGTGAGCTTAAAGGAATAGTTCACCCAAAAATGTTCATTCCGTCATCATTTACTCGCCCTCAAGTTGTTCCAAACCTGAATGAGTTTCTTTCTTCTGATGAACACAAATGAAGATATTTTGAAGAATGTTGGTAAAAAGACAGTCGACTGCATTGAGTTCCATAGTAAAAAAAAATCTACTGAAAGGCAATGGATAGTCAACTGTGTGGTTACCAACATCCTTCAAAATACCTTATTTTGTGTTCACCAGAAGAAAGAAACTCGTACTGATTTAAAACAACTCAAGGATGAGAAAAAAAATCATTTTTGGGTGAACTATACCTTTAACGTGTATTGAACCCCAAATATCCCCAAAGTAACTGACAATAATGTGCTTTAATAATCTATCAAAACACAATAACTCAATATAAGTCAATCAATGAAAGGGTGTTTTCACATCTGTCTGTTTGTTCTTCATTCTTGTGGTATTGTATCAAACGTGTCATTCGGAAAAGCTCTGCCGCAGTCCGACCTTTGAGAGGAGGGAAACAGCTGCTTCACATCGCTAACCTTTGGACAACGTCAAGATAGGGAGAATTTGGACAGGTTTGGGCAAGAACGAAGGCCAGGGTCTGTCATCAGGAAGAGATTGCATTGTCACAGTAAAATAGTAACGAACAAATTACAAATAAAGCTTAGACCACCTGTTAGATGTGAAAATTAAGACTTTCTTCTGTCCCTCTTCCACCCCCCAGCACAATTCTCCACCTGTCGCCCATGTC
Organism: Rhinichthys klamathensis goyatoka; assembly: GCF_029890125.1. Classification (NCBI taxonomy): domain Eukaryota; kingdom Metazoa; phylum Chordata; class Actinopteri; order Cypriniformes; family Leuciscidae; genus Rhinichthys; species Rhinichthys klamathensis. The sequence goes on from NW_026606558.1 coordinate 3,598,364, forward strand.
ACAGGACCCCGCTGCAGATAAGGTGACCCTCGCTTTGAGGCCAGATTGATTCAAATCTTAGCCATAAGGCAGCGCAATACAGCTCAGTCACCATAACTTTGCAGCTGCCCTGTCGATCCATAGGTGAAGTTCACTGCAGGGCTTTTGTCAGACAACCACTCAGCCATGTGTAATCGATCTCTCGTATATATATGTTCACAAAAAGAAAAAAGTAAAGAGAAGCACTTCAAGGTCCAGAGATTAGCACCCCAGTCAGCTGGTTCACATGTGCCCTTTGGTCTAAATTTAAATACAGTAATGGCTCCAGGGGGCAAGAGAAGAGAAAGGAAAAAGAAATTATAACCAAGAGCAGGCTAAGGGCCAGATCATGCTCACACTAAGGGGGCTGGTTCAGAGGTGGCGCGATTACAACTTGCAGGCCAGCGCTTCAGCATCTGACTCTGATTGATTCAGGACCTCGGCTACACGAGCACAATGGATGTGTCAGGGTGACTTCAAAATATATGCCCTGGCAAGACATTCTGAAATTCAACAATGTATTCTTATATATGCTCATAATGACATTTGTAAATTACATTTTTGCATCAAATTAAAGAAAGGTAAAGTATTGCTCATACACATAGCATAAAATAACTTACATTTTATATATTATAAACAGTGGGGAAAGTTACTTTTAAAAGTAGTGCATTACAATATTGCGCTTCCCCCTTAAAAAAGTAACATTACTATACTTTTTATGTCAAGGAAAACATTATGTAACTTTTGTGTTACTTTTTCTCACCTCAGGTCTTGGAGGTGTTTTGTCTTTTTACTGAGAAGTTATATAACAGAAGTTAATGTGAGAAGTTATCACACATTTAGAATATTCTGACCAATATTTCCTAACCCCTTGAGCTATATACGCCATACAAAAGATCTCTTATCTCATTACAGGTCATTATATTCTGTACAACTGTTTTTATTTATTAAGTAATGTGTTCTGTTACTTTTGTACTTTTTGTCTAAGTGACTATGGAGAAGAGAGATCATTTTTAATTTAGACGTTTAAAATATATATATAGTAGGGTATACCATAGGGTCTACAGTTTATATAATTATAGTATATTTTTATAATTATATATGCTGCATATTCTTACTCTATGCATAATATATTGTCATTAAGAATGTTTTTTATAGAAAAAAGAAGAAAAGTTTTGTTCTTCGTATCCGAGTGCCTAATAGGAGGAATGTCAAATTGCATCACAACAGGAGGCTTTGCAAGTTGAGTATTCGTGCTGGTTTTTTTGTGTGTGTATGTGTGTATTTGAAAGTGATATGAAAACCCTAGTGGCAGAGGTCATTTTTGCTCTGACTGAGTAAATTAATGTAATCTGCTACCAAACTTTAGTGATGGCAACTCGATTCACTTTGGCCCTGTTTACACCTGGAATTAAGATGTGTAGACTACACTAAATACAGGTGTAAACAGGGTCTAAAATGTTGAGCTTGTCCACTTTCGACCACCTGATAGTTGAAAACACATTTGACCAGGATTGCTTTCGTAGTGTAAACAACACTCATGTGGTCCAATGTGTTCGAACAGCAACAAAAGACCGCCTATTTGCCGCCTTTGCGTGAGCTTTTTTTGTCCATTAGATCAAAAGTTCTGAAAAAAGCCCATGCATTTAAACGCCTATGGACCTTCCCCTCGAAGAAATTGGGACAGAAGTGGTTGAGAGTGGACAAAAGTAAACGGGTATGTGTCTCCCTCATCTGCTTGTGACCAAAACGCATCTTAATACCGCAGGTGTAAACAGGGCCTAAGTGAATCGAGTCGCCATCACTAAAGTTTGGTAGCAGATTACATTAAATAGACATACGTCTGCAGCTGCAGTGACGATGTAGTTGTAGTAAAGCTCAAGCTTGCGTTGTGAAACGGACGTATTACAGGGACCAAATACAAACAAACAACAATTGTGTTTCTTAACAGGACTTATAGTAGACAATTACTTTCCTTCTATCTTTCTACGTTCTCCTCTTTGTGTTTGTGTTTCGGGAAGATTAGTGGAAGAAAGAACCAAAGAGTACAGCCTCAATCACCTCAACAAAGCTAAAGCTCACTCGACTGGAATAAGTAGAATGTCCTCCAAGCTGTCTGAAACACTTACATTCCAGGTCAGCAATGAACTGTTAACTATTTGATCACTAACCTCCGAAGATTTGATGCTAAGTTGGCAATCATTATTAATGGTGTCAGATTGGGTTTCCCATCTGCTACCCATGAAACTATAACAGCTATGATGGTACGCAATTAAAGCCTGGTTTCCATGTGCATGGGACTTACCATGTTTTACACTGTAAAAGAAAAGAAAAAGAAAACAATTGGATAACTGATTTGCAATGCTTCCCTCAATGCTCTTTGTCCATTCTTCTCAAAAGCACAAACGTAAAGCACAAAATAACACTCACTCTATGTGGAAAGGATACTGCTGCTGACTGGTTAACATGAGGAGGAAGTGTATCTGAGTCCAAGACTCTGGTGTTGTCTACTGTGTCTTGGCTCAGTTCATTTGTGTCTCATCTGATAGCCTTGTGGAAATGTGCCAAGAGTCTCGAACCAACTACTGTCAGATTGCAACATGTTGAGACTGGAGCAGGTAGTCATGGAAGGAGGGAGCAATACATCAGCCTGCTTGATGGACTTCATAAAAAAAAAAAAAAATGTAATCAGCCACTGGGTTAGTCTGTGTTGACATTGTTAGTTATAATAATAATGTTACATTTATATACTGTAGCGCTTTTCTGGGTACTCAAAGCACTTGATCAATACAACGTGACATTATATCAACATGGACCCAGATATGAGGACAGTAAAGTGAGCCTAAACATTTAAGATGTTATCTTGGTAGTTGAAAACTTTTGATTTGACAACATAAAAAAGTCCTCTTTGGATTATAAAGTCATGAGAAAAAGTAGAAATGCAAATTTGCATTTGTGTTCACTTTTTGTTTCAATTAAAGGAGAAGTCAACAAATACTGTAGCAAAACGTGATTGTTTCCAATTACATAATCATACTTCTTCGTTTAAATTTTTACTTTTACTGCATTTATTATATTTCTCAACTACAAGTGGGAAGATGTGCACATTTGTCAATTAAACCAAGGTTCAAAGATTATGCAAAATCAGTGGTGAAGTTATGCTACAAGTCCTCTTCCACCATAAAAAAAAAAAAAAAAAAAAAAAAAACCTATATTAGGCCTATTTCACACCAGAAGCAGTGCAACAGCAAAACGATGATGCTTGCTCACTTTGTGCTTTCACACTGAGAGCTCTAGGCAATATAGTGATTTCTAGGTTACCATTTTGAGTATTTCTCCATTAATAATGGCTATACATTATAAAACGTTTCAGTTAAAGCTGCTGTCCGTAGCTTTTTTTGGGTTAAAAATTTGCAAAATACATATTTGATAAAATACATAACCAGCCAGTGTTCAAAACTATCTGCTTGCCTTAGCTCGATGCAAAACGGTAAGCTTGTAATAATGTTTTTAATTTTAGTGGTACTGGTGGATTTCCGCGGGAGATTCGAGCATGTCTTTGCGTCATTACGTCACATCTGTACATATAAAGAAGGAGTCTCGGCTAGTATAAGCTATATTGCGTGTGAGGATGTTGGAGGTAGAGATTTATAGCCTTTTCTCACAGCACTTAATATAATTAAATATAATTAAACTTATCAATTTGATGGCGGATCCAGAAAGGTTCAAACGACGATCATCATCAGTGACAACTAGAGACTCACCCGCTGTAACATGCAAAAGACTTCGTTCGGACTTCGGAGTGGCTACAGAAAAAAAGAGACTGCAACCGGACCCATGCGAAAACAAGGATAATATCGGAAGGACATTACATGATGTAGTCACGCAATGCTTGCTGACGTTGTTAACATTAACAATTAGAGAACATAGTATAGCTACTTTGCACGGTTTTGCGTGAAATGATAACTTATAAGCAATTGTTAGATTTAATCAGCGCGATTTACTGCAATGTCAGAACCAGAACAAAAGTGAATGTTTCTTACAAGTTCAGATGACATTTCCCGGTGAAAATTCTTATGTTGGTCATACTTCCAAAAATAATAATCTGTGATTCTGAATGAAAATATCCACATCGGCGCGGTGACTGACAGCTGCACACTCTCCTCAAACACTGTGTTCATCCGCGCTGTGCCGTGTCGAGGGTGTTGAACTACAACCCACGTAAAGTTGATAATTCCGCGAATGACTGCAATTGCAGATTTCGAACAGAGATGGCGACAAAGAGGAAAAATGCCGGACTGCAGCTTTAAGTTACAGGAAACCGAAATCCAAAGAGTAGATACAGACCATATAAATTGCCAGTCAGGTTTACTCAATATAAAGTGCTATTTGTGTACCGGTCACTGTGTGGGGAACTTGCATGAAGGGCTTTTTTTCATATAATGAGTAGTGCACTCCACATGTTGCTTTATAAAAGCCTAAATTGCAATAAATAAATATGTGCTGCTTGTGGTGTGAATCAGGTCCCATCTTGAGTCTGAAGATATTAAGGACATTATATAAAGAATGTCTCATTTCCTGTCAAAGGTGCCCTTTGCTTTTCCTCCTTTCTCAGGGTCATGTTTTCCTCACTGGGCACACATGCAGGTTAAAGTAACCATGGACAACTCTTTGGCCAATGTTCCAGCCAGCTGGACCTGGTTCCAGCAGGGTCTATACCCAATGTTCTTTGTACTCCTGCTGAGTTCCTGGACCTTTCCTGTCTTCTTTATTGACTTTCAAAAGACGCTTTTCCATCCAATTACAATGAATGGTGACTGACGTTTCAAGCTGTAAAAAATGACTTAAAAGAACTATAAAGGAATCATAAAGTAAACTATATGACTCATGCACTAAAAAACATACTGTTCAAAAGTTTAGATTTTGAAAGTTGTAATGAATGTAAAGTTTTAGGTAAGATTTTTAAAATGTTTTTGAGAGAAAGGCTTCATCAAGGCTTCATTTATTTGATAAAAAATACAGTACAAACTGTGATATTGTGTTATATATTTAAAGCAGCACTAAGTAGGAATTCCGTTTTTGTCAAACAGCGACCCCTAGAGTCGCTGTGGAGTACTTGTACTGTCGTGAATAGCACTCACGCAGAGATGGCTCACACTCACGGCCTGATCCCCTCCCCCTGTACACCGGTACCTGTTCAGTAGGATGGACGCTGTAACGAGTGGAAATAAGGTATGGCCCCTTTAAGAGCTGCGCGCGCCGTGTTTAACTGTCGGCAGTCTGTATTGTATGTGCGCCTCGAACACCACATGTATACGGCGCCGGGTTATTTCTGTTTGATGCTCATTTTATCAGAATTTTATCAGATCTGTTTTTTGCCGTAAAGCAATTCGTTACCTCGCGAGACCTGATATCACACGATACTTCCTAACACTGAGGCCGGCGACCCGCCGGCCCAAAGTTGCAAGGGTGGTTTTGCGGCTCACAGGCACCAGGGGGGTGCGAGACGACCACCATTCAACACGAAATCAGTAATATAAACATTACAATGACTCCAAAGTTGTTCGGTTAAGGTAAAAAAGTTACTTAGTTCACCTTTAAATACATTTTACAGGTGTAATGTGTGCTCCTGTGATGGTAAAGTTTAATTTTCAGCATCATTACTCCAGTCTTCAGTGTCAAGTGTGCAGAAATGCAAATTCATGCATGTACAGTAGAGAGCGCAGCTCAAACTAAACTTTCAGCTGTGCTGCCATTCTAGATTGCAGAAAAATAGGGGGGGAAAAGAAACACAAATGTGATGTTTGGTCATGTGAAGTCATTTTTGCTAATTGGAATGGTTGATATTGGTATGGATGAGTAAATGCATGCTCACATTAAGTTTAGAACTACAATAACCATCATGTTCACACAGCGTGCACAATGCTTCTCCACCTTGATTTGTCTTAACATGGGGACAGGGGAGCTGTCAGTCAATAAATGAGAAAACAAAGTAACTTGCGGTACTTATTTGAAAAAGTAACTCAGATATGTTGTTGTAAATTTAAAAAAAAAGTTACTTTAAAAAAGTAATCTGATTACATGTAATGCTTTACCCCCAACACTGAGGACGGGACTTGATTTTGCCCATCGTAATTGATTAGATCTTTGGATGGATGTGGTTTGCCGTTGCTGTGATCTCATGTGCGGGACAGGTTGTCCCGTCCTCGCGCCAGTAAACACTTCATCAGAGAAGAGATGCTGCTGCAAGTGGGAGGGGAAGCTATTTTGATTAAAGATTACAAGGGTACATGCATTTTAATAAAATAATGATGTGCGTTGAAAAATCATTTATAATAAATACTGCAATAAAAAAAAAAAGGAATTGTCCATTTTGATTTCATGGTGACTTTAACCAAAAATTTCAATGCCCTACATTACACACAGATCAGATGTGGCAAAATCATTCCACCCTTCAGTTTCCTGTGCTGGCCCCATTCATCCAGAGCTATAAACTGCAGCCTATGTTTAAATAAACGTCTTGCAAACACATTCATTTTATGTAACAGCGCTCCATATTCTCTGATAGCCCAGGGAGTAAACGCTGATGCTTACATGCATTAGATACATGGATTAAATGTAGAGGGAAATAGGAAAGGGGTTCCACTGGGAGACTGGAGCTCTCATAGGCGTTTCATGCTCTTTGATCCTTGCTGTGTGGTGAAGCAAGAACCCAATCATTCTTAATCACATAAAGTTAACAGAGCATGGCCTGGTATTTAGCTTTATGTTTATCTGTGTTAATATTAATGGCAGTGAAGAGATCTTGACTTGCTGCGGCAGGTCAGATAGGCAGGTGTGACACGGTCTCAAATTTCGCTTTTCAAAGCCCCGTCCACTTCGAAATCCACAGTGTGAGACACACTGCCATCCTTTAAAAAGCAGGTAAGAAAAAAGCTCTCACATTACCCTTTTCTCGCTGTCCGTCTTTCTCTCAATGGCTGACTTTGTACATAGCAAGTTTTCCTTTTGGTGATGATAATGAAGTCTAAATACCACTTATAGCGGCGAATTAACAGTAATCAGCATGGTGAGTTTTGAAAAGAGGTTCTTTGATCTGTTACATAGAGCGTGGCTTTCAGGGCCCTGATAGTATCAGCAAGGCTGGAGTGAAGGACAGATAAAGTAATGTGAGCAGACTCTCCTTTTGAAGCCTCTTCATACCTCACAAGGATCTGCCCTGAGTGACACTCAAGCCATGTGGTTAACCTACAGACAAGTATGTGCAGACAAATGTTGCCATTGTTATTGGAAAGCCTCATGGATAATGACGTTTTTCAGTTGAATTTATTGATAGAGGTCATTGAGATTATCTACAACAGGGATGAGAAGATAGCTCTGCTATAGGTACATATGTTCTTGATTATTATAAGTAGTTTGGGATAAAATGCTTATGCTAATATGTTAAATGTTCATATCAGTTTATATGAAACAAATATGATGCACACAACAGAATGAAAAGCACTCAAAGTATCCTCAACAACTATAGAACGGCTACTTTAGGCATGTTAAAACTTTATTGTGCCTTTCGGTAATTGGAGCTCATTTTGAACTAGGTTATCCTGTTAAAAAACTTCAAAATAAACCTGATTGAGTCTCTCTGTTTCGCTGCTGCATTTTGTTCAAAAAAACATAACTTAGTATGATTTATAAGCTGTTTTCCTAATGGGGACCAAAAAATGTCCCCGCATGAACAAGGATTTCGGATATTGCCATCTTTACCCCCCTCTCCCCTTATTTTTCTCAGATTAGTATTTTTCCTGTATTACTGTAACTTTTATTGTTATTTACTGTATTATTAACATTTAATTCCATTAATGTTAACTATGTACTTACACAAAATATTTGTTTTTATATTTTTATATATGAAAGTTTTATGTTTTGTTTTTGCAAAATGTTTTGCAAAAAGTATACATGTCTAATTTATCCAACAAACATTTACGAAGTCTAACAAATCATCCATTTTCATTGCAAAAAATATGTTCATTGGAGTATGATTGACAATGCACTTGTTTGGACCATTATTGTAAATCTGATTTTTTTTTTTATATATATAAATAAAGGTTTGCTATTGTCATGTTAGCATTCCCATTGATCTCAATGGCAGTAGCTTAGTTGGCACATCAACAAGCTCTTGACCTGGGTGCTGCCATCTTTTCTTTAGGGCCATTCGAATGGAAACAGTTCTTTAAGCCAATCACATGAGACACAAATGCCATGTGACTGATCATTCTAGCAGCAGAGAGGAAAAAACATTTATTTTATGCTGTTAAGTTCCTCAAAAGAAGATCCCAGATTAAAAAATGTCCAGTTGCCAATGCCATTGTATTACTATTTTCAGGTGCATAAAACATGTCCTTCATCTTTATTATGAGGATTGCTATAACATGATCATATGCACTGCTCCTTAGTAGCCTACAATTTAGGATGCCGGGAATAAGAAAATACGGTCAGACTCAACAGACTCTAGTTAAATTATGCACACCTATTACTACAATGTGTATGTGATTGTTTTGGAAAAGCTTTAACTCCACATCGGCCAGCACTGTGCCATCTGTACAGCTTCTTTATGAATATGCATGCAGCGAGATACGACACAGCCTGCCCCATTAATAATCTTGTCATCTGATTGGAGGGCTTTTAGGTTTCCCCTCCCTCTTTCCCAAAACACACACACACACACACAAACACACACACACACAAATCTCCCAGATATCATATTTGTCAGGGTCAGAACACTGGGATCTTCTGTGAGAGGCCACGGCACAGTGCACTGCTGCCCGAAATGAGGGGGGAAAGCAGCTGAAATGGGAAAACAGAGTGTTATTTTTCTCACCTCTTTTTGGGATTAAATGGTGGTGCAAGATCTGGCAAGAGCACCCTGCAATTCCGTGTGTAAATAAAGGCCGGCTCTCTCCGTCAAGAGGCCTAAAGCGACGCCAGAATGCTGGGGTGTCAGGGTATGCAGGCTGACCTTGAATAGGCAAGAATCCATCGGTGTGGGGGAAGGGGTTGTGTTGGAAGGCTGACGCAAGGTAGCATTTGCAATCGGGGGTTTGGGTTTTGGGCCCTCCAGTCATCAATCATTCCGGGCCTATTCTGTTCTTTGACAGCTCACTACAAGGCTTGACATTTAACACTCAGGACCCTCGACTAGGATCTGTCCAAAGCCCGGGGACTTCAAGCCCCACAGTCAAGTGAAAAGAATGATTTTCTTTCTCTCTCTCCCTTCCTCCCCAGTCATTTGCTAAGTAGTCCAAATGAAGCTAAGCAGATACAAATTAATAATTCCCATCTGTAATAGTTCAGTTGGGCTAAATAACTCTCCTTATGTAGCGCTTACACACACACAAAAGAGCGAAGAGAAGAAGTCAAGAGGCCTGGAGGCCTATTAAAACACATGAAAGTGTAATAGCTGGAGGTGTGGACGAGTGGGTGGGAGTTTGGATTGCTTCAGTGAACCAGGAGAAAGAGAATGCTTAATCTCGACATTTGAAAGGAGATTATTTTCTCTCTTTCTTTTCTTTTTCTTAAAAAAATATAAATTTACTGGCGTTTGCTGTCTTAATTATTAAGAGGCGTCTATTTCTTAATTTTTGTCTATAGAAAGAGGTGTTAAATGTTCTTCATGCTCAGATAAGTGAAAGCACAAAGTCTGTGTGATCTACATCACTCATCTGATTAGGCTTTAGCTGCCTGTGGCGATAATATGATCAGTACATAAAGTTGGCATTTATAGTGATTACATGTTAGATCAGTGAGGCCCATTAAAGAGAAAAATGTGCCAAAAACGTTTGATCCAAAACTGTGGACACACACACACACACACTGCAGGGACAGAAAAGAAAAATCCCACAGAAAATTAATTAAAACTTCATATTTACATGTATTTGAATGTTTGATTTATTTATTTATTTATTTTTGTCCCATTAAATGTAATTACAGGACTAATCTGTTTTTTTCATATCTCTCAACAGCAAATGAGCTTATGGTCTTCGGTCCTGCAGTTGGCTGTTTTATAGGTCAGTAGGTCACTTCAAATAGATTAATATCCTGGAAAAGGACTAGTCAAATCAAATGAAATATTCTGTGAGGGCCATGTGTTATATTGGAGAGGACTTGTGTCAGATTCAGCCACTTCAAGCCTTTTTTTGCTCTGTGTCAGATTGAAGAGAAATGTAGATATTGTAACTGTCACTAACCACAATGTCTCTTCTCTGACCTTGACAGTAAGTCTGTGGAGGAGATAGTGATGTTGGCTGTATAGAAGTTATGATATATAATATGAATTTGCTTTCTTAGGGTGAATATATACTGTATATAAACAGAAATTTAATGAAGAATTATAATACATTAGTTTTAATAATTAATACAACTTTCTTAGGTAAGACTTTAGTTTGGGGACCAATTATTAGCATGCATATTACTAGCATATTGGCTGTTTATAAGCACATACTAATGCCTTATTCTGTGACCGTACATCCCTTAATCCTACCCAATACCTAAACTTAACCACTACAACAACTTCATTAATAACCATTAATAAGCAGTAAATTCTGAGTTTGAGGCAAAAGTCATAGTTAATATGTGTTCCCCAAACTAAAGTGAGATTATTTTGTAAAATAGAGGGATTTTTACCACGGGAACAACATAATGGAATGTTTTTAAAATTAAACAAAGTAATTTTTTACCCGATGAAAGTATTACTTCAATTTTGCACTCAAGGCGTAAGGTGCTAAAACACAGATGAAACGTGTTGAAGCTTGCTCATACATGTATTAGACCAACATTAAAAAAAATATAGTAGAGTACAATATCACTGTTGTAAAATATCATGCTCAAAACATACAGATGCACAAACAGACATGTGCCAGCACACATGCTCGCACTAGAGGACTATATGTGTTAAGATCACATGTACCGTGCCTGTGGCGTATAAATTCTTCACTGGTTGCCCTGTGCTTCTTATCTGTTTGGGGAATTTGCTAGTGGATGCCGATACCATCTCCTCACTGCCAGAGGAGTCTATTCATACTTGTATGTTCGGGGCTTGATGGCTTCTTTTGGGCTTCCTTGGTCTCAGAGATAGACATTTCCTCTTTTATCTTTCCACGCTCTGCTAGCTGAATACTAAACATGCCTCCAGACAGACCAAACGTCTTAACAGCAGAGCTGGCCAGCATTGTTTGCCCCACCATTGTACATGCTCGTCAAGATTCTGAGGGGAACCTAACAGCTTAAAAAAAACAGCTTTCCCTCCATACATGTGGCTAAGCTCTTTACCGCTATGGAGACTTGTGAGTTTCACTGCCCTTAGTGACCAGCAGACTGATCGCTTTGATTTGTTCTTTGAAAACGTTGTAGACTTTGACTGAAAATGTGCATTTATTCATTTTTTGGGGGTTGTTTTTAACCTTAAACCTTCAACTGAGACCATTTACACATCATCATTTCATAACACTTTAAAACAAGGTTTATGTTAACGTTAGTTAACTACATTAACTACAAAAAATAAAGCATTTATTATTCTTAGTTAATGCTAATTTTAACATTTATTAATAGATTAATAAAATTGGATGGACCTGGGGTGACGAACTAATTTTATTAATAGATTAATAAAATTGGATGGACCTGGGGTGACGAACTAATAATTTGTTTTACAAATATTAACAAAGATTAATAAACACTGTAATAAATATATAGTCATACTTGAATGAATAGATAACAAATGTGCAATATTCCTAAGGTAATTGTTTTTATTTTGTTTGTTTGTTGTAGGTTTATACTGTTCTTTTTTTTACTGTACCTTCTCAATGTCTATTTATTGTGTGTAGTTTTGTCAGTTCTTCTTTTATGTTGACGTTTTAATGTTGACTCGATGAGCTTTGCTACAAAAATGTACTTGTACTAGCTGTACAGGTACAAATGACAAATAAAACTCCAATCAGTCAATGAATTGCTTATTGCTCTATCAACTAACGTTATTAATGGGACCCATACTGTAAAGTGTTACCCATCATATTAAAGAAAACTACAATATTTGATATATATATATATATATATATATATATATATATATATATATATATATATATATATATATATATAAAGTATGATGTATGTAAAGTAAAAACAAAAAAGGCAACATATTGCTTTTAGTGAAAAATAAATTATACATTTTGTGTTTTATTAGGTCCCCTAGGTGGTGCCACATCAGTGAATCTCTCTACTCAACCATATAATACCACCACACACACACACACACACACACACACTTTGCCCTGGTTTATCAGCAGAGCAGATACCTCTTTTTCCAAGAAAGATTCATCAAATCATGGTCATCCTGAGCCATCCTTTCCACAATAAAACAGCACCATATGGTTGTGTCTTAAAGCCTGTGCATGTATGGCTTAATGACAGAGCGGATGGTCGAGGCAGAATGAGGGATGGTGGGTGGGGGGTAGTGCTGAGAGAGAGAGAGAGAGCAAGCATAACACTCATCAACTCTTTAACCTGGAAAGATGTCATGGGGTCAGCGTAAAAAGGGATGAAAGGTCACAGAATCCTTGTCTACTGGTATGAAGCAGGTGTTTCTGGCTTAATAAAAATCAGACTGTCTATAATCTTAAGTTTATAGATGCACAATAAGAGCATGTAAGGGGATTTAAATGAAATGCAGCGCTTTACTGTATATTCATAATTTTTCTCAACAGTTTCTTGCAGGTCAGATAGTGCTTGAACAAAGCATCACCAGAAAGTGATGTAAAGCTGCCAAAACATATTCGCCCAGGGTCCATTCCCCTCAGCAAATACACACAGCTGCTTGCAAAGAATCCTGGGATGTGTCTACACAGCCAGCCTCACAACCTAATGAATGTTTACTCAAGCTGATTCAAACTGCATGACATTTTCATGATTTGGACTCACCCAGTGATCCCTAAACATTGCTATGTCTGTGGTTAATGACCACTTATGGCACAATGACCTTTCCATCTTACAAGAACTTTATTTGATTACAGAATTCTAAGCGGATATAAGGGATTATACCAATAACGGTCGCAGTAAATGAAGTAACAATGTCACTACACTAACATTTAATTCTCGAACATAGCGTCATGGTTATGTTTAACCGGTGTTTATCCCTGTTGAGAACCCAGCGATCTGTTCAAAATGTTATGCTATAACTTTGTTTGATGTGAAACATGCAGAGTGCCCATAAGAATCTGCAGCTGGACAGACCGTAAAGGAATATTCCAGGCTCAATACAAAGTCACCCTGTTCTCAATTGTATTGTATTACTAATCTGGGTTTCAATGAGGCACTTGCAATGGAAGTGAATGGAGAAAACTTTAAAACACTCACTGTTTCAATAGTATAGCCACAAGATGTGCCTTGCCTAAAGTTACATGCAATTTTCAACCTTGTTGGCATGACAAGACACCTCAAACGATGAGAACAACAGCCAAAAAAAAAAAAAAAAACTGATGTTTTACCAGAAGAATCAACGTTTTTATAAATTGATAAGCTTCACATTTCTGCTTTTAAATCTTTCAAAACTGCATTTACTTCAAGGTTACAGTGAGACACTTACAATGGAAATAAATGGGGCCAATTTTTGAAGGTGTTACAGTATGTTGTCATGGCAACACGGTTGAAAATTGAATATAACTTTACACAGAAGAGGTTAGCAAGTGCACACTAAAATCGTGTTAACATGCATATTGTTTATGTCTTGTGGCTATACTATTGATACATTTGAAGCATTGCAAGTGCACTGTAACCCAGATTTTTGCTTTTTTAAAGAAAAGGAGGGAGGCTTTTTTGTAATCAATATTTGAGTGTATTGTGTATTACCACACGTTCTGTCGATCTCAATTTATGCTGAACCCAGAATATTCCTTTAACCCTCATGGTTAGACAACTGGAGACTCTATGTATATATATATATATATATATATATATATATATATATATACACACACACACACACACACACACTTTATAATAATATTTTTAACTATAAATAAATGGTTGGACAGGTGGAGACTGGGGGACACAGGGCAAGTGAAGAGCTGGAGAAAGATAGCTATGATTGATAGAGTCAGGCTTGGTCTATAAAGGTCTGCAGAGAGATAATAAGAAAGAGCATGTTTGTGGGCTAACACAAACTCCACTGCAAAGATGAGCCTGCTGCTACCTCCGAATTATGAAGCGGTCAGGAACACTGATGATGAAATTCTGAAGGTCGGCCGTAACAAGAGGCACCTTACAGGGGTCACGGCCTCTCGCTGGCTGTGTGTTTTGTTCGGTGCACCCACCCACCCTACCAGCAGTGCCCAACATCGCCTCCCCAACCTTTTTGCTTGTGAGGAGGTAGGGTTAGAATAAGGAGGAGGGAGTTGCTTTACACCCCTGTTTATCTGCTCCTGACCTCTAGCCGGCAATTCTGCACTTGATAAGAGGAGGGCTGGCCTCATGATGCGCACGCTGGCGGATATCAGGCCTGTATCCTTGTGAAATTGATTACCCGAGCCCAGGGTGCATGCACAATATAATAAATAGAGATGACACAGACGGCACACGCAGAGGTGGTGGCTGATGGGCAACCGCCTCGCCAATTACCTGCTGCCCACTTAAAGCAGAGGTCAGCGGGCGGAGGGAGGCGAGAAGGGAGTTATGGTTATTTCTTGGCCCCTCCCAGAGAGCAAGGGCGTCTGGATACCTGCTGTGTATTTTTGTGTGTGCATTTCTCTGTGTGTGTGCGTGTGTGTGTGTCTATTTGCCCATATATGCGTGCATTAGTGGGCAAAAACATAATGTGAGCAGGCATAAGTCCTCCACTGTAAAAAATTATCGTGATTTTAATGGTAAAAGACTGTAAGAATGCTATGGTGAAAAACTGTTAAATGGTTATAACAGAAAATTTCCGTATTATATACGGTGAATAACTGTAATAGCTGCAGTAACTGTCCATTTAATGTAATTTTACAGTAAAATACCGTTACATTTAACGTAAAACAATCCCAGAATTCCCTGTGTGACACTTCACATTTGATGTATTTTTGTTGAAATAACTGTTCCTTCATAGTTTTTCTTAGTTTTTTTCTAAACAGTTATGTACATTAGAGTTTTATGTTACATCTGATGTTGTTAAATTCATGTTTATTGCATTTTTTTAATTTCATGTGTGTTACCATGATGGTGTTTAGTGTTTGTGTGAATGACACTGTGCAGTCTCTATACATTAGTATTAACTCACTCAGTTTGTGGAAAAGCTGTGTGTGATGAGCTTTGATTCATCATGTGACTTTCATCACCGCTGTGATTGGTTGTTGTTAGTGAATTACAAAAGGTGCAAAACAGATAATAGTACTTCAGTAAGTTGGTAAATTAACATTATATCAGGTAATGAAATACGTGTTTTTACTGTCATTTTAACTTAAATCTGTAAAACCTAAAATGTTCCTACCGTATTTTTTACGGTAAATTTCTGGCAACCACAGCTGCTAGTTTTTTTTACTGTAAATTTAACGGAACTTAATTTACAATGTATCTGCTACTAATGAAAACAATATGTGTGTTTATATGTGGTTCACGGTCAATTGTCTTTAAAAAAATAATTAAAAAATTAATGTTTAAATGGTTTTGTTAAAATGAAATACATAATTTAACTATAACTGATTACATGTCATCTGGATTACGTAATCAGATTCCAAAAATTAAGTATTTGTAATTAGATTATATTGCATTTTAAAATAGGCTATACTTGTAATCCGACTACAGTTACTTTTTTATTGATTACATGATTAAAGTAAATCATTCATAATTAATTGATTCTCCCTAATTCATCTTTTGCATGTTTTAAATGTTCCTTCCTACAAAGAATGGTATATATTTTATTTATCTGTATTTTTATATCAATATGATACAAGATTACCTATATTCAATTCAATGTGATAAATGAGTTAGGTCAAAAGTAATCTAAAAGTAACCAAAAAGTAGTCAGACTATATTACCTGAAATGTGTAATGTAATGGTTTACGTTACTAACTATATCTCCAGCCTTGTAACACTCATGTTTCTTCATCTTATTTATTTATTGTAAATCACTTTTCCTAAAATAAATAAATAATGCACAACATATATATATATAGGCTACACACACTTGTACAGTATGAATGCCAGAGTAACCACAGGTGGACTTCATTAACTGAGAACATTATTATTAACACTAATATTTGACAATAAGGAAATACTTTTTGAACAGTACATCTATTATTTTATTAATGACATTTTTTTTGTTGCAAAATTTTAGTTTTGATAAAGTATGCCGTAGCTGTCCTTCTGTGAAATAAATTAAATTTAATGTAGTTTAATATATATATATATATATATATATTTATTTTACATTCATTTTTAAGTGTGGTTTAAAAAAACTTGTAATAATTAAATAATTGAATTGCTCTTATATTAACACAAAGCACTTTCTCTTTTTCCTTACCCTTCTCATTCTACTAATGTAAAACAGTCATATGGTGTAAGCAACCCCTCCTGCACAAAGCCTGTGTTATCACTTTCATGACGCACAGTGGCTCCCATTCAGGCCTGGCCATTTCCTGTTGTCCTCATGGCCAAATGTCAGTGCATGATGATCAAGGACACTGACACAACTGTCTGGCAAGGCTACGGTTTAGGTCGTCTAATTCACTTTGCTGGCAACCGGACAGCTCTCTTTTTAGTTAGCACACATTCACAGGGGGAGGTCTATATACTGAGACTAGTGGTCTATATGCAAGTCCATATAAATACAATATATACAAAGATCATGGATATATAACTCATGCTATCAAAAAATCTCTATAAAAATGTCATTACAATATAATGATTAAAATATAGGTTTGTATACATAAAATATTTAATGTAAATTAATTATACATTTCCAGTATAAAGATATCACAATGTTTGATATATATATATATATATATATATATATATATATATAGATATGTAAGGAACATTTGGATTCCAAATCATGGCTGACCTTTTGTCACTTCCCTTATACCTTTCTATTTTAAACAAACACAGGTACTTGGACTAGATACTAAAATGGCAGAGCCGAGCCCGACGCGTCTATATATCCAGACAGCTATCCTGGGCAACCTCTCAGAGAGTCTGCTCGGAAACAGACCACCACTTCCCTGCTTACAAACAAACAATGGACAGATGACGTGGTCTTCAAGCAAAATGGCTTTGATCCTGTATTTGTGTAACGTCTATGTTCAAACTTTGTTAAAACAACTTCTTCCTGCATTCCACGTATTATGCAATTGACTTTTTTTGCAAGGTGGTATTTTAACAACGTTCATTCGATTACATACCCAGCTACAGAAGTAAGCCGACGTATTTATCCAATACTGAACTCATTACCGAATACACTGAGTTTCCCTTTACAGGGATGAATAAAACATAATTTAATTCTAACGGTGGCAGTGTTATCAAATGTATGAAATTGAATTTACAGATTCTAAATCTACATTGCGGGTCTGAGCGGTCTCGCTGTGGTTATTCACACAGTTAAGGGAGCTCGGGGCAGGGCTCTCCTGCAGGGTAATAGTGTAGAGACAACCTTAGAGATTTGGAGCTGGCAGTTTCAATGAAGAAATCCGTGCTGCTGTTGGCTGCCTGGCAGACCTTTGTATCCATTTGTTCCACTTGCCTGCCTCTCAATGAGTTTAATCAGCTGAGAAAAAATTGTGAAAGGGGTGTTGCCCAACCCGCCCATACCTAAGAGCCCTCACAGCGCCAACACACACACACACACACACACACACACACACACACACACACACACACACACACACACACACACACACACCTTCATTCTCTGTGCATCAGAGTTAGAGTTGAGGGTCTCCCTCTCCCCTGTTTCCTTGCGGATTATCAAGTACACTTCAATTACAGCCGATCGATACACTTCTGGCTGGAAAGGGGAGGGCAAGGGAAATTAGACAGACTTTAGGTATGGCTGTGACTACAAAGCAATGGATTAACGCTGATATGCATCTCTTCATTTACATCAGGAATGGGCTTGTTGCCCCTTCGCCACAACCCCCAACTCCTGTACAGCTCCTACGCACACTCGCACGGGCTTTAATTGAAAGGCGAGTTTTTGAGAGATTGCCTCTTTAAGTGCTTGGCAAGGTGAGGGCAGCTCTGTCATATACTGTAAGGAGGGGATTAAAGCTAGCCGTTGCCTTACACAGTTTTAGCATAAATCTAACAATGTTCCTTTTACTGAAGAGAAGGATGGAGACACTCACCTCGGAGTGAAACTCGCTTCAAAGCACTCAACTCTGTGATAGGTACATTGTGCATTGGGATTATACACTAAAGCAGGGGTTCTTGTTGGGCCTTAACCCCAAAATCGGGTTACCGATCTGTTCTATGTCAAGAATAAAATGCAATAAAACAAAGGTAATATAAACAGACTCACTAATTAATATGTTTGTGCACCCAATACAATTGTATATTGCTTGTGCTGACTACAGTGTGTTTTGTAAGGTAAATTGAGAACATGAAACCATTAAAATTCAGGACACATCCAAAAAAATAAATTATATATATATATATATATATATATATATATATATATATATATATATATATATATATATATATATGTATACACACACTACAAATATTTTTATTTATATGTACTATATGTTGCGTCGACACTTGAAGTCCAGTTTAAGAAAAGTCCCGTCCAATTTAAAGTCAGTTTGAACTGGAGAGAGGAAGAGAGGAGAGAGAGGAGAGTGAAAGTGGAGGAAGAGATAAGAAGTGACTGGGTCCCCTAGTGGCAGGAGTGAAGGTCTATGTTGCCTGGCCGTGGGTCATCTACCCCTGCTCTCCCTTCCTCTCTGTCTCTCGTTCTCGTTCTCTCTCTCTCTCTCTCTCTCTCTCTCTCTCTCTCTCTCTCTCTCTCTCTCTTCCTCTCTCCCTCTTCCCCCCACCCTTTCTCTCCACAGAGGCCATAAAAACAGCGCAGCACCTGGGTCTCCCCGTGTCTGCACATCCGGGCCTCGGCAGCACACAGATGCACTCTCTTTATCCCACACACACAGATGCACAGCCCATGAACATGCTTAGAGCTTTCTAAATTTAGGAATATATATTTTTTTTTTTACAAAGAAGCATGTGCCTCTGCTGACCAGATCACAGCTTTTGTCTTTGTTCAAATGCTATGTATTGCAAATGATCATTTTTACTGCAACACTTTACAATAAAGTTTCATTTCTTAACATTAGTTAACTGCAGGTGAACAAAACAATGAACTAACAATGAGCAATACTTCTACAGCATTTATTAATCTTAGTTAATGTTAATTTCTAAAACATTTTTAAAATAAAAAAATAATGCTCTGAACATAATACAGTTGTTCATCGTTTGTTTAACTAACATTAACAAAAGGTTAATAAATGCTGTAAAATATAATATTGCTCATAGTTAGTACTTTTGCACTACTGTATTTTTACCCTGTTGAATTAAAGTAATATTCACGAAAGGGTATAGGTCACCCAAAAATGATGATTCTGTCATAATTTTCTCACCCTCAATTGTTCCAAACCTATGTGACTTTCTTTTTTTTCTTTCTGTGGAACATAAAATAAGAACTTTGGAAGAATGTTTTGGCCTAAAATGAAAGTCAATGGAGTTCAAAACAACATTTTATGCATAAAAAAACACACAAAAAAACTGACATTTATCAAAATATCTTCTTTCGTGCTTCACTAAAGTAACAGGCAAATACAGTTTGGAACAACATAAGGGTGAATATACAAGTTCGTTTTTGAACTATCCTTTTTAGTGACAGTGTGAAAAATCAAGCCCATTAAATAATAGGGACTTTCATGTTTTTTCCCCCCACCATTTTAATCAGAAAGCAGAGACCGAACGTGAAAGGCCAAGTGGACAAGTTAATCCGGAGCGCATTCGCTAGTTTGTTGTGATCTCTTTAATTTAGTCGTCTGGGCGGTAAGAAGCCTCAGGTTGCAGGGAGCGTTGAACCGTAACCCCTCTGTCCTCCCTGGGTCAGAGTCCTATTACAAGCTCTTTCCCCGAGCGCGGCAGAGTGGTTTTAGAGCTTCACAAACAGCTCAGCCTTCTAAAATAAAGATGGCTCTGCTCTGAAAGGCTTTCTCTACATTCCCTCACTGCCGCTCCCTCCCCCTCCGTTACCCTTCCCGCTGCAATCTGTCCTGCCAGCTCCCACGGTTTGTCTTTGGAAGTGATCCGTCCCCGAGCGTTCGGCAGAGCCACTCCATGTTCACATCCCCCAAGGGGCCTTCCCTGCCTGCCCACTACCCCTTGCTTTCTTTTGTCAGCCAAATGGATACCAATTAAATCAACTGTTCTCCAATTAGGATTTGGAGAGAATCTATCTTGTTCAGTGTTTCGAAAATCCCAGGCCTGGCTCCCTATCTTTTTTCCTTTCCTCCATTCTCTACCAACCTTTTCCTGGAATCGGTTACTTAGAGAGAGTGAGTGCTTATTTCCTGCAACGCGATACTCCTGAGCTGTTTTTTTTTTTTTTCTCTTTTCCCTTTTCTATGTTTGTACAATATGTTAACCGAATGTTTTGCCAAACATTGGTTAAATTATATGTTGGAGGCCGTTGGAATTGTTTCGCTTAGTAAGATTACTTTCATGACCTCAATTACCTGTTAATCATAGTGTAGCTTAATGGCCGGTCTGTAAAATAACGCTGGTGATCTGACTAAGCACCGCAATGTGCGAGTCAGTGCGAAACGCCTTGAGTTACCTTACTCAACATTAGTTTCTGAAACAGTAATTTTCTCAACAAAGGTCAAACAATACACATTAATAAAAACAGTGCATTCACATAAAATCCCACCACGCACACATAAATTCTCCAGCAACTGCTAGAACGCAGGACCCTGTGTGATAAATGAAGTGAGGTAATAACCGAAAGGGTGTGCGGTGGGCCTAAGGGTATCTTAATCTGTGGACGTGGGCCACGGAGGTTGCTTGGATGCCATCCACGTCATTATTGCCTATTAACAGTGTTGAGAAAGTATGCCCTATTGTGCTCCTTATGACTGGGCGACACCCCCTCCTGCCACTCGAAATCACATCCAGCTAAACAAACCACCCAGTGAAGCTTCCTGCCGTGCACAGATTGAGACCCCTGGCCCAGCAGAATTTACAGGGCCCCTTTTCTCTTTCTCTTTCATCTTCTTTTTTATTTGTCTCATTCTCTCTCAAACTCTCTGGATTAAACACAATACCGTGCAGCCACATGTGGAGGCTTTAGCTGTGGCCTCAATCTCCAGATTGATGAAGATTCTGCTATTGTTTGGTAAGCGTGTCAAAACATAGCACAGGCTTAGCACTTGGCTTCCCCGGGTTTACATTAGTAATTCGCACTCACTCCTCACTGCCTACCGTGTTAGAGGCTAACAACACATTTAGAATGGCAAGCGGCTCCAAAAGTGCTGTTTCGGAAAAAATATGACTTCCAATCACTTACTCACCCACACTATTGAATCACTATTGAATACTGTATTGAAAAATTTGGAATAGCGAAGATGGCCCCAGTCATATTGGATTACATTAAATGTCATTATATCAAGGCCTGTTCATTGTACTGTGAGTAGATACGTACATATATTGCAATAAAACCGGCATTGAATGAAAAACACGTCCATTGTTTAGCCTCAGTAATTTGGTTACATGGTTTGCTGACCTTCTCAATGCACATTTTGCACTAAAAGAAAATCAGAAAAGGGCAGAATAAAAGGTTGCTGAAATAAGCAATACTGTGTTCAGCTATTTATGTTTTTATACCCCAATTGAATGTCTTAAATGATCAAAACCTTTCAGCCTAAGCTGATGTGCAAGAACCAACGTGTTCATAAAGTTCTTAATAGTGCGCAGTATACATTCTTCCCACCTCTAAAGGTGCCATTCTTTGACTGGCCACCTGGGAGATAGAGACATTCACAATAACAGTCTCAATCATGCTAAGACGGCGAATTGACAGCTGAAAATCAGGAGCCGTTGCTTCTCATTCATAGCACTGGACAATGCTCTAATACAGTTGCTTGGATGCTGATCTCCCCTCAACTCTCCTGACGGCCCCCCACCTTTGATGTGTCATGCGCTTTTAATATAAGAAAGGGGCCTGATTGTGCGTCTGCAATAAAGGCCCTTTTAAGTCCATTTTGGAACAAAGATGGTAAGTGACATTGTTCAACAAGAGATTGACCTCCAGTGATCCCCTGCAGTGTGAAGGACTACAGGGGCTGTGAGGAGTGTTTGGGAGCGATCTGTAAGTAGGGTCCCTCTGTCTTGTATGGGAATATAGAAAAGCCTTTTACTATTTCTACCCTCTTTTTCTCATATTATATAGCAGAATTAAAGGAACAGTTCACCCAAAAATGAAAATTCGGTCACTATTTACAAGCATGTCACTACACAAACCCATTTTCAAGCTTGAGAAAGGATAAACAAGTGAGTTGTGCACTACATTACAACACAAACAGAATGTATTTTGCCGTTTACTGATAATCCAACCCAATCTGATGAGAAAACAACTATTTTACGAGATGACGATTTGAGGGTCCACAACCCTAACCATCAGTGAGGTGTAACCAGATTGTATGAAAATGTACCTATGAGATTGTACGAATACATAAGAATTGGCACCAATTTGCCAAAACATAAAATAGAGCGCCTTAAGCGTACTTTGGATATTTTGGATCCCTTTAGTGAGCCATGATCAGATCATTTATTCAGAGAGTTGAATTGTGAATGAATCATTCAGACTGGTTTTCTGAACCAAAAACAATTAATCAATTAAAATGATTTTATTCAAAAGAATGATTAGTTCAGTATTTGTGTGGCTTCAGAAGACTTGAAATACACAGAAGAAAGAAAAGTCATACAGTAATTTTCAGTTTTGGGTAAACTATCGATGTAAAGGTGCAAATAATGTCATAATGCAATTTCTAACTTTACTGTAAAAAGAAAACTTAATGCAAGGAATAAAATCTAGGATAAAGAACACTTCATCTCTTATGCCCACTTTCATTTACAACTCTCTAATGGACTATGACCTTCAGGCCTTGTTTTCATTTAAAAACTCATCTTTTTCTCTATGTTTTGGCCTTTCGTCCATACTGAGACAGCGTTTTTGTTCAGCGAAAGTGGAGTTTAAAAAAAAAAAAAACGCTTCCCCAAGTGAATAATTTTAAAACGCCGTTTTCGCATTATAGTGTGAACTGTGAAAATGGAGGCATTTGAAAACGATGACGCATGTTTAGTCATGTGACGCATATTGAACCGATAGATGTATGTTTATACTGCTATTGTGCCTGTTATGTGCTATTCACTTTCACACTGTTGTGGCCAAACACGAAAGCAGTTGCGTTTTAGTCTAAACATATAACGGTGAGTGAGTGCAACCTGGACGCATCAGTGAATGGTGAGATATTTTTCTAAATAAAATGACCCTGCCAGAAGAATGGCATGAGAACTTTATTATGTCTGTTCCGTCTGTATCATCTCAGTGAGCTTTTATGAGGTTTTACGCATGCGCATGAAGATGAATTAAGTGTTTTCTGACTTTTCAGCGTGAATGAGAAACTTTCGTAAAACACTTGAAAACGATAGTGCATTTTGATACGAAACCGCCATTTCAAATGTATCCAGAATAATGTAGAAGCAGCCTCAACTTTCTGTCCATCCAAGTTATAAATAAATCAATCATTAGATTTCAGCTCTCGGCTGTAGCAGTGCGTTTCGCCGAGAAGGATGTCTGGGATATAATCATTACAGATCAGGAGACGCACAGGCCAACAAAAATAACATCTGTCTCCAGACATCCATGAACTTCCAGAGGCCTCTACCTCACAGCTGAACTCTACCACTCTCCAGTCAGGAAACCATCTGATTGTGCATTTAATGAACCCAAAAGTACAGCCTGTGTTATTCCAGCTGTGTTCTGAAGCAGGTTCTAAAGTGCATAAACACAGTGAGTAAATATTCACCGGTGCTGTAAATATGGCCTGATTGATCCATTGTACCGCTCTCAATGCCACCTGATTGTATACATGCATAAACTTCACATTTGCACATAATCACGGAGTCAGCTGAAGAGGCAATTGGTCCCTTAATCGTCTTGTTTAAGGAAAGGATGTAAGTTCTTGGGTAAGTCATAAACTTGCCTCGCCTCTCCTCTCCTACAGTATATACACGGCCATAGCCCTTTCAGCACAAATCTGCAGCCCCGCTTTTACATAAGATAAATAAATGAACAATCACCGCATTTTTCCACTGACTAATTCCAGAAGACAAAAAAAGAAAAGAAAAAAAACAATTAAAAAGCCCTTCTTCCCATCCAGACTATTCCCACGCATTTCTTGGCAGAAGATTCCTGATGATCTCCAGAGGCCTTGCTTCTTTTCCAGTCTACGAGGAACTTGTCAGGAAAAGATCTACATTTCCCAGAGAGGAGTGTAGGCGAAAGTGAGAAGAACACAGCGAGAAGGACCAGCAGGGCGAGCGAAAGAGGGTGGGGAATGGGGGGACAAAACGAAAAGAAAGGAAGAGAGAAAGGGAGCGTCTTGGAGAGACGGAAAGCGAGGGCGAGGTAGCGCTTCTATCCAAATGGGAGCAATAGCCACAGGAAGCGAGAGGAGCAGAACGCAGAGGAAGGGTAGGGCTGAAAAAGAAGGGAAACATTCACCACCCAAATCCCGCAAGACCGTCATCATCTGACTTTTGCTCTTTTGAGGCAGGCGCGAGAAAAAGCGAGGCCATATTAAGCAAGCAATGAAAGAGATCTCCATTCCATAATCAAACTATTGTTCTTCCAACTCTGACCCAGGGAGCACAAGTGCATGGCTAATCAGTTTAACCCTTCGATACTAGACTTGACTTTTGGCAGTTTCACATGATCTGTGGATGACAGCAGTGCCAGGCCCTTTCTGGGAGAATACCATTGCTTGCGGTACGGCAGGGCCAAAAAGCCCCGACCCCAGAGTCGTACTGACCTGCCAGGGCACACCTCTGCCCGAGGGCCTGCCTTAAAACATCAACACAAAGGCAATCTCTTAGACAGCTGCTCCCAGCCTCTCCAACTGGCACTTCTCCCTTTAGAGATGACATTCTCCTTATTCTAATGAGGGGTTTACAGCTTTTGTTTTTGGATTGGTGCTGAGTTTTTGCTTTTTGACCCTAATAGGACGGTCCAGGTCAGTAGAAGTCTTTCCAGGGTCAGGGAAAGTGACAGGAGTGTCAAAACCGATTTTAGCTGACGGGTGAACGAACAGGTTGGCCAGACTGGTACACATTTCTCTCCCATATTTTCTTTTTACAAGGAGGGACAAACGGGAACTTTTTTGAGGTCTGATGACAGCGATCCAAAAAAAGTGATTGACGTGGAAAAAGAATGTGCAAACGAAGGGCTTCGTTTTAGACTAACAACACTGTTTTTGTCTGCACGTGACCCCGTCATATGGCGGTTCAATAATAAGACTTCTGATTGACGTATTTTCAATTATAATTAGCATTTAAAAATAGTAATAATAACTACATTTAGAATTGACATCATTTGTATAAAAATGAAACGCCAATTATAATCGAAACCTACAAATTGTAAAATTACTATATATTTAAATATATACTATATACAAACAATTACAGATCTTGTATTTTCAAATAAAGCTTATTGAGACAAAAATACTTTGTCTCAAATACTAACATACACATGTTTGTAGCTTAAATTCTAGCTAAATTATAGAAATGATATTGATTCTCTGGTTGAGATCAATACATAAGTCACTGGTTTCCTAAGAAAAACCTTTAACAAGTGTGTGTCCTTGTTTCTTCTTTTAGAAAAACAACCTAATTATCCTCAATAAATGCATCCAGCGAATGCCAGGCCTATATCTCATATCTTCAGCAGTGTGGTCTCCAGCCACCTTAGACCCAGCACACTTCAGTTTGTCTTTATTAGGCAACAAGCAGCTTTAATCAAAGCTGGGGAGGCTGTGTACTTTCCTCCTTCTAATGTGCCATTAAGCTCTATTCGGTACGACTGAACAGTTGTCACACAAAGTGGAGAAGCCCAAAGTAATCAATGGTAGTTAAGAAGTGTAATTTATCACCTTGCCACAGGCAGGGCTGTGTGAGAGCAGGTCTAGTGCAGGCTGGGTGAGGCTCCAACGGGAAGATCAAGTAAGGTGGCGGCAGTGGTCTTATATGGGTCACGGCACAATTACTCTTCATCTGCCTCTTGCCATGACCACTGACAGAGGCCCAGTTCAACTGCTGCATTATCAAGGTTTATCAATAGAATGAAATTAAAAGCCATTGATTTCTGCATAGGTGTTTTTTTTTTCTCCCAAACTGCCATACCTGGTTGCAAACAGAGAAAAAGTTAATGAACATTTACAGTGGATTCAAAAGTCCACTAGTGGAAATCCTTGTTATATATATATATATACACTTCATAAAATTCCAAATTATCACAACACATATTTGATGCAGATATTTAACACACACATACACACACACTTCTTTCAAAAGAATTGATTCAAAAATCTAATTATATTATCAGTATAACAATTTAATTTTCAAGTTAAACAGAAAAATAATTTCAATATTAAAAAATAAATGAATTTCAGAATGCCTTAGTATTCGGTTTGTCCGCCTTTTGCTTTAACAACAGTATAAGTAAGCTGCATGAACTCCATCATGTTTTCCAGCACAATTTAAAAATGATCCAAAGAGCATCTTGTGCTTCACTAGAGGAACATCTGACCGACTCTAAAAAGCCACATGATCAATGTCACAAAATTACTTTCATGATTAATAAAATAGAAATAGTGCTTAGATATGTCTTTCATTTCATGTCAAAAATGTATTGAAATCTTACTTTTTTTCAGTTGTTGAAACAGTTGAAATATACTCCCTTGTCTGATCACTGATACCAAGTTCTCCCTCTAGTGTCTGAGACCAGCACTCTAACTTGCAAAATATGTCAGTGGAACAGGAGGATGATGATGATAATGATGATGATACGTTTCCTCAAGGGAATACAGTTAATCAACTAGGATCCATTTGAATTGTTTCCACATACTGTAATAAGAAACCTGAACTGATTGTCTATGCATGGTCTTAACGGGGTTTCACAGTGGCTAGTTTTATTTCAGAAACCAGTTGTGACCCATCCCAGTACAAACATTTTGTTCATAAAAACAAAAACATAAAATCAAACATTGAAAAATGCTAATATCACTATCCATTATGTTTATATTTTTCTATTATTTGTTTAATTTGATTGAATCCATTCCCAGATATCTCTTTAGGTTTCTAATGCTTTGTGCTGCAGCAAATAATTCACTGCATCAAGCCATGTTTACACTCCTTTCAAGATGCTTTTATTGTAGTCAGGGTTGTATTTTTTTATTTGTTTTGCATATAATTTTTTGTTTTAGCATTGCTTTTCCCTGCTGTTTGTGGACCTATATTATTTCCCCCCCATTTTTTTTAAATTTGTAAATAAAAGTAAAATGAATACCCTCTTCCATTTTAAGAAGTTCAGGGCTAATTGAATGTTAAAAAAAGTTACATAAAACATTTCCACAGAAAAGTAAACAAATCTTTTTTATTTTATTTTCAGTGACAATTATTAATATGACAAATGTTTTGGCACGATATCCTTATCATTCCAGCTTACAACAATAATTCTTATAAAATTATACAAGCAAACCTTCAAAAATAAAAGTAATGAACAAATTTTAATAGCAACAATGTCTATTTATAATTTATAAACACTCTGTTTTTGAACACGAACCAGAAAAGACAAAGAATTACAGTTTATCCACCAGATGCAGAATGTCACAACCGACTGCTCACAGCCAACTGGAAATGTCAGAAGATGACAGAGGTGGTTTTAGCTGAGCGGAAGAAATGCTTGAGAACGGTCCGATATACAGCAGCGTTAATGGCTACGCTAAGAACAAAGTGATTTGTGGCCCAACCCTGCAAATGTAAGAGCAATGAAACAGAGGTGACCTCTTGTCTCTTTACCCTGCCTCGCTGTCATCACATGAACCACGCTGAGAAAAAGAGGGTCACTTCTCAGCACACTGGTTAATGACCTTGATTTTAACATAATTGCATCCGTTCGTTGCGTCGCATCATTTGAACATATTCGGAAAGTTGTTTGCGTCACATCATTTGGATTACCGAATAAGCTGAGCACAAGTAATGCGTGGACGTATCGTCTCTGAATGCCGTGAGCAGAACTTAAAACAAATGATGTCCTACAATTACCCACAAATCACAGCGCACATGAATGGTCAGAGCCAGAGGTGAAAGAAGGGCTATTAAAAAAAAGAACAAGAAAAAGTTAAAAGAGGCTGAAAGGAAAGGAATAAGAAAAATTTCAATTTCAACTGCATTATTATTTTCATTAATCATAGCCCTGCCTTAGCCCTTATCCTTATGCCTTAGCTAGAGATCTATTATACGCCCCATTTAGCCCCGGCCATATTACCTCATATGTTTTCCCGGCCGACCAAATAAGACTTAAGAGATAAAACAATTTACTGTTCATTATGAGCCATGTCACTGGAATCAATCTATTAACCTGCGTTAACTGGGACAGGGGGGGGGAGCAGAGAGCTTACAGCATTGCCTGACAGGAGAGGAAAATGGATATTTATATATTAGATATCCACGATCATAAAGAGAGTTGGGCAATTCAATACCCCCACCCCACCCCATCATTCCCATCCCGGCTCCCCCTACCTCAGTGGATGGCTTTATTTTCCCGGTGGCCGAGGCGGCCTCCTCTCGCCTTCACGCAGCCCCTGACCTGTGAAAGATTCTAACAAATTAGCTTCTATTGTGGAGCCAAAGGTGCTATCAATGAGGGGACGCTCGGCTGAGTCTAAAGTATGATGGGAGAGAGCGGGCGGCAGAGCAAAGAGCCCTGACGTGATTGAATTAACCCTTTGTGGAGACTGTGCCTGTTAAAAAAGGCAAGGTTTAGGGAGGGTTTAAAAAGGTTGAGACCGGCGCCTGCTCCGCATGGAGTGAGAACGCGATCCATGCTGAAAATGCAATGATGCTGCTTTTGTTTGGATCCCCAACCTATGGAAAACCATTAAACACATCAAGATAAATGTCATTATGTGCTCAATACTACTCTTTTCTTTTGAAATGACATTTTGAGTGCAAATACGGTACCATTTTTCAACGGTACTGTATGTGTTCCTGCATTCAATACGTTTACTTAAACTCAGCAAGCACCCATTGATTGCCGTTTTTAAGAAAATGTGGGTGAAATTGCATCGAAATGAAGGGATTTTGCAGTAACCACCTTATTTTAATCGTTTTCTTTTCGTAAGTGAATTTCAAACAACCCTACATGCAATGCACTGCACTTACTGATTGACGCCCTCTCAATACATCTACATTCACGCAGCCGAATATTGCTGAAACAGGGTGATTCAGAAAGAGCTTAATCACCTAGAAAAGCACAGTTTCTTCCCAGCCAATCAACTGCCACGGTTCTCCAGACTTGAACTTATTGACATATCCATGTATTGATGGTCCAGTGAAAAGGCTCATATTTGTATGATAATGAATGTTTGAACTGCGTGTATAAAAGGTCAGGCATCACCTGCCACCCCTCAAAGTGTCTCAATAAGCACATTCCTATTAAAAAGGGGAAGGGTGATTGTGTTTGCCTACTGTGTATTAACCTTACAAGCTTGTGTGTTTGCATTATTCATATCAGCCCACGCTATCATGGCTGCTCTCACCCCCAAGTTTGTTTTCCATTCTTGTCTCAAACATTCGCATTAACCCAGTTCTGTTCTAATATTCAAGAGGTCGTATTTGGTTAATTTCAAAAAGTAGTATGTGGAGTATCAAAATATAGCAGTAGAAGTGCTTAGTGACTGCAAATAGAGGGCTGTTTGTGACTGTCTAATCAGTGTTAATATATAGATAATATCAAACCGGGATTCATTAAAATAATTTGAAACCGTGCTAAACAAGCTATGTCAGTGAGTGGGCCTCAGGACACGTCAGTATAACTCCCATCCGTACGCTGTCTCCACCCACCCACACACACACACACACACACACACACACACACGAACAAATGCATCTACATGAATGCCAGAGATAGACCGCTGGACAGAACTGCCTCAGGTAACTTGATGACTGCCAGGGGAGTGAAACCTTACTCAAAGATCAATATGTTCTGAAATTAACCTGCAGTCGCAGTTCTGGACAGTAGGCGTGCGTGCTATGTCTGATTAGCATTAAGCTTTGCTATTTATTTTAATGCAATAAATGTTCAACATTAAAAAGTGAAATAGGATAATGACCGACATGCTAAATGCTAACATGTTACATTAGAGCTAATTCAGCTTCACATTTGTTTTGGTGGCTTGGCCTATCTGTCTATCTCTCTATCCATGTCTGTCATTGGTTCCAAAAATTTTCAGACCACAATTAAAGCGTTAAATACATACAGTAGAGAGAGAGAACCAAACTTATTATGTTGTAGTCAATGTATGTTTTTTTCCTGTGAGCTTTTTGTTTTTCCTATGCACTTTTTTGCATTGTAAAATAAAACCTGCTCCAAGTTTAGCGTTTAATATTTTCCCTCATATTTAAAATATTTAAAAGAAGAATAAGTATATATATATATATATATATATATATATATATATATATATATATATATATATATATAGAGAGAGAGAGAGAGAGAGAGAGAGAGAGAGAGAGAGAGAGAGAGAGAGAGAGAGAGAGAGAGAGAGAGAGAGAGAGAGAGAGAGAGAGAGAGAGAGAGAGAGAGAGAGAGAGAGAGAGAGAGAGAGAGAGAGAGAGAGAGAGAGAGAGAGAATAAAAATATATAAAAAATATTTGATTGCACTTTGTTTTACAGTACCGGTACATGTATTTACAGTGTACTTGCATATAAGGTAACTTCATGGATTAAGGTTAGATGTACTGTTAGGTTCAGGGTAGTACATTTAACCAGTTATTGCAATTACTATGATAAATACATAGTATGTAGATGGGGAATAGGAGTGTAAAATAAAATGCTACCAATTTTTTTTTTTTTTTTTTTTTTTTTTTTGGTTGTTTAAACAAACTTGTAGGGTCATTACAAACAAATATCCCCTCAGGACATCACTTTTGGCCACTATTATACATACATGTTGCTGCATTCTTAGAATTGCCACAATTGACGATAAAGCAGACATTAACATAAACAAAAAAAATCTTCTTTTCAACTAAACAAACCAACTCTGATGTCAAATGGACTCCACACCAAAGAGTTCAAATCCTTCATCTGCTCAGTTTAGAACAATGCCAATAATGCCATCTGGTCTAATGAAGGGTCACAAGAGCTATAACAGTGAGAATCATGCTTGTACTCTGCATTATTAGTCAATCTACATCGGCTGGCCAAACATTAAAATGTTGACATTGACTCTAACAGAGCAGCTCTGTCCAAAAAGTTCTTGTTCTTTTTTCCAATTAACTCTACAACAGATTCTATAGAGCTACCAAGCGTGGGAACGCTGCACAGCCACCCATTTATTTTTCATTCTCTTTTCTCTTAACCAGAAGATAAAACTAGGAGAGGCCAGTTGAAATAAATAATCTTGTTTACTTGAAAAGGTTAAATAAGCAGTGGAGCGCTAATCCAGTTTGCATGGAGGAATGTTAAAAGAAAATAGCAATATTTCTGATGTGAGTTCCCACAGCTGAAGGACAGTGCAGCAGACATTTATTTTTGCATGGCTGGGGAAGGTCACCTCTTGTGATATTCTTATTTATTAATTTAATGCCGTAATAAATTAGTTTGAAATGGATGCTCTGGATGCTCACTCAACTTGGGAGGTTACACAAAAATTTGATCCACAACAGGATCTTGTTTTTACTGGTCTGCAAGTAATTTATTTTCTTAACCTTGGGATAGAAAACATGAACAGCTGAAGGCATGGACTTGCTCCAATTTGAACGCATTGTGTTACCAAACTCATTTACCCATCATTATTCACAATGGAAGTATATCCTCAATCAGGATTTGGACTGTTTATTCAGTAGGAGGATTCATTGCACTAGCAGTCTCATGCCATAGTGTGTAGTTCAGGGTGAAACAGCTTTATGATTGCAAGTTTGTTTTTCACAAGCTCAACAGTCACAATTTTTTTTGTGTGTGTGTGTTTGTGAGCCATTGCAACAGCCATCTCAGAGGAGAAAACCGAATGCAAAGTGTGACAATCAAACAAATTCAAAGGACGGAGTGAAGACGTGGTGACATGAAATGGCTTTTGACGCAGCACTTTTAAGAGTGCCGATAAGCATCCTCTTGTGTCTGTCAAATATATTCAAGCCCATGCATCCTCGCTTTTACTGAAGTGCAACCAGAGTTGGGGGAAATGAGTATGAAATGACCTTTTTGTGTGTCTGTGAATGTGTGCATATGTTTGAAGATGAGACAAGGTGCTTGCCTAATCCCAAGTTCCTTTGCGATTGGTGTTGCAAATGTCTCCATCTGGGCTAATCTTCTTTTTCTCATGCCTTGTGAGGCCTTCAGAGTTAACGTGACATTTCCAGAAAATTAGCCTTTCAAGTGACCTAAGTGGCTGTCTGTGTATTTAGAGATAGGGGGACAGATAGCTTCTCCTTGTTTGTTTATTCAAGCCGCTTCTGGAAAGCTTGAGGCTTGCGCAGTCTGCCACAATGCTCTCTAAAAATTCATATTCTTTTTATGAATGTAGGACTAGCATTTGCCACGGCTGGTAGCACAAAATTGCACCCAGCTCACACCTCTTTTGAAGTACAGAAAATTTAGTAGATAGTTAGAATGGTTTCAATTGTTTGGTGTGAATATGCGGTCAAAGAGTGCGTGGGATACATGCTTATCCATGAACTCCTTCTAGGTTGAAATACCAATACAGCAACCTAGATTTGAGCTATTTATCATCCCAAGCAACAGAAATTTCTATATTTGTTGTCTACATTTTTGGGAGGTTATTGGTTTTCAAAGAATCATACCTCAGTGTGTACCAAATTATTTCCATGCCAACAGGACAGAACAAATCATGTATTTCAGAAAGAAAAAAAGAAAATTTTGCCACCACACCATTTGATATATTATGAATCATGATGATGTATAATCAAATTAATTAGCGAGTACCTAACTAAAAGTAGCAATGCAATAGTGGGAAATAAGCTCTACCGTTTCATATGATTAGCAAGACAAAATGCTAAAGTTCTTCATAATTTCTTTATAACACTGTATTGCACATTTAGATTTACAATTAAGAGAACTGGTAATAATCAAAACAGACTTACGTATACAAAAATTGAAGTAAATTTAACCTTTATGTATTTGAACTGTATATAAAATGTATATCCATTTGGATTACAACTTAATGTGACGCATATTTGTCAGTCAAACATAAATGAAACAGGAAAGAAACAAGTACGATTTCTGCCCTCAAAAAATCATGGCATGGTTTATTATATTAATTATGCTATTTGATTTGATTTAAATAATCTTATTTTTAAAAATTAATTGATTTAAATTGCTTAGATTTATCATAAATCTGTTCATTGTAAAAAGAATGGCATTTATTCAGTTAAAAAGTGTGAATTAAAAGCAATATTTATTTAGATAAATGTATGCGATTGAAAGAAATTAGATTTATTGATGATAAATATATAACTGGTTGTGTATTTAAAACACATTAAGACACTATTATATGATATCTTACCTGTTTCTTACTTGCATTATTTATGTATGCATCGCATTAAAGGGATAGTTCACCCAAAAATGAAAATTCTGTCATCATCTACTCAAGTTGAGGGGGAGTAAATGACAACAGAATCTTCATTTTTGGGTTTATTACTTTATGTTAAAACTGAATAATCCAAATCAATGGAAATGTGTCATTTAAATACATAAATCGTAAATGTATGCCTACAGTAAATTTATCTAGTGTTCATTTGAGTGAATAAGTTTGTTAGAACATGTACTGTATATCATCAGATATCAACCGAACCTGCTTGACGCGGAGAACAAACCTCATTGGTTCTTGCCGAAGCTCAAACGTGCAGCGTAACACGAGAATGAACCAAATTGGTTCTCACACGTCAAGCAAACATGTTTATGAATAAAAGCCTAAATTCAATCTGTCCATCATATAGTGATCGAGTCTCTTCAGAAAATTTGGACTAAACCATTTTGAATTTTGAAGCGTCAAAGTGGTAGTTGTGAAGCTGTCAACGTAGGGACAGAAAGCTCTCAGATTTCATCAAAAAGATCTTCATTTACCATTCCAAAGATGAAGGGAAGTCTTATGGGTTTGGAACGACATGAGGGTGAGTAATTAATCACAGAATTTTCATTTTTGGGTGAACTATATCCTTTTAAAGCTAGAGTTTAGCCTCCCCCTGCAAACATTTTAAACATCACTGTTCTGCGGTGCAGAACCCCAGACACTTATCACAGCGGAACGGGGGATGCGGCACATGGAAATGGGTTTAGATAGAAAATTAAGTTCAAAGGTCACGCGGCCCGGTCTGAAGGGTAACAGCAGATGAAATGTGGCTATTTGTTTTAAGCCAAGACTGATTTCATCTGGCCGGGAAAAGGTCAATGTGACATGAAAAAGGGATTCGTTTTCATTGGTGCTAGCGCGGCTGCTTTGCTCTCTAGGCGCCTGTGTTTACTTGCGTATTTACACTTGGGCTTACCAACCATGTCATTATTCACTCGACAACAGCTTCTTCTTGAGGCTGCAAGCTACGGCCATCTGCTTCACGGGTAAACATGTTTGTACTTTTGTACAATGGCTCAAGCTCTTTGATCTTAATGCAAATCGCTGTCTGATGTACTTTTATTATTTCCTCTGTTTCGGTGTTTTCTTTCAGTTGATGGAAAGAAAATGCTATTCACGCACCCATTTCCAATAGCCTTCAAACCTGTGATATTCAGGTATTATTATTAGTAAAAATTATTTTAAATTAAAATGGCATGGGATGTTCAACGTAGGTTTAGTTTACCCAAGGAAATATATATGGCTTATGCCCTTAGCTGCACAACCACAAAGGGGAAAATAAATAAAGGCAAGACAGGATCTCACACCGCCGTCTCGCCTTTAGGGGACCGAGTGTGGAGAGGACACTGGGGTCAGAGCAGTTTGATTTGTATCTGGGGTCCTATGGGATGGAGGAATACACCAGACTGATGCAAGCGAGGTGCCTCATAGCAACCCCACTGCACCCGAACAATAAGCCAGGATGCTGCTAGATAAATGAGGCCCATGCTCGGCCATCACTTGCTGTAGGGTTTAGGTGCAATGGAAGCCTTTGAACATGGGCAGAGCAGATGCTGGTCGAAATCAATAACTGAGTTTCAAGAGAATTTGAGCGCACTCTAAATCACACTACAATTACATACATAAACTGAAAATCTCAAAATATCTTCTTTTGTGTTCCGTACAAGACAACGTCATACAGGTTTGGAACAACATTTGGGTGAGTAAATGAAATTTTTTTTGGGTAATTTATCCCTTTTCTTCCCTTTTGTGACGTATATATGAGTGTAACGGCTTCTCAAACAAGGCAAAATGTAAGACGGGACTTGATTGTGTCCATTAGGAATTGATTGTATCGAGAAGAGAAAATATGCATTGTCACTCAATGTATGTAATTTCAGTTGGCATTATACTATAAATGCAATACTTTTTTTTTTAACGGTTAGTTCACCCAAAAATGAAAATTCTGTCATCATTTACATCTTCAGAACACAAACAAAGCCCGTCTACGGAAAGCCTGGCCACTCCCTATTAAGTCCTATTTTGCTGAATTTTGGTTGTAGTTCCACCAGAGTTCCACTGGGGGCGATCGTCCGAGTGCAAAATGAATGGGAGTCTATGGGGCTAGACGGCTAAATTTGTCTCTAAGCCAGTTCTGTACTCTCCATTGACAGCTACGCAACTACCACTTTGATGCTTCAAAAAGTTAATTAAGAGATCATACAACTAATCCATATGAATTGAGTGGATTAGTCAAAAATTTCTGAAGAGACACAATCGCTTTATATGATGAACAGATTCAATTTAGACTTTTATTCACATATAAACATTGATCAGTCAACAAGCTCAACCGAACCTGCTTGACGCGTGAGAACAAATCTCATTGGTTCCTGCAGAAGCTCAAACGTGCTGCGTAACACGAGAATGAACCTCACTGGTTCCTGCAGAAGCTCAAACGTGCTGCGTAACACGAGAATGAACCTCACTGGTTCCTGCAGAAGCTCAAACGTGCTGCGTAACACGAAAATGAACCTCACTGGTTCCTGCAGAAGCTCAAACGTGCTGCGTAACACGAGAATGAACCTCATTGGTTCCTGCAGAAGCTCAAACGTGCTGCGTAACACGAGAATGAACCTCATTGGTTCCTGCAGAAGCTCAAACGTCCTGCGTAACACGAGAATGAACCTCACTGGTTCCTGCAGAAGCTCAAACGTCATGCGTAACACGAGAATGAACCTCACTGGTTCCTGCAGAAGCTCAAACGTGCTGCGTAACACGAGAATGAACCTCACTGGTTCCTGCAGAAGCTCAAACGTATTGCGTAACACGAGAATGAACCTCATTGGTTCCTGCAGAAGCTCAAACGTGCTGCGTAACACGAGAATGAACCTCACTGGTTCCTGCAGAAGCTCAAACGTGCTGCGTAACACGATAATGAACCTCACTGGATCCTGCAGAAGCTCAAACGTCCTGCGTAACACGAGAATGAACCTCATTGGTTCCTGCAGAAGCTCAAACGTCCTGCATAACACGAGAATGAAACTCATTGGTTCCTGCAGAAGCTCAAACGTCCTGCGTAACACGAGAATGAACCTCATTGATTCCTGCAGAAGCTCAAACGGCCTGCGTAACACGAGAATGAACCTCACTGGTTCCTGCAGAAGCTCAAACGTGCTGCGTAACACGAGAATGAACCTCATTGGTTCCTGCAAAAGCTCAAACGTCCTGCGTAACACGAGAATGAACCTCATTGGTTGCTGCAGAAGCTCAAACGTCCTGCATAACACAAGAATGAAACTCATTGGTTCCTGCAGAAGCTCAAACGTCCTTCGTAACACATTAATGAACCTCACTGGTTCCTGCAGAAGCTCAATTATCCTGTGTAACACTAGAAAGAACCTCACTGGTTCCTGCAGAAGCTCAAACGTCCTACGTAACACGAGAATGAACCTCACTGGTTCTTACAGAAGCTCAAACGTCCTGCGTAACACGAGAATGAACCTCACTGGTTCCTGCAGAAGCTCAAACATCCTGCGTAACACGAAAATGAACCTCACTGGTTCCTGCAGAAGCTCAAACGTCCTGCGTAACACGAGAATGAACCTCACTGGTTCCTGCAGAAGCTCAAACGTGCTGCGTAACACGAGAATGAACCTCACCGGTTCCTGCAGAAGCTCAAACATGCTGCGTAACATGAGAATGAACCTCACTGGTTCCTGCAGAAGCTCAAACGTGCTGCGTAACATGAGAATGAACCTCACTGGTTCCTGCAGAAGCTCAAACGTGCTGCGTAACATGAGAATGAACCTCACTGGTTCCTGCAGAAGCTCAAATATGCTGCGTAACATGAGAATGAACCTCACTGGTTCCTGCAGAAGCTCAAAGGTCCTGCGTAACACGAGAATGAACCTCACTGGTTCCTGCAGAAGCTCAAACGTCCTGCGTAACACGAGAATGAACCTCACCGGTTCCTGCAGAAGCTCAAACGTGCTGCGTAACACGAGAATGAACCTCACTGGTTCCTGCAGAAGCTCAAACGTCCAGCGTAACACGAGAATGAACCTCACTGGTTCCGGCAGAAGCTCAAACGTGCTGCATAACACGAGAATGAACCTCACTGGTTCCTGCAGAAGCTCAAACGTGCTGCGTAACACGATAATGAACCTCACTGGTTCCTGCAGAAGCTCAAACGTCCTGCGTAACACGAGAATGAACCTCAGTGGTTCCTGCAGAAGCTCAAACGTCCTGCGTAACACGAGAATGAACCTCATTGGTTCCTGCAGAAGCTCAAACGTCCTGCATAACACGAGAATGAACCTCACTGGTTCCTGCAGAAGCTCAAACGTGCTGCGTAACACGAGAATGAACCTCATTGGTTCCTGCAGAAGCTCAAACGTGCTGCGTAACACGAGAATGAACCTCACTGGTTCCTGCAGAAGCTCAAACGTCCTGCGTAACACGAGAATGAACCTCATTGGTTCCTGCAGAAGCTCAAACGTGCTGCGTAACACGAGAATGAACCTCATTGGTTCCTGCAGAAGCTCAAACGTCCTGCGTAACACGAGAATGAACCTCATTGGTTCCTGCAGAAGCTCAAACGTCCTGCGTAACACGAGAATGAACCTCACTGGTTCCTGCAGAAGCTCAAACGTCCTGCGTAACACGAGAATGAACCTCACTGGTTCCTGCAGAAGCTCAAACGTCCTGCGTAACATGAGAATGAACCTTACTGGTTCCTGCAGAAGCTCAAACGTAACACGAGAATGAACCTCACTGGTTCCTGCAGAAGCTCCAACGTGCTGCGTAACACGAGAATGAACCTCACTGGTTCCTGCAGAAGCTCAAACGTAACACGAGAATGAACCTCACTGGTTCCTGCAGAAGCTCAAACGTCCTGCGTAACACGAGAATGGACCTCATTGGTTCCTGCAGAAGCTCAAACGTGCTGCGTAACACGAGAATGAACCTCATTGGTTTCTGCAGAAGCTCAAACGTAACACGAGAATGAACCTCACTGGTTCCTGCAAAAGCTCAAATGTGCTGCGTAACACGAGAATGAACCTCACTGGTTCCTGCAGAAGCTCAAACGTCCTGCGTAACATGAGAATGAACCTCATTGGTTCCTGCAGAAGCTCAAACGTGCTGCGTAACTCGAGAATGAACCTCACTGGTTCCTGCAGAAGCTCAAACGTCCTGCGTAACATGAGAATGAACCTTACTGGTTCCTGCAGAAGCTCAAACGTAACACGAGAATGAACCTCACTGGTTCCTGCAGAAGCTCAAACGTGCTGCGTAACACGAGAATGAACCTCACTGGTTCCTGCAGAAGCTCAAACGTAACACGAGAATGAACCTCACTGGTTCCTGCAGAAGCTCAAACGTCCTGCGTAACACGAGAATGAACCTCATTGGTTCCTGCAGTAGCTCAAACGTGCTGCGAAACACGAGAATGAACCTCATTGGTTCCTGCAGAAGCTCAAACGAAACACGAGAATGAACCTCACTGGTTCCTGCAAAAGCTCAAATGTGCTGCGTAACACGAGAATGAACCTCAATGGTTCCTGCAGAAGCTCAAACGTCCTGCGTAACACGAGAATGAACCTCACTGGTTCCTGCAAAAGCTCAAATGTGCTGCGTAACACGAGAATGAACCTCACTGGTTCCTGCAGAAACTCAAACGTCCTGCGTAACATGAGAATGAACCTCATTGGTTCCTGCAGAAGCTCAAACGTGCTGCGTAACTCGAGAATGAACCTCACTGGTTCCTGCAGAAGCTCAAACGTGCTGCGTAACACTAGAATGAACCTCACTGGTTCCTGCAGAAGCTCAAATGTGCTGCGTAACACGAGAATGAACCTCACTGGTTCCTGCAGAAGCTCAAACGTCCTGCGTAACACGAGAATGAACCTCACTGGTTCCTGCAGAAGCTCAAAGGTCCTGCGTAACACGAAAATGAACCTCATTGGTTCCTGCAGAAGCTCAAACGTGCTGCGTAACACGAGAATGAACCTCACAGGTTCCTGCAGAAGCTCAAACGTGCTGCTTAACACGAGAATGAACCTCACCGGTTCCTGCAGAAGCTCAAACGTGCTGCGTAACACGAGAATGAACCTCACTGGTTCCTGCAGAAGCTCAAACGTCATGCGTAAAACGAGAATGAACCTCACTGGTTCCTGCAGAAGCTCAAACGTGCTGCGTAACACGAGAATGAGCCTCACTGGTTCCTGCAGAAGCTCAAACGTGCTGCGTAACACGAGAATGAACCTAATTGGTTCCTGCAGAAGCTCAAACGTGCTGCGTAACACGAGAATGAACCTCAATGGTTCCTGCAGAAGCTAAAACGTCATGCGTAACACGAGAATGAACCTCACTGGTTCCTGCAGAAGCTCAAACGTGCTGCGTAACACGAGAATGAGCCTCACTGGTTCCTGCAGAAGCTCAAACGTGCTGCGTAACACGAGAATGAACCTCATTGGTTCCTGCAGAAGCTCAAACGTGCTGCGTAACACGAGAATGAACCTCAATGGTTCCTGCAGAAGCTCAAACGTCCTGCGTAACACGAGAATGAACCTCACCGGTTCCTGCAGAAGCTCAAACGTCCTGCGTAACACGAGAATGAACCTCACTGGTTCCTGCAGAAGCTCAAACGTGCTGCGTAACACGAGAATGAACCTCATTGGTTCCTGCAGAAGCTCAAACGTCCTGCGTAACACGAGAATGAACCTCACTGGTTCCTGCAAAAGCTCAAATGTGCTGCGTAACACGAGAATGAACCTCACTGGTTCCTGCAGAAACTCAAACGTCCTGCGTAACATGAGAATGAACCTCATTGGTTCCTGCAGAAGCTCAAACGTGCTGCGTAACTCGAGAATGAACCTCACCGGTTCCTGCAGAAGCTCAAACGTCCTGCTTAACACGAGAATGAACCTCACCGGTTCCTGCAGAAGCTCAAACGTGCTGCGTAACATGAGAATGAACCTCACTGGTTCCTGCAGAAGCTCAAACGTGCTGCGTAACATGAGAATGAACCTCACTGGTTCCTGCAGAAGCTCAAACGTCCTGCGTAACACGAGAATGAACTTCACCGGTTCCTGCAGAAGCTCAAACGTGCTGCGTAACACGAGAATGAACCTCACTGGTTCCTGCAGAAGCTCAAACGTGCTGCGTAACACGAGAATGAACCTCACTGGTTCCTGCAGAAGCTCAAACGTGCTGCATAACACGAGAATGAACCTCAATGGTTCCTGCAGAAGCTCAAACGTGCTGCGTAACACGAGAATGAACCTCAATGGTTCCTGCAGAAGCTCAAACGTGCTGCGTAACACGAGAATGAACCTCAATGGTTCCTGCAGAAGCTCAAACGTCCTGCGTAACACGAGAATGAACCTCACTGGTTCCTGCAGAAGCTCAAACGTCCTGCGTAACATGAGAATGAACCTCATTGGTTCCTGCAGAAGCTCAAACGTGCTGCGTAACTCGAGAATGAACCTCACTGGTTCCTGCAGAAGCTCAAACGTCCTGCGTAACACGAGAATGAACCTCAATGGTTCCTGCAGAAGCTCAAACGTCCTGCGTAACTCGAGAATGAACCTCACTGGTTCCTGCAGAAGCTCAAACGTCCTGCGTAACATGAGAATGAACCTTACTGGTTCCTGCAGAAGCTCAAACGTAACACGAGAATGAACCTCACTGGTTCCTGCAGAAGCTCAAACGTGCTGCGTAACACGAGAATGAACCTCACTGGTTCCTGCAGAAGCTCAAACGTAACACGAGAATGAACCTCACTGGTTCCTGCAGAAGCTCAAACGTCCTGCGTAACACGAGAATGAACCTCATTGGTTCCTGCAGTAGCTCAAACGTGCTGCGAAACACGAGAATGAACCTCATTGGTTCCTGCAGAAGCTCAAACGAAACACGAGAATGAACCTCACTGGTTCCTGCAAAAGCTCAAATGTGCTGCGTAACACGAGAATGAACCTCAATGGTTCCTGCAGAAGCTCAAACGTCCTGCGTAACACGAGAATGAACCTCACTGGTTCCTGCAAAAGCTCAAATGTGCTGCGTAACACGAGAATGAACCTCACTGGTTCCTGCAGAAACTCAAACGTCCTGCGTAACATGAGAATGAACCTCATTGGTT
Organism: Rhinichthys klamathensis goyatoka; assembly: GCF_029890125.1. Lineage (NCBI taxonomy): Eukaryota > Metazoa > Chordata > Actinopteri > Cypriniformes > Leuciscidae > Rhinichthys > Rhinichthys klamathensis. The sequence continues at coordinate 3,640,454 of NW_026606558.1, forward strand.
CCTGCAGAAGCTCAAACGTGCTGCGTAACTCGAGAATGAACCTCACTGGTTCCTGCAGAAGCTCAAACGTGCTGCGTAACACTAGAATGAACCTCACTGGTTCCTGCAGAAGCTCAAACGTGCTGCGTAACACGAGAATGAACCTCACTGGTTCCTGCAGAAGCTCAAACGTCCTGCGTAACACGAGAATGAACCTCACTGGTTCCTGCAGAAGCTCAAAGGTCCTGCGTAACACGAAAATGAACCTCATTGGTTCCTGCAGAAGCTCAAACGTGCTGCGTAACACGAGAATGAACCTCACTGGTTCCTGCAGAAGCTCAAACGTCCTGCGTAACACGAGAATGAACCTCACTGGTTCCTGCAGAAGCTCAAAGGTCCTGCGTAACACGAAAATGAACCTCACTGGTTCCTGCAGAAGCTCAAACGTGCTGCGTAACACGAGAATGAACCTCACCGGTTCCTGCAAAAGCTCAAACGTGCTGTATAACACGAGAATGAACCTCACTGGTTCCTGCAGAAGCTCAAACGTCCTGCGTAACACGAGAATGAACTTCACCGGTTCCTGCAGAAGCTCAAACGTGCTGTATAACACGAGAATGAACCTCACTGGTTCCTGCAGAAGCTCAAACGTCCTGCGTAACACGAGAATGAACTTCACCGGTTCCTGCAGAAGCTCAAACGTGCTGCGTAACACGAGAATGAACCTCACTGGTTCCGGCAGAAGCTCAAATGTGCTGCGTAACACGAGAATGAACCTCACTGGTTCCTGCAGAAGCTCAAACGTGCTGCGTCACACGAGAATGAACCTCACCGGTTCCTGCAGAAGCTCAAACGTGCTGCGTAACACGAGAATGAACCTCACTGGTTCCTGCAGAAGCTCAAACGTGCTGCGTAACACGAGAATGAACTTCACCGGTTCCTGCAGAAGCTCAAACGTGCTGCGTAACACGAGAATGAACCTCACTGGTTCCTGCAGAAGCTCAAACGTGCTGCGTAACACGAGAATGAACTTCACCGGTTCCTGCAGAAGCTCAAACGTGCTGCGTAACACGAGAATGAACCTCACTGGTTCCGGAAGAAGCTCAAATGTGCTGCGTAACACGAGAATGAACCTCACTGGTTCCTGCAGAAGCTCAAACGTGCTGCGTAACACGAGAATGAACCTCAATGGTTCCTGCAGAAGCTCAAACGTGCTGCGTAACATGAGAATGAACCTCACTGGTTCCTGCAGAAGCTCAAACGTGCTGCGTAACACTAGAATGAACCTCACTGGTTCCTGCAGAAGCTCAAACGTGCTGCGTAACATGAGAATGAACCTCACTGGTTCCTGCAGAAGCTCAAACGTGCTGCGTAACATGAGAATGAACCTCACTGGTTCCTGCAGAAGCTCAAACGTCCTGCTTAACACGAGAATGAACCTCACTGGTTCCTGCAGAAGCTCAAACGTGCTGCGTAACACGAGAATGAACCTCACCGGTTCCTGCAGAAGCTCAAACGTGCTGCGTAACATGAGAATGAACCTCACTGGTTCCTGCAGAAGCTCAAACGTCCTGCGTAACATGAGAATGAACCTCACTGGTTCCTGCAGAAGCTCAAACGTGCTGCGTAACACGAGAATGAACCTCATTGGTTCCTGCAGAAGCTCAAACGTGCTGCGTAACACGAGAATGAACCTCATTGGTTCCTGCAGAAGCTCAAACGTGCTGCGTAACACGAGAATGAACCTCATTGGTTCCTGCAGAAGCTCAAACGTCCTGCGTAACATGAGAATGAACCTCATTGGTTCCTGCAGAAGCTCAAACGTGCTGCGTAACATGAGAATGAACCTCACTGGTTCCTGCAGAAGCTCAAACGTGCTGCGTAACATGAGAATGAACCTCACTGGTTCCTGCAGAAGCTCAAACGTGCTGCGTAACACGAGAATGAACTTCACCGGTTCCTGCAGAAGCTCAAACGTGCTGCGTAACACGAGAATGAACCTCACTGGTTCCGGAAGAAGCTCAAATGTGCTGCGTAACACGAGAATGAACCTCACTGGTTCCTGCAGAAGCTCAAACGTGCTGCGTAACACGAGAATGAACCTCAATGGTTCCTGCAGAAGCTCAAACGTGCTGCGTAACATGAGAATGAACCTCACTGGTTCCTGCAGAAGCTCAAACGTGCTGCGTAACACTAGAATGAACCTCACTGGTTCCTGCAGAAGCTCAAACGTGCTGCGTAACATGAGAATGAACCTCACTGGTTCCTGCAGAAGCTCAAACGTGCTGCGTAACATGAGAATGAACCTCACTGGTTCCTGCAGAAGCTCAAACGTCCTGCTTAACACGAGAATGAACCTCACTGGTTCCTGCAGAAGCTCAAACGTGCTGCGTAACACGAGAATGAACCTCACCGGTTCCTGCAGAAGCTCAAACGTGCTGCGTAACACGAGAATGAACCTCACTGGTTCCGGAAGAAGCTCAAATGTGCTGCGTAACACGAGAATGAACCTCACTGGTTCCTGCAGAAGCTCAAACGTGCTGCGTAACACGAGAATGAACCTCAATGGTTCCTGCAGAAGCTCAAACGTGCTGCGTAACATGAGAATGAACCTCACTGGTTCCTGCAGAAGCTCAAACGTGCTGCGTAACACTAGAATGAACCTCACTGGTTCCTGCAGAAGCTCAAACGTGCTGCGTAACATGAGAATGAACCTCACTGGTTCCTGCAGAAGCTCAAACGTGCTGCGTAACATGAGAATGAACCTCACTGGTTCCTGCAGAAGCTCAAACGTCCTGCTTAACACGAGAATGAACCTCACTGGTTCCTGCAGAAGCTCAAACGTGCTGCGTAACACGAGAATGAACCTCACCGGTTCCTGCAGAAGCTCAAACGTGCTGCGTAACATGAGAATGAACCTCACTGGTTCCTGCAGAAGCTCAAACGTCCTGCGTAACATGAGAATGAACCTCACTGGTTCCTGCAGAAGCTCAAACGTGCTGCGTAACACGAGAATGAACCTCATTGGTTCCTGCAGAAGCTCAAACGTGCTGCGTAACACGAGAATGAACCTCATTGGTTCCTGCAGAAGCTCAAACGTGCTGCGTAACACGAGAATGAACCTCATTGGTTCCTGCAGAAGCTCAAACGTCCTGCGTAACATGAGAATGAACCTCATTGGTTCCTGCAGAAGCTCAAACGTCCTGCGTAACACGAGAATGAACCTCATTGGTTCCTGCAGAAGCTCAAACGTGCTGCGTAACACGAGAATGAACCTCATTGGTTCCTGCAGAAGCTCAAACGTGCTGCATAACACGAGAATGAACCTCATTGGTTCCTGCAGAAGCTCAAACGTGCTGCGTAACACGAGAATGAACCTCATTGGTTCCTGCAGAAGCTCAAACGTGCTGCGTAACACGAGAATGAACCTTGCACATCAAGCGAACATGCTTGAGCTTCCATTTATCATAACTGATGTGTGCATCAATACATGTTTGTATGTGAATAAAATCACATACAAACGTGAAAAGTGATGGTGTTTCTTCAGAAAATTTGGACTAAACCGCTGAATTCATATGGATTAGTTTTAAGATCTCTTTAAGAACTTTTTGAAGCTACAAAGTGATAGTTGTGTAGCTGTCAATGGAGGGACAGAAAGCTCTCAGATTATATATATATATAATATATTCAGTCGTGTTCCTAAGATGAACTAAAGTCTTACAGGTTTGGAACGACAGAATTTTAATTTTTGGGTGAACTAACCCTTTAAGACTCGACTAAATTACATTGAAAATAAGAGGTATTTTAATCCAACCAATTAATGAATGTGGGAGAGGTGGCGGGGGCAGGGGTGTGTACAGGAGCACAGGCAACAGCAAAACTAGGCCAAGCTGGCAGAAGAGTGATTTGGCGCATTAGACTCCTGGTGGGATGTCTTCTCTGAAATATGCAGCCACACACCCTACCTTTTTGTGGATCAGGCATACAGCAGGTACAGTAATCAAAGCCAGTTTAGTCTCAGACCATCCCCCAACACACGCTTTTTACCCCACCCGATACGTGCCTATAACCCGATGACGATAAATTTATTGGACACCTGTGTTGTGAAACAAGAGGAGTAATTAACAGCACAGACGGGGAAACGTGCAATCACCTTGCACGGCTTGGGCATCTGAGTATGTGGTCTCTTTCATTTTAATTAAAAGAACACCATGAGAACGCTACTGAAAAGGTACAAAGAAAGGTCAGTGTCTTAGCAAATTATATGCTTTACACGGGTCGTCCCACTGAGTTCTGAGCTCACTGATTCATTGTGCCCCTCCCACATCCAATGATCTTAATAAGTCAGTGTAGAAATGAATAAAGTCCTCTCACTGTTATCAAATGCCATTCAGGACAAACTATTAAAGCCTTCAGGTTCTGTAAGTTTTTGGGTTTCCCAGTATCTTTACATTTGATTTTTTAAGATGCAGCTTTACGAGTCAGAACAACTTACTCATGCACAACTGCCAAAAAAAGAAAATACAAGCAGAACCACAAATATGTACAGTACAAATATATGTAATTTCAGTTATTATATGTGATATAATATATATATCAATATCCAAATTTTTTTTTTTTTCTGGGCAGTTCTTGACTGCTCAGAACAAACCAGAATCATGCATTAAAATCACAAAAGGTACAAGCAGGAGACAACACACAATATTAAGAATCAAATAAGGTCAGTGATAATTGTCTTATTATTATCATCATTGTTGCAAAACATTGTGCAGCTTAAGTAATGTTTCTTGAGCACCAAAGCAGCATAATAAAATTATTTCTGATCATGTGACACTGAAGACTGGAGTAAAGATGCTAACAAAAATTCAGCTTTCCCAATCACATCAATAAAACACTTTTATATATATATATATATATATTAAAATAAAACAGTTTAACATCTTGACCTAAATTGTATAAATTATATATACAATGCATTTTGTTCACTAAGATCACGCTGCATATATATGCTAAAAGGGGTTTTGGCAGTTCAGTAGTGTTTATAGGATCACCCTCATATTCTCTCACCTTCTCTGTGAACAAGGTCATTACAATCCCAATATAATAGCACGAGGTAGTCAGAGGACGCTGATGAAGAAAGCAACAGTAATGATATTTTATGTTTCTCTTTGCTTGCGTGTTAGAGTCATTAGCTTCATGTTGACATCATTCCATCAGGACCTATTGAAAGCTGGTTGGAAAATCAATAGGAATAAGATTAGCTGGTCGGGGTGGGGTTATGAGGTTAGTGGGCAATATGCAAGGTTCACAGAGCAACACCTGTGCTTTTTTTGGACTTCAAAACACAAAGACATAGATGCTGTGTTGTAAACACAGATGAGGGCTGGTTGTACATGCCGGATTACATCACTGAGGCAAACAGACCACTAACTATAAGGTTGTAGGCCGTGGTGTAGACACACTCAACGAACCTTACAGCCCCATTAAAGAGAAACCAACATTTTTGCCCTGAATATGAATAAAATAGTGCCGATTTTTTTTCACTGAGTCCATTAATTTTATTTTTATCTACAGTAAAATGACATATCTATAACAATCTGCTATTTAACAGAGACTCATTTAAAGGATCATATAAAATCCAATCATTTATAGGCTTTTATTGAGTAATAAGGTAAAATAAAGAGGCCTAATCAAACATTCACTTCAAACATAAATAACATTCACATAAACTCATGCACAAAAAAACCCCGACTTCTATAGTCTCTCTCTCTCTCTCTCTCAAACATAAACACACAGGGTTTCCATGTTTTATGGGGACTTTCCATAATGATTTTTATACGGTACAAACTGTATATTCTATACCCTAAACCTACCAATCACAGCAAACTTTCTGCAGTTTTACATTTAGTAATCGTGTTGTTTGGTAAGCTGTTTTCCTCATGGAGACACAAACAATTTGCCACAAGATCCAACAACAACAAAAAAAAGTCTGGTATTACCATCCTTGTTGGGACATTTGGGGTCCCCACAATGTAGGAAATACCTGAACCACACACACACACACACACACACACACAATAAAGTAATTGATTTGAGGGAGGTCTGCTTATTTCCCATCTCTTGAAGTGCCACTTGAATTTTCTGTTGGGCATAACTACATTAGGGGTCAGAGGAGGGATGGGTAATGGTGATCTCCTCATCACTTCATTCTGTAGCCAAGAGTCTTTTCATTAAGTGTTTCTGGTAGTTAGCAGTGACTTTAAAGCTGCAAAATGGAATTACTTCATCCTTCGTTCTTTTAAGCAGAGCAAATGGATAATTTTAATGTGATGAAATAAAAAGAAAAGATCCTAATGGTAATAAGAAATCCTGGGATACGGAGATTTGACCAATTTAACCGCCAATTTAGATCGACATTAACAAAGCAAGCACGGGTGACCCAATTTGACCTTTGAAATGTGTCTAGCACAATCAATGGCGACAAAGAATAGCACTGGATTTAGCTCTGCTATCCATTTTGTAGTGCCAAGCAAAGATTTTTAAAGAATACAGAGGGCCATTTTTTCAGCTTAATGTCAAGTCAAATCAAGTCACAATTACTTGTGTAGTGCTTTATACAATACAGATTGTTTCAAAGCAGTTTCACAATAATAAACAATAAAATAACAGTATTGTTGCCAAGTCCTTAATTATGAAACAAATACAATTTCAGCTTTAATGCAGCTCTAATAGTGTCAATAGTGTCTTTAATCAGCTCGATTTAGTTCAATGTTGATTCAATTTAGTTCAATAACAGTGTGAATGTTGAAAATTCAATAGTTATGAAGCAAAACTCAGTTCAACCATAAAGCAGCTCTACAGAAGACAAGTGTCATTATTCAGCTCAAGTCAAATTATGAAACAAGCTTAATTGAGCAATAAGAAGGTCTAGAGGAGGCAAGTGTTGCAGCTGTTATTAAATCAGTGTTGATTCAATTCAGTTCAATAACAGTGTCGATATTGCAGAGCTCATAAAACTAATTGTTTCATTATCGTGCCATTATCCAGCGCAATTTACTTTGTTTTGCTCTAATCCAATAGTGTCACTTCAGTCAAATTGATATTACAACTAAATATTAAAGAGCCCATTTTATGCCCTTTTACAAAGATTTGATTTTGTTTTTGGGGTCTACTAGAATAGGTTTGTATGCTTGAATGTTCAAATGGCCATTCTTCCAAAAAGTGCGATGGGCTCTGATTGGTCGGCTGGACCAGTGCGTTGTGATTGGTCAGCCGTTTCGAGCAAGTTTCGGAAAAGTCACGCCCCTTACCATTACCGTAAATTTCAGCTTCCTGGAGTTTATAGACAATATGAGATGCAAATAGCGACTGTTGCGGAGGATGATCAGATATTTCTTTTCAGTTTATTATTAACTTGTGTTTACTTCAATCAAAAAGTGTGTTTGGCCAGCTACAGAGAAACTGGTAGCCAGGCAACAGACAAGTGACCAATCCCGAGAGGCGATGTCACTACACATTCTTCCAGCATGGTTCCGTGGCCGAGAACGGTTTGTAACCGTGCTGTGTTGAACCAAGCTCAAGTGGAAATACAACAGGAACCATTCCTTGCTGTTCTTAAAACGGTTTGGCCCGATGGTGGAAAAGAGGCGTTTGTGCTTAGTAACTTTGCATACAAGTTTTGTCAAGCTCAAACAGCAACATCATACACAAGTCCTCTTTTAAACCCAAACTGGGCCATCCAAAGGCAACAGTGGCAAGGAACAAAAACTTCATCAGGTGAGAATAGTAGAGAAAACTACAATCAATTTTGTCCTGTTTATGCATTTTCTCTTTTTTCTTTTTTTTTGTATGACTGTTTTGCCATTTGAAGCAACTCAATGAACAGCCACACAGGAACCGATGGTGGACCTACCTATTTTTGTGTGTAACTGGCCATATTGTCTCAGGAGTTAATTGGTTTCTCAGAGTCCAGGTAGTTACTAAATGTTTTGGCAGCATTAGAACCTCAGCACTTTTCCATTAATGGCGCGTGAAATGAAATGTTTGATACTGCAAATAAAATCAGTGATATTCAAGGATGTTATGGTAGGTAATGCGTTGAAACAGCCATTTAATGGGTCCTGGAAGATTGGGGTAGTGTCAGCTGGAACCGCCAGGCCCTCTCCTGACATTGCTAGTTGCCTCTTCATTCTCTTAACGACTGTCTGCTCTGATTACACAGCCATCCGCAAGCTTAAAAACTACAGAGACATGCTCTATTAGTAGTCCAATTAGAGTCATTAGCATATTCAGCCTTCATTCTGCCCCGGTGATTGTGTGACACTACGCAAGGAGCTGTGAGGAATCCAAGCCGCTGTAATGACCAGCTTAAAAGAATCATCCCTTAGGCTCCTCTGGCCAAGTTTATCAACTTCGGCAAAGCATACCGTTTCATTTATTTTCCCTAAACTCGCTGTTAATATATTTAAAAGCATCTCTGATATCCCTCCAAGTGACCTTGGTTTGGAAATTAAGATATTTTTGGAACAACAACTGCCTCCTGATTGGCCTCCACCTGTGAATCATTTGTGCTATATCACATTTTCTCGATATGTGTGTGTGTATGCGTATATATATAGTAACAATTCAATTGTCTCTCGTACAATGACGCCCACAACTGTTACATAACCCATAACACATCAACCAACTGTCTTGTTATTTTGCATCCAAAGTGTGCATCTAGTAATTGTCCATTTTCCTCATGTGTGAAACTTTATTTCACATTAGCCAGTGACAGTTTTGACATTGATAAATTACATTGATGGTGCCAGGCTGTGTGTGTGTATGTGTGGGGGGGGGATGACTGACAGGTTTTAATGAGAGCAGCAGTGTGACAGTGTCAGGTGCTGATGGAAATGAGGCCTAGTTTTACCTTTGCAAAGGTTATGTCCTTTTTTCTTAACAACGCAGTTAACTGTTGATGATAAGAGCTCACCTGACAATCATATCTGCTTAATTGATTTTTTCCTTTTTTTGAACGACTTCAAATTTACACATCACATATTTCGCTTTCAACAGTCATATCTCCCTCTGCAGTGAGAGTGAGAAAGAGGCCACATTGTGTGAATAAAAGTCCTCTCTTTTCTTCACCTTTTTTTAAACTTTTTACATCGCACGATGTGTTAACAAGGAGATGAAGACATACAGTCAGCTCTAAGTAACACTAGAGTGTCACCATTGCAACACTAAAAGGCTAAGACAGTAATATATGGCTTCTTTTCCCTCTTTTTACAGTGATCTGGTTGCGACAAGGCATGACAATTACCCCGCTCTCAAGCGATAATCTAATTATATCAAACATAGGCACTCAATCAAATTATTGTGCTCTGTGGCTACATAACGCAGAAACATTAATGCAATTTGTGGGAGCTGGGATGACTAAAGCAGTATGTATTAACAAAACGTAATGGGACTCCCATAGGTAAATGAATATGCTAACAAGCGGCGAGGTTGCTGCTAAATCTAATATCTTTGAGCTATTCAATTCCAAACCATTCCTTGTAAAGCAATTGAATATGATAGCTGATGCATCTATCAATTATCAGTGAGAAAAATAGATAAGCAATATGAGAAAGGCCTCTGAAAATATAGATAAATCTTCACAGATCTAGAACGATATATACATACATGCATTCAATTGTACTTATTAAAATGATTTTATGACTTTTAATGTATCATTTTATTATGAATTGATAATATAATAAGTAAATAAAATGACAAAACACTGTGCTAATGTTATGAATATGTAGCATAATATATCATTTTTAAATGACATTTTATTTAAATTATTTAATTATATATATATATATATTATTATAAGTAGAATTAAAATAATTTTTGTAAAATGTATGTTTATAATAATATTATAATAAATAAATAAACAAACTAAAATATATAGCCTTCACACAGTTTGTTATCTTAAATATGGTTTGAATTATGGTTTTTGTTCCCACAGTCCACTAAAAGGAAGCTTACACATTGAAGTAATATATGAATTTTCCCATTTGGCCATTTTTGATGATTTAATAGTAAAAATAGTGCTCAGTACATGACTTGGTTATTGATACAAATGGGCGTCCCCAAGGATAAATATATCTCCTATAAAATCCGCAGTAATTGTGTGCATATTCTCAGGGTTAAAATATGTTTTTAAGCGAACATATATTTTACCAAATCACACTCTTTTTGGAGAGGTTTGAACTGTTGAACCTGCAACATAAACGCTGGCGCAAATTATTATAAAGTACTAATATCAAAGAATAGCCTGGTGGGCCAAGGTTATCCTTCCATATTGCAACCATGGATCATAGTGAAGATGTCTTCCAGTGTGGCTTGATGGCCTGATGAGGGCTTAGAATAATAGAATATGTCAACCGGGTTGAAGTATACAATGCTTTGAAATTGAATGTCTGGACATGTCCCGCTACCCTCACACGTTTCATCGTCTGATATGCAATATCAAAAGCATTGCATTTTCCTTGACTTGGTGTAAAAAAGAAAATGCTGGCTTTGCAGAAACTTTCTTCCTAAATTGATCATAGATGTCAATTCACAGAAGTCAACCTCGTAGAAAACCTCAAGGGCAAGACCTATAGTTGTGATGTATTTCCATTCTGTCTCTTGTTCATGTGCGAGCTGCATCATTGCAGGTACTCCTTCTGTTCTGTGGTGTGATTTATGGAAGCAAAGGGAAAATACACCATTTGTGGAGGAAAAGTTTTTGGCTCCATGGCTTTAAATGGATAGTTCACCCAAAAAAAAAAAATTCTGTCATTATTTATTCACTCACTTGTTCCAAATGTCTACGACTTTATGTTTACAATTTTAATAATTTACCCTTTTCTTGTGTAATTACAATGAGTGAGGAATTTAGCACAATAAAAGTGATCCATACAAGTCATCTGCTATAAATCTTCAGAAGCCATGAAATCTAAAGTCATTATTCACTGATAATCTTCCAATCCAGCGATCTGGTAACAGCTAATCGGATCACTAAAGTTGAACTCGAGAGCCGAATCAGTTCAATTTGAGAACGAATCATTTACACTGGTTTGTCAACCAAAAGAGCCAACTTAAAAGAAAAGATTCATTTATGAATGGACATGACAATTTCCCTTATAGTACAGATAGAAAGGTTTTAGGGAATAAAGCCTTAAATCAGTGAGTTCCTCACACAAAAGCTATCTCATGACTCCAGAAGACTTGCAGAATAGTGTGTGAGTCGCATAGACCTCTTTATGGAGCTTCATTAGAAACATAAATAAGTTGTTTCTACATTCATTTTGAGATTCAATGTGACATTATTACAATCATTTTTTTTCTGTCATTAATCACGATTAATCAATTTTCTCGATTAAATCGCACCTTTTTTCAATATAACAAAAAGTTTCAAAATGAGATAAGGCCCTTGAACCAAAAAGGTACTATAATTGTGATTCAACCAATTTGTTTTTAATCTTAGTGGTATAACATACTCTATACTGCTATTCCACTTACTGTATGTCATGCGTTACAAATAGCATGTCAGTGGTGATTTGAAAAGCCCTGTCATTTAACCTATAGTAAATCTCAGAGCGATGGCCCTCCATGCTATTTCCCTCCCATCTTATGACTATATAAAGCCCTCATATTAAAGGCACCACAAGGTCTAACATTAATTTGGTTTATGTTTGACAAGAAAAAGCTCTCCTGCCTATGAGGGCACACTCTGAGACCTTTTCAATTCCCTGGATTTGTCAGTCATTTATGATTGAGCTGCTTACTGATTTGACAGAATAAAAGAATGTCTATATTTTGATTGTTTACCCCTCTCTATGAAATGGTGTGGGAAACATTAAATAAGGCACGAACATGATCTGCCATACATCATTCCCACTTTATGGTAATGATATTTTTGGAATATGTTTTTTTTTTTTTAGGTATTTCCCAATAGTTTAATAATAGATTATACTTATGTATTATTTATAGGTGACCTTCCGGATAAAAAAAAAGAAAAAAAAAAGAATTTCTTTCAAAATACCAGTTATAAACAGCCTCTCGTAAAAATGCATATCATCATGCTTATAAGAGAGAATTTCACCAGCTCGATTGTCTAATGCCTGAGCAGGCTTTGTTCTCAGACTACTTATATATATAGTATTCATATATATATATATAGATCGCCACAGTGAAAAGACAATCCATACAGACAGCGGAATATAGTGTATTATCATTTGATGCATTTGTGTATTCTTGTTTGTGTGTACTGTGCTTACATGTGTTTGCCCCCTGTATTTCTGTAAGATTGAAGCAGGAATTGTTCTATCCTGAAAAGATTACATGTCTCCCACTTGTATTAGCTAGTAAACATGCAGGCGGTGATGCCGCGATGAGTCTGTTCTTTGTGATAAATATTCACTTGCTGATGACTGGCTCCGATAACCGATGTGTCTCCTGAGGTTATCTGCTGGGCTGTCACATTAGGATATTTTTATCACTATTTATCTTTTATCAGTTTGGCTAGTGGCTACCTATAGAAAATCAGAGAAAGAACAGGATTTTTCCCCCCCTGGAGTTAAGCTGTAGCGGAGGGAATCCATGCGACTTGACATAACCTTTGAGTATCTCAGTGAAATGATTACGCATTGCATTTCCCCAAGCCACGTATTGGATAAATGTTAATAGTGAATTTTGAGACCAGAGTAAATATAGTAATGAAAGCTCTCCATCAAAGCATGTCTGCTATTGTTTTGTTGCATTAAGGAAATGTCAATGGCACCCACATAAAAACCCCGTAATAATGTCAATATTCATCTACACATAGTCGTTTATTTGCTATTTGCTGCAACCAGCTCACAACATTTTCATTTTGCGGGAGGTTAAATGAAAATTACCCACAACCAGTCAAGGAATCTGTCTTGTATGGAAAGATCTGTCTCCATGGATAATCCGTAATGGAAAATAAGTGGATGAAGAACACATTCAGATATCAAAAAAAGTCTTTGTCATCACCCACACATGGGTTCTACAATAAAGTCCTAATTAATGAAACACTCTAGTAGAATTTAAAGCGTCTCATCCAGCGGGTTTGCGGGCAACATTGCAGATTTATTCTCTCCTCCATCCCTCTTTGGCAATTAGGCCTGTGAAGGTGGGACCCCCTTTGAAAGAGGCTTTTAGATTAATCATATTATCTGTTGCTTCTGAAACACGAAGCCTTCTTGACCTCCCCTTCCATAAGAATCCATTATCTTAAACTATCACCGTAATCCTGGCTTTAGGAGGGGGAGCGAGGGAAGCTAGAATCAAGCCTAATAGATAGCAAATAAGATTAATCTATGATCTAAGTGCCGATTACACTTGGACCTGCCCTTGAACACTCAGGTGTAACCTTGAGATCTGCATCCATTGCGGGCCAGCAATCGGATTGAAAGTCCCCGAAGGGCCGCATGAAGGGGGAGAGGGCCTTTGGCAGGACCTTACCCCAGAGAGACCAAAGGCCAAGCAGCTTAACCCCCACAAAACCTAAAGGTGTTAAACATCTTCAACTAATGGCAAAACACAGTTCCATTCGAGATATGTTCACCTCCTCCCCCCTATGTTTCTTCTCTTATTATAGAAATGAGCATAATCACTATTGTGAATGGCATTTCACATACTTCAACAAAATATTTTGACGGCGTATGGTTGTACAGTATAGGTGCGGGAAGGTATTGACAATACAGACAACCCAACTGATCCTCACACAAGAAAGCTATCAATTCATATGTATGAATTTACAGCCTTCTGGTGTGAGCAGATCACAACATGAAAGAAGATATCAGAAAAGAGCCGCACATATTCACGTATAATATTATATATAATTTATGATTTATAATATTATATAATAATATAATATAATATAATATCTCATATTTAATCAAAAATAAATATAATATAATCAGTGCTGGGTAGATTACTTACCAATTGTAGTCTGTTACTGAATACAAATTGTAGTTAGTAACTTAATTTGACTACTTTTTGATTATTTTTGACGTAAATCATTTATCTATTGAAACATGCTTCTGCCACAAAATAATTTGTATTTTATTTTTTTTAAAAGGTAATTGCGACGTTTAATCTCACAATTCTGAGACTATATCTAAACTCGGAATTTGAGAAATATAGTCAAAATAAAATGTCAAAATTGTTATAGAAAAAAAAAATATGTTGAACATTTGTTAAAGGGATAGTTCACCCCAAAATGAAAATTCTGTCAGTAATTACTCACCCTCATGTTGTTCAACCCCGTAAGACTTTCGTTCATCTTCGGAACACAAATTAAGATATTTTTGATTAAATCTGAGAGCTGTCTCACTCCTCCATAGGCTTCTAAGGGATCGAAACTGGCCGGCCCAGAAAAGTTATTAAAGACATCGTTGAAATAGTCCGAGTGACTAGAGTGGCTCAACCTTAAGTTTATCAAGCGACGAGAATACTTTTTGTGCGCAAAAAATAAACAAAAATAATGACTTTATTCAACTCTTCATTTCCTTGCTGGCCTCGAGATAGTTCACGTAGTGAAACAGCGCAGTGCTTCTGTGTTGTACGTGTTGATAAACTTAAGGTTGAGCCAATGTAGCCACTCTGACTATTTTAACAATGTCTTTAATAACTTTTGGGCCGGCAAGTTTCAATCCCTTAAGAAGCCTATGGAGGAGTGAGACAGCTCTCAGATTTAATCAAATATATCTTAATGTGTGTTCCGAAGATGAACGAAAGTCTTACGGGGTTGGAACAACATAAGGCTGAGTAATTACTGACACAATTTTCATTGTGGGGTGAACTAACACTTAGTGCATTAAACTTTAGATTACATCAGGGTTTTCCAATCTGGGGTTTGTGAAGAAACTGCAGGCGGTTCGTCAATTAATGAAAAAGGTAATAATTCATTAAACCATACAAATGTCCAATTTTAAAACAAACTATCAAAATAAAACAAAAAAATAAAAAATATAAAAAAAAAATTTATGCTGTGTGGCCTCTGACTTGTGCAATTCCACAAAACTGGATGACTTCCTGAACATATATAAGCAATATGCTCTGTTTTAGAAAGGAACATTTAAAAGATAAAAAGATGAATTTGTGAAAATCAATGAATTATGAATAATTGACTGCCGTATTGTGAATATTAAGTAATCATGTAATCAATAAAAATGTAACTGTAGTCTGATTATGAGTATTTTAAAAAGTAATATAATCTAATTACAAGTATTTCATTTTTGTAATCTGATTATGTAATCCAGATTACATTCAGTTACTACCCAGTAACTGAATGTAATGCAATGTAATATAGTGTAATAATGTTTTAATACCCCTAATTTACACTTTGATTTACACCTAATTCATATTTAGCATGCTTTGAATCTTATCTTATCATATCATATCATATCATATCATATCATATCATTCATGGATTAAAAGCCCTACATTTATACTTTACATAATTGGCTTACTCTGAATGATAAAGCTCGGCACCACCTTTTTGGGTTCCAGTCTGACACTAAATAATTGTCCCGAAATTGTCTCTGTATTTAACATATGGAGATCGATAGTTAGTGGGTGTCTCTCATTCAAAGTTCAAATCTTCCCTTCCCTTGAATCCTTCAATGCACCCAGACCTTCGGATCGATGCTCTCTTCAGTTTGACTCTGAAGCTGACTATTTGATTAATCTGCTCGGGTAGTCGGCAAGGAGGGCCGCCACACCACGGCAGACAGTTTCATGCCATTAGGATGGCTGGAGTAATGAAATTTCATTTAATTTGTCAGGAAGACAGTGCTAATGTTAAAAAGCTTTTGGATAATAAAAAAGTCGGGAGAGATCTGAGGGAAAGCTTTAAGTAATTACTCCGAGTGTCTCGGGTCCAGGCGTTAGAATATTTACATTACTGTCATGGAGGTCTTAAGAGTAATTAAATTAGTGTGCCGGTTAAGTTCTTTATTTCACAGGTTTTCTCCCCTCTCTTGAATGTATATTAACTATACTCACTTTGACCAAAGGAGCTAACATACAGAGACAAAGGCTTTGTCTCCATGTGATAAATTTCATTGGCACAGAGTGCTACTTAAATGGAGGAGCCGCTTTCTTTGCGCTTTCCAATGTGCAAATGAATGGCATAGCAGCTAGCAGTTAAATCAACCATTTTAAGCCATAAAATCCAATCCTAAATATGTATTTTTCCTAAATACACTACTTGAAGCTATTTTGCATTTATTAAACACATGCAGCGTGCCCTGCTCTTCGTAAGCATAAATGTATGGCAAATTAGTGCGCAGTCAAATATTTATCCAATTTTATTCCATTTTCAAAAAGGATTTAATAGGAAAAGTATCAATTACGTTCTGCCTGTGACAAACACAGCGAGAACATATGGCCACATCTAGAGTTTACACCTCATTTTAGGAGCTCTTGGGCTGTTAAAGAGGTCTTGGGAACAAAATAACGATAAATCGGAGGATTGGTGCATAAAACCTGACATCTCTATCAGGGTATATCAGCATCCTTCCCCACTCCACACTGGCCTCTCAAAGATAGATGAGTGAAATGGCCTGGAAATGTATCTGACCGCTGGCTTACTCTAATGAATAACCTCCACTTTAGGTCTTGCAATGTAAGCAGAAAGTCCACCTCACAAGCGCTCTGTGGCCCTGTCATGAATCTAACCCGACAGCCGACATAATATCAGGGCGACAACACTTGTATGACTTCCATTTTCTTTGCTTTCTATTGATTTTCACTTAATAACTGGGGGGAAATACTAAACGTCTGTGCTGAGTACCTAATAAATCCTGTCTGAGCTTTTTTTATTGAGGAGAATTTAATAAAAGCAGCAGGCAAGGCATGGGGATTTGTCTCTGGCTTGAGAGGACAAAAAAAGAACAGGGGGAAAGATTGGAGAGGAGTGGTTAAAGGACCGAGGTGTAGAAACCGTGAGACCACATCCTCATTAACTCACTTTGTATCACTGAGAGATCTTAAGTGCTGTAAAGCACAATTTGCCAAAGGTCAAACGACCTCTCTCTTGGCACATGTTTGATATTATCTTGGGAAGCTACACATGCTGTTCACAACAAACAGAGCATGTTAAGCTAACCTTGTCATCAAACTGGGTAAGGTTATAATATAGGAGTGGTTTCTTATACAGCATAAAAGGACCTTTTCGTGCCGCTAGATGCAGTAGATTGATGATTTCCTAGTGATGATTCCAATGTGAAACCACAAATATACTTTGGAACTGCCTAATACATACAAATGAAAACAAATGTGAATATATTTTTCTGCAATGCCATTAATGATGAGTTTTCAGTCAACAATCCCAGAATAAAATATCTTGCCCTTGGGTATTATAGGATCTAACATATATATTTTGTATCTCTCTGACTGATTTGTCAACCATCAAACCATTTAATTGAATTATCTTAGGGACAGTAGAAAGAAAATGGACAATGTCTGCTCTGAACAGATCACAATTAGAAACCAGTATAAAAGGTCTTCATTATGGAATACTTCACCCCTAGGTGTTCCCAAGCTTGACTGGGCACTACATGTATTTAAAAGAAAAGAAAGAATCCCTTTATGGATTTATAAACCAGGTATTGGCTAATTGGATGCCCTATGGCAAAGGGTTAGGACATTTAATACAAATGTCCTAGTTTAGGCTGTATTTAAAAAAAAATATATATAGAGAGAGAGAGAGGGAAAAAGCAGTATATACTGAATACTAAGTGCGCATGCACTGCCTACCATTTTTTAAAAGTAGTATTACAAGTAGTATGTAACGTTCAAACCCGTTAATATGGAAAATGACACATCAGAAACACTATATTTGTTATGTGAGTGTTTGTATATGTCAGATCTGAGCTTAGTTACCCAAAAGCATTGTGAGCCCAAGTTGATCGTAAAGACCATTGCCACCAATGTGCTCTACGATCAACTTGGCTCATGATGCTTTTGGGTAATGCAGTCTAAGGCAGTTTGATTCATGAAATTTTAATCACTCTCTGCTATGGTTTACAGGTGAATGAATTGCACTCATGCGTGTCTGGTAAGATAAAGACAAAATCTGAGACTAAGCACGAGTCATTTCTGTGTTGCTATTTAGCAAGCAATGTGCAGTTACCAGCTTTAAAAAAATAAATAAATAAATAAACACTTTTTTTGTACTATTTTACATTTTAATCCAATTTTATGTAACAATTTGTAAAATTTAATATTCCCAATAGTCCATAAAAAGACAATGATAAAACTATATTACTTCCCGTTCACTCCCTACTAGAAATGGAAGGACAAGTCATGCATTGAATTGTGGGATTTGGGATTTAATACAGTAAGCTCTTTTGTATACCAGAAATTTTAGCAAATGTAATTGGTCATCTAGATTATCCATTCATAAACAAAACTTGTGTGTACCTTATACTATTAAAATAACACAATATGATATAAAATAAATAAATAAGAGGTCGTATTGTATCTGATAAATCTGTTTGATCTAATGGATAAAAAACAAAGAGAGATACTGTATTACTGTGATGTTCATGACCGTGAATTATTATTGTGATGAATTTAACTCATATGCTAGAATGTAACTATGTAAGCCAAGTTGGAGTGCTTTGAAAATATTAGCATGTGTTGCATCATTATTAGCAGATCCTCGTGGGAACTTTTTTTTTTTTTTTTTTATCAAAATCAGCTGTACAAGGTCAAAATTCAAAACCAACGGATAGGTGATAATTATGCTATGAAAATACCTAAGATGTTCCCGACTTGAAAATATAAACCAGTGACAACCTACGAAACTGCATGACACAGCTAACATTGGCCTTATGGCCTTATAACGATGCAAATAGCAATAGAAAGGTGGTTGTTTCTCCACACGGCTGCCAAATACCGAAGGAAATACGTGTTTGAACAGAAATGTCACCTCTCATATTTCTTAGACTTCCCTCCCCTTTAACATTTCAGGCCTTTGTTTGTTTGGCTCTGGCTGAGCTGAGATCAATAGCAATAATTCAGCTCGCAATTAGCAGCGCATCCGCTGTAATAGCACATCGTGGTGCTAAGCAGAGAGACCTTTGGAAAAGATTTAAGCCCACTAAATAGAGGTTTCATGTTCTCTTTTTTCATTGACTTCATTCTTTGTACCTGTGGGTATGCTGACCAACAGTATTACAATCTTAATGGTGTGAGACCGCATTTGGATCAATGTGCTCTCCATTTAGCCATAATTTGTTGGAGATTTCAGGATATGGTCAAATATACTTTGGCAGGCTTTGAGGCAGGCTGATAAAGACCCAAAACACAGATACAAAGATGCTATATATATATTCACAACATACAATGGAGTCTAAGCAAGTGTTCACACTTGTTCGGTTCTCTTGGTTCTTTTGGTCCGAACCAAAAAAGAAAATGATACATTTAGTCTTGGTTTATTTAGTGTTCACAGTGTCATTTTTAACACCGAACCTAAAGATAAAAAAATAAAATAAAATCCTTTTATGATGACAGATCACACAAACCAATGCTGTGTGCTGGGCTAAATGTAGGCTTGTTGAATGTGCGAATGTATGATGGTAGCTGAGAACTCACAAAGAGCTTATAATATGTGTAAAGGAGTCCAGCACCAGGAATTCCTCTGTTGCAAGACGACAGTACCTGACTGTCTTTTTTAGAGTCGCATCTTGTGACATCACGTCCTGTTTTTGGTTCATTTAGATGTCTTTGGTCTGTGTTGCGTTCATTTTTCAGTCAAACCGCAACCAGAGATGGTTGGAAGCGGACCGAGAGCCACCTTTTAAGGGGTCTTGGTCTACTTGTTTGGTGCGCACCAGAGTACGTATGGCAGTATATTACTTTTTTTTATTATATATTACAATGCGATAGTATTTTGTGCTTTCTAAATAGAAAAGCCTGACAATGTCACTGTGGTATTCCTCTTTGTTTCTCACTGACACTACACCCAACTCGTAAAGTTCGGGACCAAAAGAAAATCCTAAGCTTCCCACCGGTATTCATGTTCATATTTACGTTCATGTGCGTTCAACTTGTAAATACGACTTGAACACACCAATATATATCAGGTACAGTATACAGCAAATTTGGAAAAAAGGGAAAACAATTCTGGGATCTAACTATGTCAGTTGGAACTACATTACAATAACATTTAAGGTTAAATGAACTTTTTTATAATAATAATGTTAAAACACTAACTTTATAATTACATAATTATGTTTCTACTTGTATGGCTGTCATAAAAACTTGAAAGGTTTATTCAAATATACATTAAATATTGCAGAAAGGTGGTGCATAGCCTATATTTAGCAATATTCTCTTCTCTAGAGTTCATTATAGCTGACTTTATGGTGACTGAATGGCTTTACTGAGGTAATGTAACATTATACGTGGCATATTGTTCACAAGCTCTTTTATTGACGTTTTTCATGGATGAAACAAGGATTGAGACATGATGTGGATTTCGGTGAGTTGTACAGTTTTTCAACATAGCTTCTGATGTTCATATCCATATCAACAGTAACAAAGCACCAAGCTTATAGCAATTTATTTAATGAGAGGTGCGTTACAATGTTCTGTTCATTCATAAACTGAAAACTCAAAGAAGAATCGATATCGGTTTACAAAAATGAGAATCAATTAAAATCGAGAAATTGCTTTGTTTTTAACCCAGCTCTAATTATTGTTGTTAAAAATGACATTATTACATGAATTTAAGAAACAATTTGAAATATTAAAGTTAACTTTAACATTAATAACTCTTTTCACTCAAGTCTACATTTATTTCCAGGTTTCAATAAAGAAAATACCAGATTTCCAATGTGGAATTTTGGACCTCACTGCGTATTTACAGGCAAACATATTTAGTAGCTCAAATAGGCCTGAAATGTTTTGACAACTTATCACTTAAACACAATGATTATTCAGTCTAAAAAAGAAAACCCATCATTTAATGATCTTGAAGCTCTTATTAATATACCACTAACATATAAATACAAATAAAGATTCTTCTTGACAGCTAGTAAATTAAACACCTGAACACATCGTAACAGCAGCTTTGCATCACAATATTTTCCTGTGATTTTACTCTGCATTCCCATCAAACAACCAAATATTTTAATATATACACTGAAACAGTCTTCTAGTGAACGAGTCATAAAGAAGTCTAAAAAGCAAAATACTTTATATCCTGTTTTATAAAGCACAGGAGGATTCCTTCTTGAAAACATGTTCCGAAAGGTTTCATGAGACATTTTTAGCTGTTTGTTCCTCGTTTATTACATGCTAAATCATTCATCCTGAAGCTAGTTCAATATAACTGTATTTCACCTTCCTTGGCTTCAAGGAAAACACTGCGTGTCTTATTAAAAGCGTGTTGTCTGATTGGTTTCCAGCGGCACCACTGAATATGCTGAGATCATCAATCTTCAATGCAGGGCTGATTTGCATAAAATATACATTTATTCATTAGACAGATCAAGTCTCAGCCATAGAGGATGAACAGTACTTTGCATGTGGCACACTTACACTGAAATAAAACTAGTCTATAAATATTACATTTTGGGAGGAGAAATTAGAAATAGCCTATGGAGTAAAAATCCTATTCTTGGTTAGATATTTGAATTATTTTTTCCTGTAATAACATTTTTTGGACATCAAAACAAAGGTAGTTACATGCTCATTGTTATGATTACAGTACAGTTACTCTAAAAAAAAAAAAAAAAAAAAAAAATTAGCTAGAAGTAAGTTGGCTATAAAGGCTATCCCTTATTATGGTGGAGAAAGTATAGAACACAGAACTGAACAAATATCAGAAATAGCTAATCGAGTGACTTGAGTCTTTAAGTGGGAACACGTTGCATGTGTGTTTCATCATTCTATGGTCTCAAGGTGTGTATATGAAATCATAGCATCTTCCAGAGTAGAATCTTGCGTGTTTTATAGTTGAATATGGTTCAAAAATAACCTGTGTAACCTGTGTTAGTGGTTAAGAATGGCAACAGAATTTATTCACATCCTTTCTTGGAGGGCAAATTAAATATGCAAGGCTTGACCAAAGCCTGAACCTTGGCATCCCTCAGTTTATAGATCACTTTAAGCTTTCAGTGATCCTCTTAACCAAGTTAACGGCTCATCATTCTACCGCCTACGTGATGCAAACCGATGAAGGGATTGAATGCAAAGGCTGAGGGAAGAAACACCAGGGAAGATGCTGCCATAGGTACTTATAGCTTTAAATAAAGATCCAATTGGCATCAGACAGTGTTAGGGCAACATGTTACAAGTCAACTTACGTAATGAGATCAAGTTAAATGCACAGTGACACATTAGTTGTTACATTTTCACTATACTTTCCTTTTTTTTTTATTAACAAGGATGCATTAAATGAATCAAAAGTGACAGTAAAGTCTTTTACATCATTACAAAAAAATATATATTTTAAATAAATACTGTTCGTTTGAAATGTGTATTCATCAAAGAATCCTAGGGAGAAAAAGTATCACAGTTTCCACAAAGATATTAAGATGCACTTGTTTTTTAACATTGATAATCATAAAAAAAAGTTTCTTGAGCACAAAATTAGAATGATTTCTGAAGGATCATGTGACAGTCTGGATGCTGAAAGTTCAGCTTTGCATCAGGAATAAATTACAAAAAAAAAAAAAATAGAAAACAGTTTCAAACTGTATTACACAATATTGCAGTATTCACTGTATTTTTTATCAAATTCAGCTCTAGCAAACTTCTTTCAAACACATTAAGTATGTAAACTATATGTATATTACTATTTACTTTTCAAATAATTAATATGCACATATGTTATGCAGAGCACAACATTTTCTTCCACATTTACATTTGAAAAACTTCAAAATACTGCTGATTAATGAAAATAAGTATAGGGTAACACAAAAGAAAATAGAACATTCATTTCCATAATGCAATTTAATTAGTTACATTGTATAAATAAACCAGCTTAAACAGCTGCTTTAAAGTAGTAAAAGGCAAGAATGTCATTGCTATCTATATAATCTGAATAATGTAATAATATGCCTTCACAGTTACATCATGTTCGGCATAATATTCTATGTGCATGCAAAATTATAAATCAAACAAATTTATAAACATCATCAGGAAGATCTATCAAGTCAGTAAGAAGCTTAAGCTATGTAAAAAATGGACATATGAACAAGCAAACAAAACAACATGAATAAACAAATGTCAGCAAATCATAGTAACGGACATGCTGTTGAATTTTTGTACCGTTCGCACGCATGTTGGATTGAAGCGCAGGGACCGAAACGCCTACAAATGCACAAGTGCATGGAACCACAGCAATTTGTGGGACACAAAAGCGCCGGAGCTGCTCTAGTGCTTCGGTTGCTCTGAAGCACAATGTGTCCACTGTATTCAGGCTTATGTTTCACAGGACAGGCCGTGATATCTGATACTGTACTGCAAACCACATTCTGTCGTACAACTGATACAGTGATCTTCAGCGCTCTACAGAACATGCAACAAATCTTCTTACGATAACAGAGCAGCTGCGTGGAGTCTGCATATGGTCTAGCTGTGAAAAAATAAGTATTTACTTAGTATTACGATCATTATCTTTTAATGCTCAGTTCTCAGCTAATGCTAAAATTCAGTGTAGGTTTCCCATATTAGACGCCACCATTTAGTGTTTTTCACACATAAAAAAAAAGCATTTTGTTCTCACAAAAACAAGACAGGCTCTGGAGACATGCATCCTACAACAATGTAAGCCAAGTAGTTTACAGAGAAAAATGTGTGAACCTTCCTTCATATTAGAATGGCCCCTCTGTCTCCTAACCTTTCCTTTCTTCCTATAAGAGAGAGCAGCATTGGGTCAAGTGATTAAACTAGGTATATTGTAATGGATACGTTTTCTCACAATTGAAGGCTAAGGTGGGAGATTACCAGACAATTGATTCGCTGGAACGGGGGGAAACCGGCTATGCGAAAACGATAACCCACACAGGTCAAGAATCAACCTTTGCGTCCATAAACAGAGCCGCAATTAAAACTCCCAGCAAAAAACCCACCTAAAAGAACAAACAGGCGAGTTAGTTAGATAGCGGAGCTAAAATTATACACCAGGGCCCTTCTCACGGTGAAATATTTCAGGAAGATTATTTGTCTAAATGACTTTTGGCAGTGAACTACTTTCCACAAAAGAACCCAAGTTTGTATTTCACAGAAAAAATATATATTGTAGGTCACTATATGTCAGCTTTACAAAAACTAGACGGAATTATCTTATTTAAATGTAACGTATGCTAAGTTTGAATGTTTATAAAACACTGAAATATGTGATGTAAAGACATAATTAGCTGTAGTCTTTTGGATGGAGTCTCCTGTAATCAGGAGTCAGGACATTTTAATAATCCCACTTATAAACATTAAATACATCATCTTACAGCAGTCACAAACATATGGTAATTAACTTTTACTACACTGATAAATCAGTCCTGCATTAACATATTGCAAGAAAGGAATCATTTGCTTGATTGAAAACAGCTTTTAAAGACTATGCCGAAAGAAACCGCCGTGCATTTAAACACTTACATGACTCACACTTATGCACACACACACACAGAGAGAAGATGGATTCCTCAACCCATTCACTCATCATTAAAGCTGCATTTCTTCTTACGTTTTAAAACTCTACCTTTTGATCTTGTTTGCAAACTTGCATTCACAAGCAAATGACACTATACGCAGCTGTTTATCAAATATTAAATACACATTTTTAATAAAGGAATGTCTAAAGAATAATAGTCTTAGTTAATAAGAAAGTGGCAGATTGTGTGAAGTTTTTTTCATCTGAAAAATAATGACTGAAATATCTCAGGTTGGAATCATTTTACTTGCTTGCCTTTTAAACATTTTTCGCTGTAACTAAACTAAATAAAAGATTTAGATCTGTGTGTGTTTTTTTGTAAAAGAGCAGCATTGGAGACAAGATGAACAGGGTGTGTTCTTGCCCAGATAAATGCATTACATCATCAAGGCCAGGGCGATGAGGAGAAATTAGCTGGGTGAAATATGAGAGGAGAGAGCGACTCACATCTTGGTTAACCTCTCTTAATTAACATCACTCGGCTCAGGAGTCCTCATTAAAGATGTGCCAAAGATTTATCAGAGCTTATTTGCCTAATAGCGACCTGACTGAGAAGGTCTAGGCCCCAGTTGAGGTCACAAAGGTTAAAGAAAAAAGATCCACGGCAATGAAATGCCAAAATATAAGTCTCTCGAAGTCGAGCGAGCAGAAAAATATTGTTTTCTGTAATTTCATTGCAGTTTCCCAGTCAGCGAATTGCATGAAAGAAACCCCATTTTTTCCTCAAGAAACTAAACAATTGAACCAATCAATATATTTACTTCAAAAGCTCAAGGATTTCTGAATGCGTTAATGCTTATTATAGTTGAAGTCGGATTTTATACTTTTTTAAACGTCAAAACCTACAGAAACTAGAAGGTATTTTATTTATTTATTATGTGCTACTTTATAGTACCAAATTGGACAAACACACAAACAAACAAATATACAGTACATGCATCCATTTAATGCATGTAATACGGGTTTTATTTAATTTGAATAAAAGTAATCCTTACAATACGGTAATACAGCTTTTACATAACAAATAAATATTATTTACGTGTATATTATATTATATTATATTAAACACTGGCCTTAAAATTATTTCATTAATCTTCTGTCAAGTGTAAAAGCTGCCTCTTGAAAAAATAAATTTGTACAGTAAAAGAGAGGTTAACATTAGATAGTAGTAAAGGGACAGATTTTTGAGTTGGTCCAGGGAGAGCTGTGAATATTTATGAAGGTCAGAGATGAATTGTTTATCATTGACTCAAAGGTAAATGTCCTGCCATTCCAAGGACTTTCAGCCGGCTCCTCTTACTGTCACTGTGCCATGTGTCGGTGTGTGTGTGTGTGTGTGTGTGTCCGTGCGCTTTTAACAGCTTGAGCAGGCAGCCGGACGGTTTCCTGTGTTTGTGAGTGAGCGTTGTCGGCCCCCTCTCCCTCTCCTGCGATGCTATTATTCTGTCAGGAGCTGCAGTGTTTTCCTGAGGAAAGGAAGTTATTTCATTTCCAGCTTTTGTCTGGGCCTGAATGCGAGCGGCGCTCTTTCAGCAATATTCGCTCGTTTCAACTCCCTTCTCCATCCGAACAAAAATATACACCCCCTGTCTTGGTCCAATAACTCACGTTGGGCCCAGAAAAATAGCCACTTCCTCAATTGGTTTAATTTCCCTCACCAGGTTCTGGACGGCCGTTTCTCCTGGCCTCAGCGGATCCTTATCTTGCGTTTTCCATCAGGCCTACAGGACCTTGCCAGTGGAATCACCCGAGAGAGAGAGAGAGAGAGAGAGAGGCCAGGATGGGAGCGTCCCAGTCTGCTTAGCGCAGGCCAAAAGGAAGCCTGGAGCGGCACAATAAACTACGGATTGATATTCGCTTATGTACCGAAGACTGCATGTTCTTTTCCAACTAACCTTGTGCAAGTCATTATTTACAGGCAAGTTTGACATAACAGGTTTGTTACGCATCACATTTTAGGGTTATAAAACTGCCTTTTTGAGAGTAGATCCAAATGACATCACCTCATAAGTGAGCGACTGCCTGTGGTCGAGCCCTGGAGTAACGTATGCTGTGTTGATGATGGGGTTACACTGGACTCTTATTTAGCGTGGTTCATTACATAACCAGCACTTGACCTATTTCATGCGGCTCTGCATTTTAAGCCATCTGACCACATGTCCCGAATTCACAAATCATCCCCGTCCACCCGCCACTCCGCCAGCTCCTCCTATACTGTATTCGGCAAATCAAAACAGCACTCTGAGGACAAAAATGTCACAGGAAGTTAAATCTAATCTTTTACTACACTGTTTATAGAGAGTTTACACAATATTTATAGAATTAATTACAATGGTAGAACATTTACCTTTTAATATTTATTTCTTTTCGCAAGAACAGCTTAAAAAAAAAGGCATTAGTTCCATTTTAATCAAAGAATGATGGCCTAATGTCTATTTTAAGCTATCGGAAACATTTCAATATGTTTGAGTCTGTTTGTTTATTTATTTATTTTTAAGAAAACAATTAAATTGATTAAAAGTGACAGTAAAGACTTATATTTAATATATATATCAAATAAACACTTTTTTTTAAAACTTTCTGTTCATATAAGAATGCTGAAAAAATAAACTATCGCAGCTTCTACAACAATGTTAAGCAGCACGACTGTTCAACTGTTTTTTTTTTTTCTTGAGTACTGATGACTGGAGTAATGATGCTGAAATATCAGCTTTGATATGAGACTTAAAGGGATAGTTCACTTTGAAATTAATTTTTGATTTGTTTTAGCTTACCTCAAGGGCATCCAAGATGTAGGTGTCTTTGTTTCCACAGTATTTTCAATTTTGATATTTTTAGGTCAAACCGTTCTTGTCTGTCAGTCATATAATGCAGGTCTATGGTAACTTCCTCAAAGAGCATGCACAGAGAAGTCCAAATTAAACATGATTTAATGACTCGTAAATGTAAGTACACATTGATGGCCTAAGACACGAAACGAGCGGTTTGTGTGAGAAAACGAACAGTATTTATATATTTTTTACCGCTTGTAAACACAGCCACGTCCAAGTGTTCTAAGGGCGCCGGCGCTTTGGTCTTTTCCAGAAAGCACCGGAAGTGATCTCTCGCGTGTGTACGTCACTCATTGTTTACACAGAGCAGATATTGTAGGTAAGACGGCTAATTAAAAGGGTACTAATTTGCGCTTATCTGGGATGTTTAAACCGTCGTAAAAGAAAACAATAAAAAAAATAAAAAAATAAAACTATTGTATGAGTGACGTACACGCGTGAGGTTTCACTTCCGGCGCTTGCCGGAAAAGACCAAAGCGCCGGCGCCCTTAGAACACTTGGACGTGGCTGTGTTTACAAGAGGTAAAAACGATATAAATACTGTTCGTTTTCTCACACAAACCGCTCGTTTTGTGTCTTAGGCCATCAATGTGTACTTACATTTACGAGACATTAAATCATGTTTAATTTGGACTTGTCTGTGCATGCTCTTTGAGGTGGACCCCATAGACCTGCATTATATGACTGACAGACAAGAACGGTTTGACCTAAAAATATCAAAATTGAAAATACTGTGGACACAAAGACACCTACATCTTGGATGCCCTTGATGTAAGCTAAAACATATCAAAAATTAATTTCAAAGTGAACTATCCCTTTAAGCCTCGTCCGTAAAAATCAGATTTTTGTGCATATCCGATTGGAATCCGATTGGAATTCGATCAGATTTAGCAAGTGTGAACAGCAAAAAAAAACCCCAAAAAAACATTTTCTGGAAATCTGTTTCAGTCTGACCGCTCTGGTTTATGTGCCACATAAAACATAAACATCAGACGTTGTTATAGGAAACATTCTGAAAGTCGCTGCAGAAACAAGGTTGTGTTCTTGCAAAGTGCCGGACGAGCACAAGCACAACATGACAATATATTTTGACAATACAGGCATGTTTTGAAACCTGCGGAGACGACAGTACGGAATAAAGCCGCTCATACCAGCCTCCTACGTTTCTATGTTCCAGCGCAGCGGCTACACATTGTCATGTTGTAAATAAGACAACATCTGTATTGCAAACCCCTCCATGTTGTTGTTGTTGTTGTTTTTGGCGTCATTGCCATTAAAACCCATGCAGAATTCCAGAAAACGAAAGAGCGCAGATCCAAACAGTTGAAATAGACAGTATGGACAGTCAATAATTTAGATCAGATTCCAATCGGATACACACATAATAGGATTTGGATTGACAGTGTGAACATATACTAATACATTTTATTTTAAAATGTATTAAAATAGAAAACAGTTATTTTAAACGGTAATAATATTTCACAATGTTACTGTTTTTACTGTATTTTTGATTCAATAATGATCCAATTGTTATTTTCTTTTTATTACTATTCTTTTAAAATACTAAACTGTTATTTCACTTAGTCTAATTGCTATCTTGCCCAGTTGCACCCAGCTGTTAAGTGGTCCAATGTGTGTTCACATGGGCTCAGTAATAAGTCATTAGCACTTAGCTCAGCAGCTAGGCCAGTTTTGGAAAAACAGCCTGATGCTAATGTGAAAATATAAAGAATCTGAAGGTCACAGACTTGGTTTTGACAAGCGCTTGCTCCGACACTCCTCACAGATACAGGCAGCGTTGTGGCAAAATGTCAAGGCAGTTATCCATTAAAAAAAAAACACAGATTCAAATCAAAAGAACATGGATTATTTTGTGTTCCTCATAATTTGATGCTAAAATACGAGGTTATTGAAATGCTATATAAGAGTGTGTTCACACTTGGCATGTTTGGTTGGATTAAAAAGAACCCTGGTGAGATTGCTCTGTTAGTGTGGTACATTTAAATAAGTGTGAACTCTGCCATCCGAACCCTGTTGAGCACCAAACAAGCGGACCGAGACCGTTGAAAAGATGGTTCCAAACGAACTGTGGTGCGGTTCGAATGAAATATGAACGCAACAATGACCAAAGACATGTAAACGAACCAATAACGGGACATGATGTCACAAGATGCGAGCCTAAAAAGGACAGAATGCGCAAGCATAACAGTTTTTTCTCAGCATAGTCGAGAAAATTGGCCATCACAGTTCAGTACAGGCATTAGAACCGTGTCTCCTCGCAGCAGATCTTCGCTTGTGTGTGTGACGGAGGGATTCCAGCCGCTGTTTTGATTCCTTTACACATTTTATAAGCTCTTCACGAGTTTTCAGCTGGTCAAAATACCATCAGGCTATACGCACATACAACGTCGCGCATTTAGCCCAACACACAGCATTGTTTTGGATGTTCGGTAAGTTCTGTCACGAAATATACATAATAAAAGCCAACCAATCAGGTTGTGAACATATCCCTATGCTTATAGGTTCGGAATCTTTAGGTTCGGTGCTAAAATGCCAATGTGAACGCTAAGCAGACCAAGACTAAATGTTTGTTGTTTTTTTTGTCCGGACAAACCAAGTGTGAATGCATCCTAAATTATTGATTTTATTATGTTAAAAAATACAGTTGAAACCTAGCAAATAATGACACTGTGATAACTTCACATGACCTTAGAATAGTATCCATAATAATTCTCAATGTCTCACTGAAGTGAGTGAAAATAAACCAGCCGGCAGTTTCTTCCCTTCCGTAATCCCCGGCTCTCAGCTCCTGTCCACCTATTTGCACAATATATGACCTGTCTTGCTATGGAGGGGAGCAGACACATTAAGAGCAATGAAGCTAATGATATCAGAGCACTCTGCAGAGCACATCAGTGCACAGGGATGACAAACCTGTCAAGTGGCATAATCTAAGAGGCAATCGTAACATCCTCAGAAAACCATAGAGCTGCATCCCCTTCCTCCCTCCCCCTCTACCCACAATCCCCTAATAATGGAGCATCCATAAATTCCAGGTCTACCGCAAGACAGCAGGTTCACATGTAATAGCCAATGGCATGGAGGGATGATAAATACAGGGGGAAATGGTTGTCAGGCTGGGAGCCCGGGACCTTGTTACAGAGTCTTAATTTTCGCCCATGCCCAGGCACCCTTTATCACCAGCTTGTTGCGAGGTGATGTCTTTTTTATTCTCTCTGTGTGATGAAGTTTGGGTGTCATCTGATGTCCTTTCAGTGGAGCCCAATGTGCTGCTCTCTCAGGATCCTGACTCTCAGCAGATTTACGGCTAGGGTGTTTGGTAGGGTTGCCTGAAAGCTTTTGTAAGGTATGAAGTGAACTTCTTTGGTAGTTTTTTTACTTCTGAAAATGAGAATAATCGATTACACTTTATTTTGACGGTCCACTTTAGACACTACAAACTAGAAGTAACTTTGCAACTACTGTACATGTCAATCAACTCTCATTAGAGTATTAGTAGACTGTAAGGTTAGGGTTATTATTAATAAATACTTAATATTTAAGTAGACTGTCTGCTTAATATTTAAGCACAGTCTACAAATACTCTAATAAGAGTTAGTTGAAATGTAGTTGATAAGTTTAATATATACTGTGCAAAAGTCTTAGGCACGTTAGTATTTTCACACACAAAAAAATGAATGTTTGGAAATGTAAACTAATATTTCGTACTGACACACTACATCAAAATATATAAATAACTGGCTTAAATCCATTTTTGGGGGGTGAAAATACTAACGTGCCTAGACGTTTGCACAGTAGTGTGTGTGTGTGTGTGTGTGTGTGTGTGTGTGTGTGTGTGTGTGTGTGTGTGTGTGTGTGTGTGTGTGTGTGTGTGTGTGTGTGTATGTGTGTGTGTGTGTATATATGCAAACGGATATTATATAAACACAAACTTTTATGTTAGATGCGATTAATCGGTTTGACAGCACAATTGATTTATACATTCATATTTTTTTGTTGTTTGATGCATTCTAGGGTTAAAACTGCTACAACACTTCTTATTGAGTAAAAAGATGATAGATAGATTGATGATAGATGATAGATGATAGATGGATAGTTAGTTAGATAGTTAGTTAGTTTCCAAACAGGCTTTTCCAAAGACTGCTCTTGTCGGCAATGGTATATATGGACAAACCAGTCCCAAATTTACTCAGTCAAGTCAACAATGCTATTTTGCACAATGTTTTGATAGGGCCACACAGGGTTTACACTTTTCGGGAAAACCAATCTAAGCTGAGATAGGAGAATGAATTTAAATTAGACCAAATCAGCATGAAGTGTATCATAAATAGCTCAGCAGTTTATAAAACATAAGAAAATGCACCCAAGTTTTACTGCTTTGCAATTAAACAGAGCAAAAAAAGAGAGAGAAGGTTTTCGGTTTGTATTTGGTGCACAATGACCCAGCTTCAACATCTGAAAGAACAGTGACAAGAGAGCAGCAAAAAGCCGAGGCTGGAGCAGAGGGAAGGTTATCATGTCACCAGGTGTCAGGACTCGAGCCCATAAAGCGTATTACACCAGACCTCAGAGAAAGAAAGAGAGCGAGAAAGAGAGGGAGGGAGTGAAGGGCTAGAGAAAACTGCTATTGACCTTTGTGGAAGAAAGCTGACATCATAAAGTGCAGTCTGCTGGCGACCAAATGGGAATGCCATCGCAGATTAAGGACTTTTTAAATTATGCATTTGGTTCAGACTCCCAGGGCGAGGCGGGTGTATGAGAGATGGAGCCGTGAGAATATAATGCATTTAGTGGCAGTCTGCTAAAGCAGGAGATACTCCAGAGAGCGGCTAACTAACTGGGGTTTGCACAGGGAGGGCGAGTTAAGTGAGGTTGGTCATCAATAATAGTGTGTTAAACTATATGGGGTGTTTCACTAATTAATACTAAACTGTCAAATTACGGTGAAGCAGTGATTTAACAACACGAGAGGTGGTGTGTGCGCGCACGCATATGTGTGTGCCTTTTTTTCGGCGCATCAAAGGAACCGTGGCTTTCTCCAAGATGAATGCCGAACTAAACTAATTAAGCTCCCAGCATGCATGCCACACACATACCTGCTGTTTGTATTGTGTTGGCATCTTAGATTTAAATATTAAACACAATATTTCCTTTTAAAGCGTATATTAGGATAAGGATCATTTGATGACCTAATTTTGTAAAGCTGCATTTTATTATTATTTTATGTGTGTAAAAATTGCAACAGGAAAGATGAACACTGTAAATTAGCTAATTCTGCTCATTGTTAATGGCTTTTTGAATTAACTACATAGTTAGCAACACTGTAATAATAACAGATTAAATAAAAAGTATTTTAGTAAAGTCATTAACAAACATTACATAATCATTAACATCATTAAATGAAATGTCTAGAAATAATATATTATATTTTCTATTACATTATAAAATACGTTTAATATATTATATTATATTTTATAACATACAATAACTTTTAAGTGCAGTACTGTTGTATAAATACAATAATAATAAAAAAATAAATAAACTTTCAATTTTCAATTTAATATAAAATTATATAAAATGTTATATGATTTTCAGCTAATGAGCTTTAGGACAAATTTAATACATTTCTAAAGTATATTCTCATGCATACTGACTATACGTCAAGTCATCTTCATTTATATAGCGCTTTTAAACAATGTAGATTGTTCCAAAAACTAACTGGGGTTAGTTTTTGTATACGTACAACTAACCTGTGTGTGATGTAAAGGACGGCCCAGCAGGGCTGGAGCAAAGGCTGTGTGTAGCACTTGTCTGAATTATTAGCAGTAATTTAGTAGATATTCTTTTTACTTTAGTTTTATAATAAAGATAAGATTTGAATTTCGTCAGAAGGATTAGGTATCGCTAAGGAGACAGCGGGTTGTCATGAAAAGTAACAGACAGACACAAGATTAGAAGTATAATTGGTTTCACTTTAAATAAAAAATAGAAAATTTGTCAAGTAAAAGAAAGTAAAATCACAAAATCACATAAACAATAGTCAAAACGATTGACTATGAAAATTCCCACCTCGAGTGCACTCTTGTCGGTGTTTTCATATATATACTCACATAGTCAGTTTAACACTCAGAAAGAAAATAGAAAATAACAAACAAGATGCAACAGAAAAGAGTATAATCTCTCTCTCTTGAGACCCTTAAGTGTCTCACGTAAAAGTCCCAATGTCTCTCAAATCTGGATTGTGGTTGACCCTCAAAAAAAAAGAAGAAAAATAGTTCTTAAAATCAAATTTGTGATCGAGTACGAGTAGCACTGGAAACTCAAGGAAAGGATATCGGCCTCCTCTCCACAACGTGATGTCTTCTCCCTTTCTAAAGACTGGGTTGGCTCGCCATCAAACACGGAATCTACAAGACGTCACAGAAGGTCGTGCAGTCATCACATCTCCACGATATCAAGAAGAAAGAAAAGAAAAGAAAACGGAAAAACGAAAGGAGAGAGAGAAAAAAAAAACCTGGCCTCTGAATCAATAGCTCTCTTTCTAATACAGACACGTTGCCAACAATGGCGACGGTGAACTCTTTGTGATCGATTTTTCTTTTGCTCTCACACAGGCGCAACTACAGGCGTGCGTGATCATAAAATGGCGTCGGTGAACAGGTAGAATGTATTCCTCTATTCAATCGACTTCTTATTCAGAATGCATCAAATTAATAAAATCTCGACTTTCTCATACTCTTTCCACAGATTCTCAATCTAAGATTTATAGAAACGGATCACGACGATCAGATTGCGTCTGCTCTTCTCAATCAAGCTCGTCTCTTCTGTCATTGCGCATGCTCGTCGACACCCATGACTCAAATGACAAAGAGCTCTCATTGGTTGATCACTGAGCTTTTATCTAGAATGAATTTGAATATTTATTCATTTTTATATTATTCACTTTTTTCATCTCTTATCAACTTTTATTAAGGGAACAGATCACTAAATTGTGTTTAAATTAAATTAACTTTATTTAACCTGTGTTACATTCTCCCCTCCTAAATTCATGCAAGTCCCTTTGCATGTTCTGCTTGGCTGACTGGTGACCACACTGTGTAAACCATTAGGCAGCAAGGGAAGGACATTCAGATTTTCATCTCCACCAAGAGATTTAACAAAAGCCGAATTCAGACCTTGGAACAAAGATTGGACCACATATATTAATGGGTTTCCTGGCTGAAAATAAGTAAGTCGCTCTGGTTCTCCTCTCTGTCTAACAGAACGCCTCGGTAAGGTGTCTATCTCATCTTCTGATTGTTGTTCTGCTTTTACAGGAACATCTGAACTTTCAACAACACTGGTTACTTCAACTTCATCAACAGAACTACCCATTACAGCATCGACTTGGCCCTTATCAGGTAAGTTACTTTGTTCAAGGACACCGGGAACATTAAGAGGTAAGTGTTCACCAGGTGTATCGAAAGGTAAGTATTCATCAGGATTACCGACTGGTAAGGCTTCAATAAGTAAATTATTACTCTGGTCGCCCTGCAAAGTTTCGCCGGTTGAGAAAGTTTGTTCGGCTGAGGTATCAGCAGAATCAGCGCTCACGGTCTCTTTTTCCGCACAGATATCATGAACTGTAGAGAACCGTACTGTCTCTATATTTGGAGTACGACTGTACTCACAATACGAATTTCCTTCTTCAGGATCAGAGAGAGAAGTGTCATCAATTAACGGAACCTTAGGATTCTGTCGTGTTCGAGGTCTTGAGATGGATTTGTTTAGAGTGGGTGGTTCAACTTCGGGAGACGGTAAAAACCCACACGGGAGCAACAGATCTCTGTGAAGAGTACGCAGAGGACCGTCCTTTCTCTCTGGACGAACAGTATAAACTGGCAATTCAGCTGCCTGACTCACCACAACATACACCTCAGACTCCCACTTGTCTGCTAACTTGTGCTTCCCGCGTATCCTAACGTTCCTCACTAACACTCGATCACCAATCTCCAAAGAACAATGAGTTACGGATTTGTCAAACCTAGCTTTGTTTCTTTCTGCACTTTTTGACATACCACGTGACGCAAGCGAATAACTCTCTTTCAGATTGGTTTTTAGATGCTTGACATACTCGGAATGAGACTGTCGCAGACCATCTTGATACGGCAACCCAAAAGCAAGGTCGACGGGTAACCTGGGTTGACGTCCAAACATCAATTCGTAGGGAGTGAACCCAGTGACCTCATGTTTCGTGCAATTGTACGCATGAGCTAAAGGTTTTACAAAATCTCTCCAACGAACCTTGTCCTTTTCTTCTAAGGTACCCATCATACTGAGCAAGGTCCTATTGAAGCGTTCGACCGGATTTCCCCTGGGATGATAAGGGCTGGTTCGGGATTTTTTAACACCTGCCATTTCACAGAGCTCTTTAATGGTACGTGATTCAAAATCTCGGCCCTGGTCGCTATGAAGACGCTCGGGGAACCCATAATGCACAACAAAATTTTCCCAAAGACATTTTGCTACCGTCCTTGCCTTTTGGTTGGGTGTGGGGACTGCCACAGCATATTTGGTAAAGAAGTCAGTGATTACCAAGATGTCTCTCGTGTTACTCTTGTCCGGCTCTAATGAGAGAAAATCCATACAGACCAACTCTAAAGGTCTTGTGGCTTGGATATTAACCAGCGGTGCAGCTTTTTGAGGCAATGATTTCCTCCTCACACAACGACCGCATGTTCGGATCTTTTGTTCTACTTCCGCAGCCATCTTCGGCCAATAGAAACGAGACCTTACTAAATCTAGAGTTCTCTCTACCCCCATATGACCCATACTGTCATGCAAACTGCTCAATACAGAGGGCCTCAGTTTCTCAGGTAGCACGAGTTGGTAAGTAACTAATTCCTCTACTTGCCGCTTCCGATAAAGCACCCCATCTTTTAACTCAAGACGGTTCCACTCTCTTAGAAAGAAAGGAAGATCTGGGAGTTCCCTCCTGACTGTTGGCGGAGGCTTTTCTCCCGACTCTAAGAAAGACACTACTTCTCGAATGACTGGATCTGCCCTTTGCTCGTCACAGAGGTTCCCTGACAGGTAAGATACAACAGGTAACCCCTCTAAATCACCTTCTTGTGCGTAACTATCAGGTACTGCATCAGGGTGAAGTGCAAGAGACTCAACAAAAGCAGCACCAGACCCAACGTCCGTTGGCGGTCTGACCAGATGCTTCTCACATATCGCCTGAACTACGTCACTTGCGGTGTCACACGAATCTGCAGCTTCCGCGAGATGATTCTGCATAAACTGTTGAATTCGTTCGTACTCTTTTTGCGATTGAGGATTTTCAGGCAATTGTTCCTGCGGTCGCCTTGATAGACCATCAGCATCAGCATTTAACTTGCCTGCTCTGTACTGTAACTTAAATGAAAAAGTGGAAAGGGCAGCAAGCCACCTGTAGCTAGTCGCATCTAGTCTCGCCGTGGTTAGAACATACGTTAAAGGGTTACTGTCTGTAACGACGGTGAATTGGCTACCATACAAATAATCCCTAAACTTTTCAGTTACTGCCCATTTAAGGGCAAGAAACTCAAGCTTATGCGCCGGGTAATTGGACTCACTGCGGGATAACCCTCTACTTGCATATGCAATGACTCGCATCCTCCCTTCCTGTTCCTGATACAGGGCTGCTCCTAAACCCTTGGTGCTGGCATCTGTATGCAGGAAGTAGGTAAGTTTAGGGTTAGCAAAACCCAACACAGGCGCAGTAGTCAGGTTGTCGATAACAGACCGAAACGCTTCCTCACAAAGTGGGGTCCAACGGTCTCCGAACGAATCTTTAGGGTTATGGTATGAACCCTTACTCTCCCTCCGTTTAACACTTTTCCTAGTCGGCGGATACCCTACGGTCAGATCGGTGAGTGGTTTCACAACCCTAGAGTAATCCTTAATAAAACGGCGATAATACCCCGAAAAGCCCAAAAACGACCTTAACTCCTTAAGGTTTTTGGGACTCGGCCAGGTTTTTAAGGCTTGTATTTTCTCCGGATCAGTCTCAACGCCGTGCTCAGACACAATGTGCCCTAAATAACGAACGGACGTCTGAAAGAACTTACATTTCTCAGGGGCGAGTTTTAGCCCATACTCTCTGAGCCGAGAAAGAACTTTTAACAGCCGTCTTTCATGCTCTTCCAAAGTTTCAGAAAATATGATTAGATCGTCAAGGAATACAAGTACTTCCCTGAGATTGATATCCTCCATACACTTCTCCATCAATCTCTGAAAAGTACTTGGGGCATTAGTGACCCCCTGAGGCATGCGATTAAACTCCCAAAACCCCAGGGGACAGACAAAGGCGGTTTTAGGTTTGTCTGCTTCTTCCACCTCTATCTGGTAATACCCAGATTTCAAGTCGAGTACAGAGAACCATTTTGATCCGGTTAAGGCGGAAAACGTCTCCTCGAGATTGGGTAATGCATATGCGTCTTTAACGGTTTGTAGGTTTAACTTCCTATAGTCTATGCACAACCGTACATCTCCGTTTTTCTTCCGCACTACTACGATAGGTGAAGAAAAGGACGACTCAGACTCTCGGATAACGTTACTCGCAAGAAGATCGCGCAGATGTTTGCGGACGGCTTCCAGATCTTGCGGATGGATCGGTCGCGCCCTATGTTTAAAGGGAGTTTCATCATTAAGTTGTATACGATGTTTCACTTTTTGTGTATGCCCAAAATCTAGATCGTGCTGACTGAAAACATCAGACATTTCTCTGAGTTTTTCTGAGATGCGGTCCCGCCATTCTTGTGGCACGGGGGACTCACCGAAATTCAAGGCGAAATTGGATCCCTGAGTAGGTAAGTGCTCACTAGCCGGGGAAACACTCGACTGAGGAAGCACGGACTCAACTGCATGCAGCTCTGCTATTATGCATCGTGGGGGAATGGTTATATCATGCTCTGTTTCGTTTTTTAGTACCACAGGCAACCAGACAGACTGACTACTAGAAGGGGTAAGTAAGCAGCGCTTCACAAACACACCACCAGGCAAGGAGGATTCAGACGGGTGTTCTACCACTACACGCTTATCTATCCCACCTGGTACTGCAACAGAACCCTTCACTACGACAGTTTGACCAGCGGACATGACCTCCGGTACGTTGCCTCTTAATCTCACATGACCCAGAACACCACTCGTGTTCTGCTTTCGCCTCGTTTCAAGGGTTTTCAAAACCACTCTATACCCAAATAGAGATGGCTGGTGCTTCTGGGATTCTGCTTGTAACTGCTGCTCATAAAGGATGTCAAGAGCGTTGGTACCTATTAAGATCAACGGCTGAGCGTGAGACTTCACATCTGGAACAACTAAAGCTACCGTGGCCACTTCAATAGTCACACCCAAAAACTCTTCAGGGAACGTGATGTCTACCTTTACGTAACCCTCGTACGGAACGGACAACCCATTTGCGCCTTCTACCTCTAATATATCGTCAAGAGGGTTAATCGGCTGCTCTGAGAGGTGTTGTTCATAAAAAGACTTAGGCACAGTCGTGACCTGGGATCCAGTGTCTAGTAGACAATGACATTTCTTACCAGCTATGCTGACTTCGGCAACACACCTAGCACCAACTAAGCCCTTAGGTAGGTTTGCATTCTGCTTCCTAGAAGTTTGGCATTTCTTGAAGACACGATTTACAATGGGACCATTTGACTTTAGCTCAGTTCCTGTATGGCCCACGACAGGAACTGACTCTAGTTTAAATCAGAGCTAGTAGGGAGATTCTGTGACTCCCACTGTAACTGTTTCTCTCTTAACAGCCTACGTTTAGCGGCGACAAGCTCGGGATTTGGCTCAGAACTACAAGACGATGCGATGTGGCCATCCTCACCACACGTGAAACAGTACCACGGCCTAGGTCTATCAGTTGGTTTCTTGTTGACCGGAACTACACTCGCGGCAGCCCCTGACTTTCTTTGGTCAGGTGGTGCAGGCTTGTTGACAACCTCTCGCGACGGAGCTTTCTTTGGATGTTTTGATCGGACTGCAAGATTAGCTAACTGACTCTGAAGCTTGACAATCTGCTTCTTTAACTCGCGCGTTTCGGTTTCAAGAGAGCTCACTCTAGGACCTTCGTCTTGTTCTAATTCAGCAGAAACCCACGCTTTCTGAGAGTGCATAAACGCTCTCTGTTTAGAGGACCCAAGGTGTTGCTTCATTCGAGTTGCTTTCGCAGTATGTTTATCCTCCTCTGTACGAAGCATAAGCAGAAGCTGTGCAAAGGAAGGAGGATTGTTTCGCTTTTGCTCTAGTCGTAGTTCGGTGATTAAATCATTATCCCAGCAGCCCCTGCAAAACTGCTTCAGAAGGTGCCTATCTGCCTCTCCTGGGATGATACCATCTCTTTTGACAGTTGCATTTAAAGCTGACTGTAGCCTGTACAGATAAGTGGACGGCCTTTCACCCGCATCCTGCAACGTGTTCATGAATTTGGCTAATAATTCATCCCCATCCTCCACAGCCCCGAAAGCGGAGTCTAACAGCTGGAGGTAAGCGGAAGGAGGAGATTCAGGATTCAGATGCTTTATAACATCTGCCGCAGGTGGCAAAAGACTGTCTAGTATTCGCCTAGACGCATGCAAATCGGACAAAGAGGGATCTTTCAAAATGAATTCGACACTAGAACGCCAAATGTCGTAATCTACCTCGTTGCCAGGCCTGGGGCATTTTCCTGAAAATACTCTGAGCCTGGGCTGTACATGCCCTTGAGCAACCATTTCACTGCTCCGCACAACATGCTCAACTACTAGTTTTTGGACCTCGGGCGGGTTGAGAAATTTGGACGACGTGCGAAGGGTCGGCTCAATCAAATCGATAGGAGTAGGTTGTGACGCTACGTCATCTATCTGACTCGGTGGATTACGAATTGGGTTGAAGTTCCCATCAGGAGATGCCCAATATGGTTTCTCACAGGTGTTTTCACCAGTACTACCAGAAACAGCGGGCTCTGGTGGGAGGTCAGCACTCATTTGCGACAGCATTTCACTCAGTATAGACTCAAAGTTGTTTCCGCTCAGTTCCGCTATTTCTTTTAATCTGTCCAGGTAGGA
This sequence comes from Rhinichthys klamathensis goyatoka, assembly GCF_029890125.1. Classification (NCBI taxonomy): domain Eukaryota; kingdom Metazoa; phylum Chordata; class Actinopteri; order Cypriniformes; family Leuciscidae; genus Rhinichthys; species Rhinichthys klamathensis. The sequence continues at coordinate 3,681,076 of NW_026606558.1, forward strand.
CTTTGTTATGCTACTACCCAGTTGCTGTGTAAACACACTGGCTAACGCTCTCACATGGCACTTAGCACCGGGTTCGCTTGACAGCTGGTGAGTATACGGCAATGTTGGTCCAAGTGATTGCATCGCTTTATTACTGTTGTACTCAACGATCACGTTTTGGTAGAACTCGGATTCTTTGTCGTCAATGCGCACGGTTTTGACAAACGACCCGTGTCGTTTCAGAGCATCAAACAATTCATCATCACTCGCAACGTCGGTTAAACCACTAACTATTACGGAGTTTGGGATAATAATCCCTTCAGCTTCAATAATCTCCATTATCGTCGCTTGCTTGAAAGCAAAAGGGATATAAAATGTGTAGCTGTTAGTTCTCAACAACAGCGCTGTCTCCTGGCTGGCTCGCCAAAGTTTATGTAGCACTTGTCTGAATTATTAGCAGTAATTTAGTAGATATTCTTTTTACTTTAGTTTTATAATAAAGATAAGATTTGAATTTCGTCAGAAGGATTAGGTATCGCTAAGGAGACAGCGGGTTGTCATGAAAAGTAACAGACAGACACAAGATTAGAAGTATAATTGGTTTCACTTTAAATAAAAAATAGAAAATTTGTCAAGTAAAAGAAAGTAAAATCACAAAATCACATAAACAATAGTCAAAACGATTGACTATGAAAATTCCCACCTCGAGTGCACTCTTGTCGGTGTTTTCATATATATACTCACATAGTCAGTTTAACACTCAGAAAGAAAATAGAAAATAACAAACAAGATGCAACAGAAAAGAGTATAATCTCTCTCTCTTGAGACCCTTAAGTGTCTCACGTAAAAGTCCCAATGTCTCTCAAATCTGGATTGTGGTTGACCCTCAAAAAAAAAGAAGAAAAATAGTTCTTAAAATCAAATTTGTGATCGAGTACGAGTAGCACTGGAAACTCAAGGAAAGGATATCGGCCTCCTCTCCACAACGTGATGTCTTCTCCCTTTCTAAAGACTGGGTTGGCTCGCCATCAAACACGGAATCTACAAGACGTCACAGAAGGTCGTGCAGTCATCACATCTCCACGATATCAAGAAGAAAGAAAAGAAAAGAAAACGGAAAAACGAAAGGAGAGAGAGAAAAAAAAAACCTGGCCTCTGAATCAATAGCTCTCTTTCTAATACAGACACGTTGCCAACAATGGCGACGGTGAACTCTTTGTGATCGATTTTTCTTTTGCTCTCACACAGGCGCAACTACAGGCGTGCGTGATCATAAAATGGCGTCGGTGAACAGGTAGAATGTATTCCTCTATTCAATCGACTTCTTATTCAGAATGCATCAAATTAATAAAATCTCGACTTTCTCATACTCTTTCCACAGATTCTCAATCTAAGATTTATAGAAACGGATCACGACGATCAGATTGCGTCTGCTCTTCTCAATCAAGCTCGTCTCTTCTGTCATTGCGCATGCTCGTCGACACCCATGACTCAAATGACAAAGAGCTCTCATTGGTTGATCACTGAGCTTTTATCTAGAATGAATTTGAATATTTATTCATTTTTATATTATTCACTTTTTTCATCTCTTATCAACTTTTATTAAGGGAACAGATCACTAAATTGTGTTTAAATTAAATTAACTTTATTTAACCTGTGTTACATGTGCATCTGGGTTGTTGACCTTGAGAGTAAGGGGTGAATTTGGGGAGAGGTTAATTGTTACCATAAAGAAAATGAAATCCGCAGTGTACAATAATTCATAGCCTTCTCATTGCAAGCAATGCTGTTGAGAGCGCTGACGGCCGTGGGATCATCTGGGAGTCACTGTGCTGGGGCTTCCGGAGGATATGAGGGTATATGAGGTTCAAATATGTCCACTTCAAGACCAAACCACTGCCGAGTCGTGAATTGCTTAAGCCTTAAGAGTTAACATACGCCCTCATTTGCTGCATACAATTATACAGTCCAAGTTTTTGAGAGAAAAAAAAGCTTAAAAAAAAATATATAATATTGTTGCATGTTACACATATCAAATGATTAAAACAATATTTTAGTGCCTAGAAAAAGTGCCAGATTGCAAGGCCGTAACCATGTTTTGAAAACTGAGAATATTTCATTCAAAGGAATTATGTAATTAATTACACAAATCATGTAAATGATAGCATATTTCCAATTCAAAATGGTGAAATTTTATACAATTTATTTGTTTGCATCACTGATTATAACTATCAGCTGTTGAACATTTCTATCATAAAACAGTTGTCAAATATTAAAGTGGTGTTCTGTGAACAGTATAAGGCCCGCCTCCTTTGATTTGATTGGCCATCTCAATCATTTTGGCATTGACGAGTGCTCTTAGACCGCAGAGGCAGACCCGTTAATAAAAATAAAAACGTTTGGTCTTCCTAACATCAACCAGATCTGTGCGTAATGGAGTGCAGCAGAGCAGCATGGACAATATCAAATATAGGAGGGGGACAATTTGGCAGTTTTTAATTATTGGAGGGGACTTGTCTCTCTCAATGTCTATGGTGGTTACAGCCCTGTCACAGTATGGGACAATGACTGTAACTCTACACGTCCCTCTTCACAACAAACTGACTGAGTGTGTGTAAAGGAGCCACCCAGCTATATTCCCCTCCGTCAATGAAAAAGAGAAGTTTTGCAAACATTAGCAACTTGGATGTTCAACACATGTCTGACCTTTCCAAATGCCATGAAAAAGTATAGATTCCAGTAGAAAAGGGAAAAGGGAAAAGAATAAAAGAAAAAAAAAAATGAAAACGTGATAATGTGATATCTCTGACTTCTGGGGGTGTCTGCCGTTTCAGAGGGATTTCTAAAGGTCACCATGAGGGGGAAAAGTATATTCCTCTGATGAAAGTGGCCCAGAATTTATAAGATCCGCAGGATCCAGTGACAAGAAAGAAAAACTTCAAAATCTAAATGATCCCTTCCATGTACAATCAATATCATGAAAGGTAAAATGTGCACTGGTAATTTAAAGAGATTCTCAACCTCCTAACCTCCTCCTTTTTTTTTTCTCTCACTCTATATTCTTACACACCCACTTTTAGTAATGCAAAAGAACTATTCGGATGAATGTCTTTGTATTGCATAGACTAACTACATTTTTTGTGACATTTGGTCAAAATGAATCATTTCTGTGGTGATGTGCACCCTGGGGATGAATAGAGAAGAAATGAACAGGCTATTAAGGGAATATAGAAATCCCTTAATTCATACTTAAGGAAGAGGTGGAATTTCTGTAAACAAAGAGCAGGTTAAGAGGAGACCAGAAGCTGTTAGGATTAATTTATTGACTGCAACTCCACGGTATTCTCTATTCATAACTTACAGTCCTAATTAAAGTTGTGAATAATAATCCATAATAGTCGGCTCTCTATCCAAGTTAAAACAAAGGTGCAATAATGACTTTTAAATTACGGTGTTAAACAATTTACAAATGTCCCCAATGTGCCTTAAATTCAGTGAATAGTAGAATAATATAGCCAGTATTAACAGTAGAATTATGCATCTGTCTTATTTTCTAATCGCAAACAGAAGGTTATCATTTAACTAATAATAATAACTACTATTAGTAGTAGTAGCAATAGTGGTAGTAGTAATAACAACTTATTATTATTATTACTCGTGCATTTGCTTTGCAGTCACTGATGTTATTGTCTCATTACAAGATTGTGCCGAAATGATTGTGCGCTAAGCTGTGGATTTCCATTTCTCAGGCCACTCGACTGTGCACGACAAGGGTTGCCTGATATTTAATGTGTTTTTTATTTGGGAAGATGAAAGGGCTGTGGGATTTCTCACACGCCTGTGGGTTGTCAGTGCTAATAGAAAAGATTGGTGAATTGGTCGGAATCCGGGAGCAGAGTCGTTTTGTTAATCCTGCTCCTCGGTGCTGTGCTGAGACTGCTTGTATTTACATATGCAGAGGATCCCGCTGTTTCGAGAGCTCCATTCAGCAGACAGCGCAATTAATCATCCCCAAATCCTCCTGCCGTGCAACAGACGACCCCAGTCCGACGTGCTGCCACGGAGACAGTGCAGGTGTGAAGCAAGTTGCTCGAAAAAACTGCTTGCTTTTTTGTGATTCCCTATCTATCCTTTTACTCATCTTTCAGCAAAGTTCAATCTGCGAATGACCTCTGCTTGTGTTCACCTTGAAATGTAGTCATGCTCTGCTCTGGAAGACAGTACCGTTGATGCACTTTAAAAGTCTTTACAGCATGCTATTTTCATGCCAGCAAAAGCATTACCAAGTTAATGTACTGTACACAACAACATTTTTTTTTTTATTAAATGCATGAATTATTAAGCATATTCATAGGCCTTTTACTGTAATATAGTGCCTCTTTGTTCACAAGGAGTGATAAAACAAGAGTATATAGTACATCTTTAATTTGTTCCTGAACATATTTTGGGGTCAAAGATGTAACAGTATTGACCCATAGAAGAGCAGTTCAAGTGGTAGTTTGTGCAAAAATAAAATGTCAATTTTGTCGTTGTTTACATAACCTCATGTTGTTATGCTATTCATTTTTGAAAGACAAAATAAGATCAAAATTTTCACACTGCTCTTTCCATTCAGCGGCAGTTCATAAACTATTGACGCTATCGGGCGTAAACCTCATGTCTCCAAAAACCACTACTTTTCAGGCAATGAAAAAAAAAACTATTATTTTTAAATTAAACACCACGTTGTCAACGTTGATGTTGTGCCTTTATATAACGTCGGACACATTATATTAACATTTGACCAAAATCAAGCTCGACTGGAGTTATGAGGTTTCTGACCAGCAAATTTCAGAGAATATCAGACATACGTAAGTTAGGCTCAAAAGATTCCGTGTATAGTTCTTTTGAATAAGATCTTTTCAATGAATCAATGAAGTCGATAATGCTCAAAACATGAATTTAAATAATTTGTTCACAAATCTGCTCAGACTCAATGATCTGGTCACAGCACATCTCACTGGAAGGAAGATTGTCAGTAAATAATGACTTAAATCTCAGTCAGTTCAGTGATATGGCGGTTGTATCTTTTGCAACACTGAAGTAAGCGATTTTCTGTGAATGAGTGAGACTTCAAGATTAATTAGCCATTATAGGGAAATAACTAGAAGAATAAAAAGTGCAGTAAACTGTTAAACTATTTCAACTACAAACCAGTTTGTTTATGATTACGCTAATAAATTAAATGAATATGGTTGCAGCATAACAGACTGTTTTTGTAAATCTAAAATAACTGGAAGTGGATGATACCGAGAGCCTCGCACAGTCAAGTTAAAGATTTCCGTATCCACTCTCACAGTAAAATTAAAGGAATAGTTCACTTCAAAATGAAAATTCTGTCATGATTTCAAACATGTATGAATTTCTTTCTTCTGCTGAACACAAAGGAAGATATTTTGAAGAATGTTGGTTACCAGACAGTTGATGGACCCCATTGACTTCCATAGTATATTAAAAAAAAAACTACAGTATGGAAGTCAATGGGGTCCATCAACTGTCTGGTAACCAGCAACATTCTTCAAAATATCTTCCTTTGTGTTCAGCAGAAGAAAAAAATTCATACATGTTTGAAACAACTTGAGGGTGAGTAAATTATGGCAGTATTTTCATTTTGAAGTGACTATTCATACTGTAAATAGTTTTAGTTCATTTTGGGTGAAATATGACTCCAAGTAAAACGTTTAGCCTTTTAGTGAGGCGCTCAATCTATATCCTTTGTTGCTTTAGCCTGAACATGATGAGGTGGAGGCTAAACCGTCAATAGTAGTCAGCTATAAAAATTTGTTCACACAGATGAATTATGGGTGAAACATTATCCTTCATTCTTTTTTCAAACAAATCTCTCTGTACAATTCGGTAACTTGTTGACAATGCCACGAGCGATTAAAAAGGAGCGACACGATATTCATTTACAAGAATGCCACTGTACTGTACTTTTCCACAACCGTTTCCAATTCAAACAGACGCTTTGAATTCTTCTGACACGTCGACCGCGGCCAACGTTAAGATCTTTGTGTTTATTCAAAGTCCTCTCGTGTTATTGAACCCTCTAATTCACCTTTTAACTAAGAAGCTGATCCTCATCAACAATAGAAATAAACCCACTTTCTCCAGCATCCAGACAAGAACCCCGAGGCTTGTTCAGCATGTGGAGCGTCTGAAGAAAACAACCAGAGGAAGGAGAACGGAGCTGGGAGAAGAGTCCCCCGACGGATTCTACAGCGTCTGATGTTTTTGCCGCTAAACTTCCTCCTGGTTCTTTCCCCACTGAGCCCTCGTGTCCAAACACACTTTAGGGCCAGCATGGGTAATTAATACACCTAATCACGTCCCTGCGCTGCTCCTATTGTGATGGCCTGACCACAGCACCAGCATCGTATTTCTTTCCACACTTTCTTGCTCTCTCCCACACTCAGCTATTTCAGATCCAGCTGTTATGTTTTTCCTCTCCTTCAGCAATCAATAATTACTTTGATATTTGTGTAGAAGCCGTTGCGTAATCGATACGGGGGTCAGGGAAAGTAAATTGCAGTCCCCTGCCTAATGATTTTGTTTTGCTTGGCTTGATGAGAAAGATGTTTATTATCTGATTATAGGGCAGCTTTATGCGTGTCAACTTTTAGCCTCTCCATCTATCAGGGGAGGCATTTCACTGCCCACTTCATATCATTACACCCTACCGTGACATGTTAGAAGGTAGGATGTGAAATTCACACCCAGACGCTTGCCGAGTCGTCTTACAGCTGTCGCCGACCGATATCGTCCACCTACATGCATCTTTTTCATTAGAGGACTTCCGTTTTCCATTCTTGACTGTGTCAACAATGATCAAAATAGACAAAATGCAAGTACTGACTCAGCCCGGAATTAGTCATTTTGGCTGTTGAAAAGAAACAAGACAGACAAAGAAATGTGGGGAATCCAATAACTCAATCTCTCTATAGTGATAAAATAGCAAGAAACAGCAAAGCACAAAGACAAAATCACTGCAGAACGCTAAAGCCCGCGATTCAAAGAATGTTTGATTGTAACTTGATTGCTGTGTCTGTCTCACATGTACAGTCTGAGCCCTGCAGCCATACAACATGTAACAAAAAGGCCCACCTTCCTTTCGCCCAGCCCAAGGGCAACACAAAGCACAATAACAAACAGCTCAGGCAGCAGAAGCATCTGCTCTCCGGGCATGTGACTCTGCAGACAGATGTTGGAGCCCAGCTGTTAACACAAGATCATTTGTATGTTTGAGGAGCGGGATCCCATTTGGGTTTCCTCTGATGATTATTTCCCCCTTTCTTCTCACAATAATCTTCCTACAGCTCCATTGCTGTGTGTTTTCCTCTTTCTCATCTCCTCACATGCACATACACACGCAGAGAGAGAGAGAGACACTAAGGCAAACGCACACAATCTGTGAAAACAACAATGGCTTCACTGTACTTCAGGCCCACCCTGCAGCAGAGAGCGCAGGATGTCCTATTATCTTCCATGTATGTACATGCTTGGTATCTCTAAAGCTTTACACCTCTGCTGATATTTGTATTGCAAAAGAGCACCTAGAAGGGCGATTTAGTGTTTGTGTAAGGATCAATATGTTTTAATGGTAGTTTTGGAGTTACATAAGCTGAGTGAGCCTTAAAAAACTAAACTAAACTAAATAAAATATAAAATAAATTAATACTATATATATAATATATATATATATATATATATATATATATATATATATATATATATATATATATATATATATATATATATGTATATATATACACTCACCGGCCACTTTATTAGGTACACCTGTCCAACTGCTCGTTAACACTTAATTTCTAAGCAGCCAATCACATGGCCGCAACTCAGTGCATTTAGGCATGTAGACATGGTCAAGACAATCTCCTGCAGTTCAAACCGAGCATCAGTATGGGGAAGAAAGTTGATTTGAGTGACTTTGAACGTGGCATGATTGTTGGTGCCAGAAGGGCTGGTCTGAGTATTTCAGAAACTGCTAATCTACTGGGATTTTCACGCACAACCATCTCTAGGGTTTACAGAGAATGGTCCGAAAAAGAAAAAACATCCAGTGAGCGGCAGTTCTGTGGGCGGAAATGCCTTGTTGATGCCAGAGGTCAGAGGAGAATGGCCAGACTGGTTCGAGCTGATAGAAGGGCAACAGTGACTGAAATAACCACTCGTTACAACCGAGGTATGCAGCAAAGCATTTGTGAAGCCACAACACGCACAACCTTGAGGCGGATGGGCTACAACAGCAGAAGACTCCACCGGGTACCACTCATCTCCACTACAAATAGGAAAAAGAGGCTACAATTTGCAAGAGCTCACCAAAATTGAACAGTTGAAGACTGGAAAAATGTTGCCTGGTCTGATGAGTCTCGATTTCTGTTGAGACATTCAGATGTTAGAGTCAGAATTTGGCGTAAACAGAATGAGAACATGCAACCATCATGCCTTGTTACCACTGTGCAGGCTGGTGGTGGTGGTGTAATGGTGTGGGGGATGTTTTCCTGGCACACTTTAGGCCCCTTAGTGCCAATTGGGCATCGTTTAAATGCCACGGCCTACCTGAGCATTGTTTCTGACCATGTCCATCCCTTTATGGCCACCATGTACCCATCCTCTGATGGCTACTTCCACCATGTCACAAAGCTCTAATCATTTCAAATTGGTTTCTTGAACATGACAATGAGTTCACTGTACTAAAATGGCCTCCACAGTCACCAGATCTCAACCCAATAGAGCATCTTTGGGATGTGGTGGAACGGGAGATTCGCATCATGGATGTGCAGCCGACAAATCTGCGGCAACTGTGTGATGCCATCATGTCAATATGGACCAAACTCCCTGAGGAATGCTTCCAGCACCTTGTTAAATCTATGCCACGAAGAATTGAGGCAGTTCTGAAGGCAAAAGGGGGTCCAACCCGTTACTAGCATGGGGTACCTAATAAAGTGGCCGGTGAGTGTATATATATATGTATGTATGTATATACCTGTACCTACCACACACACACACACACACACACACATGGTTTCTTTGTAATCATTCTAAAATTATTTGGTTCTTAAGAAACATATCATATTATTAGCAATGTTGTACAATCTACAGTTGTACTGCTTAATATGTGGAAAGCTTAATTTATTTTTGTTAGTATTCTTCGTAAGTACAAAAGAACAACATTTTTTTGATTTAGAAATCTTTTGTAACATTTTCAGTGTTGCCACTGAAGATTAGTATTTGACTCGTTACTATAGCTACTTGATTATAATTGACTCTTGAACAATACATTCATTGTCTTGTAAGTTGTATCAGGGAAGAGTCTGGCTGGAAGTGCAGCGATCTTTTGATTCAATTTGAGCTCATATATAAACATCTACAGTAGTAGTGAGATAATTCCCGTCTTTGAGTTCTGTGTAGTATGTTATACCTTCTAATCATCTTGATTTTACATGTATTGTGCTCATGTCAGAAGGATTTAACACGTCTATCCAAGAGAGACCTGCGTTTCAACATGCCTACTCTGTTTGATGAAAGACAGGGAATCTGGAGAGCAAGTCATACTACATCTTTGAACTAAATCTCATGGGTTCACATTCAGGATAATCTGTGCCCCAACCCAGATAACCATTGCAATGACTGTGTACAGTATGTGAATGTACTGCAAGATAATGACTATGTCAGGTTTCAGATCAACAAAAAGTGAAATATGAAGTAATTCAAAGTAATACGATAAGACGGCATTCAAAAATGAGTCAGTGTTCACCTACTCTACACATACTGTACATTCAACGAGGAGGAGATTCACTCTTTCATGAATAGCACTTTGAGTGCTGATAAAATCACTATAAAATGTAACAAATTATTATTATTATTATTCAAAAAGAAGAGGTGGTGATTGCCATCTAAAAAAGAAATAAACTTTTCTTAAAGATGGTGATTTTTTTTTTACTCAAATGTAGCAGATCAAGTTCAAATTAGCAGACTTTTTCTCTACAGTATATGCTTTTTAAAGGAATAATTACACCAAAAATAAAAATTGCCATTGTTTACTCACTTTCATATCATTACAAACCCGTTAGCTCTCAAATAAAATAAGGGATCTCATGAGATTTCATTAAATTGATGTCGAACCTGCACTATAATAGACACCAATCTGTTCATAATCCAATCAAAATCCAATCTGTTCACATATACAGTATAAATAATAATACAATTAAAAAAGGATTGTACATATTTTTGGTAGCCATTACTTCAGTCTTCAGTGTCACATGATCCTTCAGAAATTGCTCTAATATGTTTATTTGGTGCTCAGTTACTATCAATAACAATTGGTGCTCAATTATTAATAATGGTTCTTATCATTATCAATATTGAAAACGTTTTTGCTGCAGAAACTGTGAAATATACACTTTAAAACCTAACAAAATTTACTCAAATTTACTAGATGTAAAAAGTTCCATTTACTCAAATATCACTGTACTTAATAGACTAAAGTTAGTACTATACTGTATAGTGTTCATCTAGTTTATCTTATATTCATAGTATTTCAGTATCTTATAGTATTTTTAACAGTATATACATTTTTTTTTAATGTTTAAAATAACAAAGTGATATGTGTAAACAATTTTTATATTCTTTAAAAATAACAAAAAGGTCATGGTCTTCTCTGTTTTCGATTACAAAGTATGCATAAATCAATTTGATATCTCGAAAAAAGGGTGCCACAAACCATGTTTTGTTTTGTTTGAGATAAAGGCGGTGTCATTTTTAGCCTGACGCCCCCTCAGAAGAGCGCTGTATATATATCTGAGGCATTACCCTGCCCTGGGACCAGCAGGCTGAGGAGCAACAGCGAGGTCTGCAGGGTCACCGCTCTCCCCATAACCTCCACGGGGGCTTCCCTTCTATCCCATGTTCGGGAGAGGGATGGGAATGGGAATGGGCTCTGGGGTTTCTACCTGTACTTCCTCAGTTAGGAAGGGGGGAGCTTTAAATTCTCCCCTCCCAAGTTCAGAGTCAATTTGTTATCAAATCAAGCGTCGACCGCCTGATTCATTGCTATTCAGCACTCTTGCTGATTTATATGCAGAATGTAAAACAGATGCCTTATGCGATACATATTTATGGTGAGCCCTGCTCTCACAAGATTTATTATAGCTTCTTTCATCGGGGTGTGCATGAGCAGCACCATGATGACTTGTATTTCCTCTCAGCTCTCAATGCCAAACTCATTAAAAAGAGGTGTGACTATTAATATACATTGTAATACTGACACCTCCTAATTTATAACCCCTCTGTCGGGGTGGAGAGTGTTTTTTCTCCCTTGTCTGGGGGATCCTTTTTGAGGTTGAGAGCATGTGTTCATTTGTGTACGGAGGGGAGACGTGGAGTTTGCATTCCACGGATATATGTATCAGTCTTTTTATACGTATCTGCCTGCATGTCTGTGTGTGTGTGTGTGTGTTTTGAGCGGTGTTTCAGGGTCTGTCTCTCTGAAGGGGGGGCCTACTGTTCTCCTCTATTGATTTATGGGCATCTCTTCATGTGTAGGCTCAGGGTTTTATAGGCCTCAGGCCCAAGCATCTGAATCCCTTCTCAAATGTTCACAGATCAGTCGGACCTGCACATGAGCTGATCTCCAGATAACACCACAGTGCAGAATGAAAGCGCTCCAATCTGAAGTGCGCTGCATTCAATGCTTAGAGTTAGTGACGAAATAATAACATATGGTTTAGAGCAGTGATTCTTTATCAGGTGGCAAACCACAAACAGCACAAAATAGCGTATAGCATCTAAAGGCCCTTTCACGAACGGAATGCAAAACTATTGACTGCCTTTAACATAATTCACGCCGGCACGATAGGTGGCGCTGACCGAGAATACATTTCTCCTCATGTATGCATCTCATAGGTTTTCACATTTGGCTTGAAGCTCGTCCACTGCACGACATACAACAGTAAATTAAGATAAATCAAGTTTGGGACTACACAGAAACCATCATCGAGTGAGTGTAAACAACTTCCGACTGCAATCTAAAGTGGATTTTGATTAAATAATGGGCAGACGGGCAGTATTAGTAGTGTTTTATAATAAACTGAATGCTAACACCTGGTTAGCATTTCCCATTCTTTGTTGTAATAAAAATACCCCGAAGAGCATGAAAAACATACAGAACATACTGTATAGCATTGTAATCATATGGTTATTCAACACATTCTCATCTTCTGGCGTCATCTAGGTGACGCACATGGCATCCTTTAGCGTCAATATAACACGCACTGTTATGGGTAGGTTTAGGTCTGGGGTAGGGTTCGGTTATGACGCCTTGGGATCTGCGTCTCATATTCACGCTAAAGGATGCCATGTGCGTCGGATTTAGACGAGCGTCACCTGTATGACGCCTTGAGTTCTGCGTCTCATAGTGACGCTAAAGGATGCTATGTGCGTAAGATTTCGACGAAATGTCCAAAGCGTCACATGTATGACGCCTTGGGATGAGAACGGGCTGGGTTATTTGGCTTCATGTTTCGTCGTAGAAACATTTCTCTCAGATGTTTATGTGCGGATCCGTGCGGAACTCAGAACGAGGAAATGAACACAGCATCATCATTCGGAAGGGCAGGAGTTATGATCACATGATATGATTGACATCTCTAGAGCGAATGAGCTCTCCGACAACCGCATTCTACAACCGAATTAACAAGGTAGCGACAACTGCGTGTACGAAAGTTGTGTACGCAACCAAAGTAGTTGTTAATGACGTATTTTAGAAATGTTTTTCTCTTCTTTATGTGCGGTGTAAGAGATCACAGGGAAACCGATATGAGCCTTGACTCAAAATAAAATTAAATAAATAAATTCAATTCAATTAAAAATTTAATTAAATTAAATAAAAAAAATCGAAGAAAGGTTTTCATAAAGTGATGGGGGACAAATTTGGCAAAAGGGAGAGAAAAAAAGAAGAAAAAAAAGTGTGCGGCACCCCAATAGTTCAGATTCAGCAAATAGTCGAATAGACCTTATTTTGAGATCTACGCTTCATTTCTAGTCCATTCAATCCTTTGTAAGCAATAAAGAACATCACATAAAAAGATGATGTTTTTAGACTTCTCCATGAGCGTAGAGGATTTATATAGTTGTGCCTGATATAATAGGCTGTGGGTGCTTTGTGGCACCTTCCCCTGCTCAGTCCACTAATTGAGCTTGGGCAATGCGTTTTTGAATCCTGATGTAGGCTAATGATATTTTAACCAGCAGCTCTCCTTTTGAGGAGACAGGGTATTCCCTCCACTAAGACTAATGAGAAAAGGTGGGCTGTTCTACTCTGCTGGCAAGCTATTCATGCACTGGGGGAGATGGACACAAAAAAGAAAGGGTGTTAAAAAAAAAGTTTCTGTCCCAAAGGCCTGTGATGGGTGTTTTAGGCCCTGCCATTGTGGCCTAAACCCTTCAAATGAGTGAATATTGGGGTGCTTAACTCAGCCCATCATGGGGGCCTTTATGTGCGGTGGGTGACAGCTAACTGAGAGAAACCTCCTAAGTCCATTTCTTTTCTGTTTCTTTCTTTCCTCTTTTCTCATTGGAGTAAAGCCGCCAATAGGGCGTTTGGTAAAATCCCCTTCAAAATGAGCTGGTTCCCACCCAGTACGATTAGCTCCTTATAGCAGACTTTAATGTCAGGGCATAAATGCACATATGGATATGTAGACACTCTTAAAAGCTTTTTGTTTGTTTGCAATGGATAAAAAATGTAATCAAGTTAATTACATATTAATTGCTCATAATTCAAATAAAGTGAAAAGAGAAAAAGGCATCATTGTGGCAGATGAGTAAATATAGTAATAATAATAATTATTATTATTATTTAGCATAACCAAGCTAAATGTAAATTTAAAGTTATTTTTCATCAAGAACATTTGCAAAATTATGCAAGCTTGTTTCCACCACTGAATAAAAAATAAAAAAGGTAATTGTGACTTTATCTCCCAATTCTGACCTTTTTTTCCCTTGCAATTACAAGTTTATATCTCACAATTCGGACTTTATAACTAACAATTGTTTAAGACAATTGAGTTTATATCAAGAAATTCTGAGATTGTGTGATAAAAAGTTTTACCTTTACCTTACCTTTTTTATTCTGTGGTGGAAACAAGCTTCCATAGAAAATGGAGACAGAATTTAACTCCTGCTCATTAGAAATCTCCTCCAACACACACTAACAAACAAACATACTCTTTGCATTTTATTCACTAAATAAAATGAGAGCTTGAGCCACTTCAATCCCACACACAGCACTGATGATTCAGGAAACAGAGCTTGAAATATGCAAAGTCAAAATATAAAGCATCATGTAGGGGCCTGTCCTGTCTCCCACATTTCCCCAGAGAGTCATACACACACGACGCCGACTAAGCTCAACTAGACCTTCATGGGTGTTTTTTTTATTATTTTTTTATAACGTAGTAACATGAAGTCTTAACCCCATTTGGATGTAATCATTCATAATTACATTTCCGTACCACTTTTCTGGGACTTGTGTTTCAAAGTAAAAAAAACAACAACTGGTGATCTTTCAAAAGTATCCTTTCACTTGCTTTGTGAACAGCCAAAGCTAAGCAAACAAATGCTTTTTCCTCTGAGAGCCCTTGAGCTGCTTTCTTGCAGCGCATGAAGTTTCCTGCAATTGATAAGAAAGACCTGATTTTGCATTTTCATTTTTTTTTTTTTTTTGGACTTGACCCTCTTCACCCGCAAGGAAAATAATGCTGACAAATTGCGATTTTGTTTATAGTCGTATGTTTGTATAAGTTAAGACTTGTAAGCTCAAACTATTTGACTTCATTAAAGTTTGGGCAAAACAAATAAATCAAGTAACAAAATAAATATGAATGCTGTTACATGGCCAGTCATAGTTGGAAAGATTTTAAAGACAGTTCACATAAAAATGAAAATGTAGCTATTATTTACTCACCCTCCTGTTGTTTCAAACCTCCACGGAACACAAAAGAAGATATACTGAATTATGCACTGGTGAATGTGGATTTTAAGTTTCACACTAAAAGTTTTGCACTGTAAAATGTTCATAAAAGTTGTGTTGTATAAGTCTTCGGAAGCCTTAAAATAAGAAGATTATTTTGAGTCGTATCTATTCAATGACTCAGTTGGTCAGGTTCACAATACCGGTCCGAAACCAGACTGAATAGAACTAAATACCAATTCACATTTCTGTTCAGAGCTACCATAGAAGACTATAGCTTAGTCGCATTTATATATTTTTTGAAGCTTGAAAGTTTCAGTTCCTATTCATGGTGACTGCATTGAAATGATCCACTGGTACATTATTCAAAATTTCAAGAAAAGTCAAACCGGTTCGGAACGACATGAACGAGAGACTGAATTTTCATGCGTAGGTGAACTCTCCCTTTAACCTCGAAATAGAGGGAGAGAAAGATGGCACTGTGGAAGAGAGAAACATACACGGGAAAGAGAGAGAAACAAGTGGAGGAATGCTTTTAAGTTTTGTACACATTCTCTGTCTAGCCCTGTTCGGTCTCTCAGCCCACACTTTAGACTCTTTTATGTTACACGATCACTTGAATTTGAGCTCAGGAGGAGGCAATAGGTCTCTGGGTGAGAAAGCCCCAAACAAGCTATAGACCAGATGTATGATGTTATATGGTCAAACTGGCAAATACAAAAGGAGCAAAAACAAAAGGCATGAATTAAGGGAGAGGATTTCAAAAGTGTGTTTTCAAAACAGCCCAGCTGAGAGCTCATATGCCTCTCCTCCCTCCCTCTCTCTCTCTCTCTCTCTCTCTCTCTCTCTCTCTCTCTCTCTCTCCTTCTGCCTCTCTGCTCTCACTCCCTTATATTCTCTCACTACCCCCCGAGACTAAATGCTTAAAAGGGGGAGGGAAAAAGAATAGAATAGAGACCATTTTTGCTAATTAGTCGAGGACTTAGCAGGCGCAGGATATGCCGGCGTAGTTTTTCATGTGCTGTCCACGGGCCGTCGCCCGGCCTGTGAAGTCGAGCCTGTGTGGTTAAGAGCCGAAGAAAAGGGAAGGCCTTTTACACACAAACGGCTCAGTGGAGCTGCTGAACGGGACTCTGGTGGGGGTACCGCCAAAGAGCAGAAAATGGAGACTAACCATTAGGATTTCAGACTTCAGAAAAAGGCTAAATAAGAAGTGTAAATGGCTCCCACCCCCCACCTCAAGCCCAAGACAAACTCTCACCGGCAATGACGAGGAATGGGTCTAAGTCCAAGATAAACTGGGCCTTTTTTCCAGCAGTCACAGTCAAATGATCACAGACATACCTCTACTCAGGGCTTTATGGTGTGGGAATATTGCACGGACAGAGCCAAACGGCCTTGCGTGCTTAAGATGTGAGTGATCGTTTAAAAAAACAAACAAAAAAAAACAGAGCGTTACTACAATGCATATTTTATATGAATGATTAGATATCTTAGATAAATATGCATCTCTCTCAAACATGCTCTCTCTTTATCTATATATCTATATATATATATAAGTTATATGTATATATATATATATACATAGATAAAGAGAGAGATCAATTATAACCAAAGTTTCTTTAAGATAAATAAAAAAACATTTCATTTAATAATTAATTTTAAAAATTTGCACACAAAAAAATCAAGTCAATTGCAAATTACAAAATTACAGAAAAGAAACACTAAATGTATTTTTCGGTTTTTGTTCTTCAATGAAATGCAGATTGAATGTTTTTGTAAATTCCTTTTATTATCTGCACCTTTCCCCCCAGTTTTCGAATAATGTTAAATAAAAGAATGCATTTTAAGTGTGAAAACACAAACTCCAAATGTAACTCCCCAGGCTTTAAGCCTGAAATGAAACTAAAGAACAAATATTTGCTGACAATAAACCATTCAATCCTGCACTTTCCTTGAACAATCTGTTTATCAGTAAAACAGTTTGTCATCAGCAAACATCAGAGATCACACTTTCTGGTTTGATTTTACTGGTCAAAAGTTCAAATGTGTCTTTGAAAAATAAAATAAACCTTTTATTGCACACTTCTAAATCTGTCAACTTTCAACATAACTTTGTTTGTAATAGAATTTGCCATGTACCATCTGATGAAAGACCTCTTTTATTTGTTTAACATTTTGGAAACATTACATCTGAGCTTAAAAAAAAAAGGAAACTCCAAAAGATTGATGAAGTTCCCCGAGTTTGATATCTTGCTCAAACATTATCCATCTGCGACCATTAAAAACGTAGTCATTTTGCAATGTTTTTCCTTCAGAATGGTTTGTGTTCTAAAATCATTTAGTCTCCATTCATTTAATTTAAACACATATGTGTAATGACTTGACCTGTTGAATGAGAACATTACAGAAAGAGCTCATATAAAAAAAAATGTATCTATTTATATTTGTAATCCATTTTTACCCTGTTACCAGAAAAAAAAAAAAAGACAGTCCGAGAAGGAAAAAAGTCCTCAGACTCCCACTCAAACTGAATTCATAAAAAGGGGGAAAGCAAAGTTCAAGGCATTAAATTGATTTATATTTTGGAAACCGTCAGGTCAATTACAAGGCTGTCCTTAAAATATGTGTTAATAATCACAGTGTGTAATATATGCAGAGAGATGGGAGACAGCATTCCAGTCTAAAACCTCTTAATACTCCTACAGTATTTCATGTCATCTATCAGAGAGACTTAGAGAGGATGTTGAATAGCAGATCCTTAGAGGCCATAGTCTACATAGAGACAGCAGAGCATGAAGCCTTAACAAGCAATCAGTCAAATGTGACACAAGCGAGAGCTTTTCCTGGCAGGAGAGGAGAAAAGAATGGGAGAGAGGGAAGACGGAGGGGGTGAACGGCCGCAGCGTTCCCTTTAGCTTTGGAAAGTGAGGACAGGAAGTGAGGGGTGAGGAAGAGAGATCATGAAAGCCGAGGTTCAGTGATCACCAGCCAAAAAAAAAAAAAAGGTCACAATGTCTGCAATTACTAATAACAACATGGCTATCTTAATCGTTATCTATTGAAAATTGTGTCATCTTATGTTGTCATGGTGTAGTCGACAAAAAAAATTAAATCCAAAAAAAAAAGAATAATAAAATGAGTAAAAGGGCCACCATGTCATCAAAAGTGTGTTAGTAATAAAATGTGTTAGTCCTTATTTGTATTGTTTCCAATAATTTGTAGGTCGCTTTGGATAAAGGAGTCTGCCAAAACAAAACAAAAACATTTGTAAGTCCTATTTTTTCTAATAAATTTTAAGTCGCTTTGGATAAAGGAGTCTGCCAAAACAAAACAAAACAAAACAAAACAAAACAAAACAAAACAAAACAAAACAAAAACATTTGTAAGTCCTATTTTTTCTAATACATTTTAAGTCGTTTTGGATAAAGGAGTCTGCCAAAACAAAACAAAACAAAACAAAAAACATTTGTAAGTACTATTTTTTCTAATAAATTTTAAGTCGCTTTGGATAAAGGAGTCTGCCAAAACAAAACAAAACAAAACAAAACAAAACAAAACAAAAACCATTTGTAAGTCCTATTTTTTCTAATAAATTTTAAGTCGCTTTGGATAAAGGAGTCTGCCAAAACAAAACAAAACAAAACAAAACAAAACAAAACAAAACAAAACAAAACAAAACAAAACAAAAACATTTGTAAGTCCTATTTTTTCTAATACATTTTAAGTCGTTTTGGATAAAGGAGT
Organism: Rhinichthys klamathensis goyatoka; assembly: GCF_029890125.1. Lineage (NCBI taxonomy): Eukaryota > Metazoa > Chordata > Actinopteri > Cypriniformes > Leuciscidae > Rhinichthys > Rhinichthys klamathensis. Next base: position 3,699,830 of record NW_026606558.1, read on the forward strand.
CTGCCAAAACAAAACAAAACAAAACAAAAAACATTTGTAAGTACTATTTTTTCTAATAAATTTTAAGTCGTTTTGGATAAAGGAGTCTGCCAAAACAAAACAAAACAAAACAAAACAAAAACCATTTGTAAGTCCTATTTTTTCTAATAAATTTTAAGTCGCTTTGGATAAAGGAGTCTGCCAAAACAAAACAAAACAAAACAAAACAAAACAAAAACATTTGTAAGTCCTATTTTTTCTAATACATTTTAAGTCGTTTTGGATAAAGGAGTCTGCCAAAACAAAACAAAACAAAACAAAACAAAACAAAACCATTTGTAAGTCCTATTTTTTCTAATAAATTTTAAGTCGCTTTGGATAAAGGAGTCTGCCAAAACAAAACAAAACAAAACAAAACAAAACAAAACAAAAACCATTTGTAAGTCCTATTTTTTCTAATAAATTTTAAGTCGCTTTGGATAAAGGAGTCTGCCAAAACAAAACAAAACAAAACAAAACAAAAACATTTGTAAGTCCTATTTTTTCTAATACATTTTAAGTCGTTTTGGATAAAGGAGTCTGCCAAAACAAAACAAAACAAAACAAAACAAAACAAAACAAAACCATTTGTAAGTCCTATTTTTTCTAATACATTTTAAGTCGCTTTGGATAAAGGAGTCTGCCAAAACAAAACAAAACAAAACACAAAACAAAACAAAACAAAAAAATGTGTAAGTCCTATTTTTTCTAATACATTTTTAAGTCTCTTTGGATAAAGGAGTCTGCCAAAACAAAACAAAACAAAAACATTTGTAAGTCCTATTTTTTCTAATAAATTTTAAGTCGCTTTGGATAAAGGAGTCTGCAAAATAAAAATAAAAAATAATAAAATTAAATTCATGTCCATGCTGTCTCGCCACAGTTTATCAGCAATGCTGTATGGGACACCCTTAGATAAACACATACTAAATATCTGCAGACTTCACAAGAGTTTGGATTTCTTTCTTTTGTAGTCACTGTATATCAGAGAAGTATGACACCCTTTCTATTAAACCAAGGGCACCAGAGAGATTCCTCACGCTCGCTACGGCCCCATAAATGTCCAGGATCAAAATGGAAGCAATGCCATATGTCAGTTATATGGCGCTATAACAGGTTTTAAGAAGTGAAGTAATAGAGCCATTCACCTGATCCTGACAAATGGCAAAGGCGAAAAATCGCACATTTTATTTAGTAATGAATCCTCCATTATTTTGTTGCGTACGTTTCCCCCACCTAATTTATATACCTGGCCAGCACCGAATTCGAAAAACGATCAGGAAACAGAAAGGTGTGATGTGTAATAAGCGAGGGAGGGAGAGAGACAGATGAAGAAAGACAGCATGAGACGCAGACGGAGACACGCAGTCTTGCCACGTTTCCTTGTTTTTCGTGTTTCCCATGAGATGAGACAAGACAGGAAGCCAGTGAAGAAGTGCCAGGAAATATAGTGGTGCTAAGTCAGCCCCTGATTAAAATTCACACCGCTAATGGGCTACAGGACAAAGGATGCACGCGACTCGCTAGCGGCACGAATCGATTCTTGTGCAATTTCTGTTTGCGCTCAAAACATTGTTGACGGTCCTGTTCTAAGAACCCGCTCAAAAGTCAGCAGCCTTAGTAGTACATGCGTTTGCAACGTCACCTCCCTGAGAACATTCCTCTCACAGACTCATTTGCTAACAGAAGCCCCGATGCTGTCATCAGGCAGACCCGAGTAGATGAGCGCAGTGCTGTTGAAACAGGTAATCATGGTGGAGATGATGGTTGGAGAGCATAGTTCAGCAGGGCGTCTCTGAGCAGACTGAGCGACAGGGTGAAAGCGCTGAGTAATCCTGCTGCATTAAAAGCAGACAGGCACCAATATCACACCACAATAGAACATGTACAAAAGAGAGAACATTCTAAACCGGCCACTTATGTCATCTCTCTGCAGCTGCCACTCACTGCTAGACTGAGCGACCAATCAAACGACAGCCTGCATGATTGACAGCGAGTAATAGGGACTTTACCCGAGTGATGATATTAACAAAGACTTTGGTTGTTGTGATTTGCTCTGGATTTATTTTCTCTCAGAAGGGGAGCTGATATAGTGTAATTTCTTTGTCATAATTATTTCCCTGTAATTAAAAAAATATTCGCTATTATTATTATTATTATTATGTAAACAAAACTGTAAAATAATAAAATAAAATAAAAACGCCAGTACAGCAAAAATGTATTATTCCCTCAACCAACTGTATCCTTCACTATCTGGTCCGAACTCTACCACTTAAAAAAATAAAAAAATAAAAAAATAAATAAAATAAAATAAAATAAAATAAAAATGATTATTAAATGAATCTTACCATTTAAAAAAAATTAAAATTATAACAATTAAATACAATTATTATTAAACATTATGAATGCACTTTTAATAAAAAAAACAGACTAAAAAAATACAACTAAATTAAAATGAACAGAAATGTGGTTGAGAAAGTGTCAAGTGAAAATGCTCCACAAGGTGAACAATGAGGGAGACACCAGCAAATCCCAGACCAGACGGTGTGCGTTCAACATCTAACATCTATTTCCTTTCGCTCTCAAACTATAGCGTGCCTCTGAGAACTCTTGATACATGTCACCAAGGAGCAGTTTGATGCACATCCAACATAGCAGTATTTATTATTCAAACTATACACAAAATCTGTGCTTCATGGCTTGCAGCCGCTTTCACAGCAGGAAACAATGAGTTGCTGTGCTGTGAACATGGACACTGGAACTGCAGTATAACTGCTCCCCCTGGTGTGCATTAATAGCAGCAGTCGGACGGGGCCACAGTTCACAGAGGGGAGTCTGTGAACCCAGCTGGCTCTAAGATGGCTGGGTGAAAGCTGGGAGACACTAATTCTGCACAATGAATCCAATTAGAGTGTCTCACCCATTTGGAGGAATATGTGTCTGCTCTTCCATTATCCCACGGTTTCACACTGGACGTGCCAAAATGATTTGTTATTGTTCATGCGCTGTCATTTTTGCGCAATTTCTGTTTAAAAATATGACAATGGTGCAAACTCTTTTAATCTCTATAACGCATGTGCATCATATTTATTTCGATACTTATTAATTTCCCAAGCACTAACAAACGCAACCTCCCAGAAACGTGAATATATTTTAGGATTTTTCATTACAGTTCTCATACGTATTTGATGTTTTCATTTGTGTTATTATTTTACGTAAAATAAATAAATGAAACGTATTTTCAGTGCAAATTTGCATCGTTTTTTATTTCCACTTTCCTAGATGAAACCTATCAGTTACGTACACAGCATACATGAACAGCAAAGGCGGTGAATCACATAAGACTGCCATTATGAGTCATTAGCGTGCCTTATGCTTTAAACCCCATTCAGGGACTGCAGGGAGGAGACTTAAATATGTCGAGCTGCTCATTCCCTAAAGGGTTAAATGCACATGTGCGCTCTCCCTCTCTCGGTCTCTTTCAAACGCACATGCTCATGTACACACACCCTGCCATCCTGAAATCACACCAGGCTGGCTGTGCATACAGATGCACTCATCATAATTCATTTAAGCCCATAATTCTCAGCAGGCTAATGCCCCACAAAAGACCCTCAACATCCTTAAAGAGTTAAATCATCACTTTGGGGAAGGAACAGAGGAATGGAGAGGGAGAGAGGTTTAGTGTGTGTGTGTGTGTGCGCTGTAATTTTCCAAGGATGACTGGAAGTGCTTGGACCAGTCCCTTCAGTCAAGTATGTTGCCATGCAAGGGATTAGACTGTGTGAAGCTCCAGGTCTTGACCTGCAAGCCTGGAAGCCAGGCTGTAACCTGACCCCATACCAGGTGTATGCCTTCGGGTCAAGAGGTTGGGAAAGCACGCAACTAAAGACAGCTCCTCCATAAAACCCCATACTGCTCCAATTAAATGTATTCCAGCCATTTCAAAACACCAGGCGTGAGCTCTGTAAACTTAAACTCTAACGTAACTGCACATTAAATGCTTCTTTTGCACAAGTGCACCGAAAAACTCCAAAGGTCACGAATATACGTCCATAAAGTCGAACGACGAATAAATTAAAAGCCAGTATTACACATTCTACTAAAAAAAAAAAAAAAAAAAAGCAAGACTTTGCTTTTACTTTCAAAATAATTTACTGCGTCTTTAAAAAGCTCTGTCATCTGCAGCCGGAGACCCATAACTGTCGCAAGAGTCGATCATTTACCCAGAGATCTCTTAAGTGTTAGGAGCTAATGGGAGAGAGCCGCGCAAAACAGAATGCGATGACTTACAGTACATCTAACACTACATCTTATTTAGAAGTGGAGGTTCAGGGGGGAGGGAGGCCAGTATCATATCATAACACATTAAGCCAACTGCAGCAATTTAATTAAGCGTCCTGCTCTACATGAGGAGTAGTGTATGGCGACTCTCAAAACACTGAAATACTGCATGTCACAGATATAATTAACACAGCAAGGACAGCCGCGATCAGCCCAAAAATAGCTTGCAGAAATCTATCCTCAGTGGACATGTCTTATATATATTATTTATTTAGTTATTTATTTACATCAAAGACGAAGAACATCCTGTATAAGCTGAAATGTACCTATGGAATTTCTGTTGAAACATAAATAAATTACCTCAAAAGTATGGTGATTGAGATTATGTTAATGTAACTAAAAAAAGTTTTTTTTTATTTAAAAAAACAAATTATTATCAGCAGTTGAGTTAAAATAAATACATAAAAAATTACATTTTTTTTTTTTTATTAAATATTGTTCCATTTAATGGGGTGGTTGGTTATGATTTCACTTTTCTAACTTTAGTTAGTGTGTAATGTTGCTGTTTGAGCATAAACAACATCTGCAAAGATACGACGCTCAAAGTTCAAAGCAAAGGGAGATCATTTTCTTTAAAAAAAATGCTTTTTAAGGACTACAACAAACGGCTGGTAGGGACTACACGACATTCCTTCCAGATTAGTGACATCACCAACCCTAGAATTTGCATAAGCCCCGCCCCCTGAACACGATTTATAGATTATCATGACAGAATATGCTAATCAATGACTAGAAGACAACTACACATAAGCTACATAAATTCATCAACTAACCATTCAGAAATGTTGTCTACATGTTGTCACTTCTTCTTGAGTCTCTCCATCTTTCTGACTCCGGATTAAACATAAAAGGCTAAACGTTTTTGAGGCGTTTTTGCTCATGCTATATAAAAATATATGTGGGGTATTTTGAGCTAAAACTTCACATACACACTCTGGGGACATCAGAGATTTATTTTTACATTTTGTGAAAAGGGCATTATACCACCCCTGTAAACTTGTTAGGAAATTATTTATTTTAACTCAACTGCTAATAATAAAATAAATATTTGTAAAAATGTAAAAAAAAAAAAAGTATTTATTTATTATAATAAATATTTATTTACAAGACTATATTTATGTTTACATTAACAATCTTAAATAAAATGCAATAAAGATGTGCACGATTAAATTTACCGTATTTTTGCGTTGTTTACTTCAACAAATTCCAGAGGTACATTTCAGCTTAGATAGGAGGGTCTTCATCTTGGACAAAGGGGGGCCTTGGAGTCAAAAAGGTTGAGATCCACTGCTCTAGATTGGCAACCTGAAAATGTGTGCTTTTGTACATCAGATCTCACCATAAATATTATGAAAGAGCGCAAGACTCTAACTGACTAAGCATCATTGAATCGTTATTTTCCCGTTTATCACTATAAAGCTGCTTTGAAACCATCTGTATTGTGTAAAGTGCTATATAAATAAAGTTAACTTGACAATTCTGTGCACAAACCACACTTCCCCAGAGAATAACTCCAGTAATATGAACGAGATCAAAACGCTTATTTGGATAAAGCCAAAACATTGCTCAATCAGAGGACAGCAACTACAAAAAACATTCAAATACAACACTAATGTGTAAATGTGTTGGTCTGTTTTGAGGTGGCAGAGCCCTCAAAGGTGCTAGATTGCTGTGTGTACGTACAGCAAGTACACTACAGTCACACTTTGCTCTTTTCTCTGTGATACCAGCACCCTTTGCGGATGACGCCGGTGTCGTAATATAACATACCGCGAGCTAATCTGCCCGGCCCTCCTCAGCTACGGAGGGTTAATTGCAGAGGCTTGCCCCCCGTTCACTGTGTTTGGATAGGTGCTTCTCCTTACAAACAGACAATCCTTTGTGTCGCTTCACTTTAATCTGTGACTTCATTAGGGAAGGAAATGGGAGTAAATACAAAAAGCCATTGTCTTTCTTTAGGGAGGGAGGCCACAATGCTAGCCTGAGATGTTGTGTAACTATCTTGTCTGTAATATTCATTACACACCTGGGTCTCGGCCTATTGGTCTCAATTATGCCAGGAGAGCGAGGGAAGAGGAATGTGTGCACGTATGCCAATAAAATACTCAATATCCCAACTTGAGTAGTGTTCTCTGATTTCTCAAGGAATGTCTACTAATATTGCTTTCTGCTGTCAGAGGTGTACGTGTCAAAGTTCAGCGTAGTCTCAACAATAACCTCACACAAAGGCTTGGAAGGCAAGTTTTAGACAGAACCGGACATGGGTTATAAACAAATAAGTTATTTTGTTTCTAGCATTGGAAAAACTGTGGCAACACAGTCATAATAGTTACGATAACTCAATCTGTTATCGCCAAATGCCGATATATTTTTTTGTTTATCAAAGATTATGGCATATTTCAAATACTTTTTAAATGACAAACAATACATTGAACATGGGGGCAATTTTTTGCCATACTATTATATTATAGAGTGCAAAAGTGCCTAAAAGTGTGACCAATGAAGTTTACTAAAATAATCCATCTGAAATGGCTACAAAAAAGTGCCAGCTAATGTCAAAATTATAGAATAAAAATCCTATTTATATTCTAATTCTGTTATTCTATCCCCAAACCCTAAACCTAAAACTTTCTGCATTTTTACATTTTCAAAAAAAACATCACTTAGTATGATTTATAAGCCGTTTTCCTCACGGGGACCAAGAAATGTCCCCACGACAAGTGTTTCAGATACTGACACACACACACACACACACACACCTTGAACAATTAACACACTGAAATTGACTTTTGGCAGAGTGCAAAAGTGTCTGAAAGCATGATCAGAGATGTTTACTAAGATAATCCATCAGAACTAGCTAAAAATTTTCATTTAACAGCCAAATGCTGCCATGTATATTGATTAAAAAGGTTAAAAGAGACATCAGGCTGTTGTAACCGTACAATTGTTGCTATTCAAATTCATCATCTCCTTCTTGCTCCATCAATGTCCCTCTCAATCCCCTCCTATTTCCTCTCATTCGCTCTTCCCTCGCATTCTCTCCTTCTTAGTGAAATGAATTCCGTAGCGCGCCTGCCAAATGACCCGTGACCATGGGCGGACAAGGTTACCACGGCTGACTTTTACTGCCTCTCTGGTCTCCTCTTTGCACAAGCCCTCTGCCTGCCTGAAATACAAAGGCGTATACCAATAATAATGAAAAACTGTAAGATAAAAAAAAAAAAAAAAAAGAAACGCACAGGACAAACCTGCTCCTCTGCTACCCCCAAGGCCAGACCTGACAAAAACATCAGTAGGATGACATCAAAATATGTGAGGAGAATTACAAAAAAAAGAGAGAGAGAGAGAGAGAATGAGGGAGTTGTGGGAGGAGTTAAAAGGTGACAATGCAATAGAGAGAAAAGAAGCAATGCCATAAATACCAACATTTAGAAAAGTGCTCGATCAAAACAAGGTTTTCACTTTTGGTACCCTCATATCTTGAATAATTGGTTACATCCAATTACATCCATAGCATAAACTGATGTAGAATAATAGTATAGTTGCATGTTTGTGTTTACAGGCAGGATTTATGCCTGCTTCTGTGCTCACACTTGCTCGATGTTCTCCGACTAATAACTCAACATTACAGTCGTCGATCAGAAAGATGATTTTATTTATTATATCTCTAATAGGACATTATATAGTCCTAACCCAGGCCATGACATCCATAGCTAATGAGAGGAGTGGCTCACAGATGTCTTCTATCTGAAAGAAATATAATAAGGTTAGCAGTTAGCAGCTCAGTAACAGAGGTGGCATTATCATCGTGATCCTTAATGGTAAGATATGTCTTTAACAGATGGAACATAACCATCTGAAAAGATGTGTTCAGTCCAAAACACTGAAACATAAGGCACAGGCTTCTACAAGAATAATAGGTCTTTTAAAAGGTTGTGGGCATGTGGATTTTTGTGAGAGCCTATGACATCAAACTGCATAATTGTCTATTTATATGTATATATATATGTATATGTCTCTTATTATATTTATAAGTTTTGAGTAATAGATTAACACCATGTACTTATTGGCTGAGGGTTTGGTTGATTGTAATTATGCAAACTTTATTTATTACTGTAATAAGCACATGTAACATTATGTAACAATGACACTAATCTAAAGTGTTTTACATCATACATATTTTCTACTATATAATATGTTTAGAAAAATGTTTTAGAGTTAGGGAATAAGAACGGCGCGATCACAAAACAAATAGCCGCGTTTCCATTGTGCGTCTCTAAATCAAAGCTTTGACAAGAGTGATATCAACTAAGATACTACATCATACACATTTTCTATTATGTAATGTTTAATTAAATTGAATGATTTATGCTTAATTAAATGTTTTAAAGCTTGTACGGTATGAAATGTGTTTGTCTCACTCTCTCCCAGATACAGCAAGCATTTACGTAGCCTATTCTTAAAGGTGACCTATAATTCAAAATTGAATTTACCTTGGTATAGTCAAATAACAAGAGTTCAGTGCATGGACATGACATAGAGTGAATCTCAAACTGGACTGTTTTCGCGTTCTCATTTAATTCACGTTTATGAAAAACACCCCTGAAAAACGGTCGGTTCTCCACACAATACCGACTGTGACGCAATAGTCGGGATCATTAATATGTACGCCTCCAAATATTTGCATAATGCCAGCCCTCAATGCCAGGCGGAACTGCGCAGCCGAAGCATGGCAGTTGCTCAGTGTGGATGTACACATGAACACAAAAGTATTTATTAGTTCCTTCATCTGAGCCTCTGAAGAAACAATGGGTTAATTTTATTTTCTCTGGAAATTTCCAAACATTTCACCGACGACTGTTTCCTCAACTTGGGCCAATACAGAGCTGGCCTCGGATCGAGGCCAGCTCTGATGTGTAATTGTTACCTGATATATACCAATACCTGTACCAATTACCTGATATATACCAATACCTGTACCAAACATTGGCACCTGTATCAGGTACCAATACCTGATGTGTAATTGTTCGAGTTCAGACAGGTAATCTTTCTCTCAAAATCGTTCAATACTGTTTATGCATCAGTAAGTCAAGCCAGGGACTAAAATATCAGCTTCACATCGTTTCTTTTAGTAGGATGAAAATAATCGTATTTAAATTCTGAACAAATTATATACAGAAAGCGATCAAAGAACAATCTTTCCACACAGCGCGAGTTTATCTGGACACTTGCCAAACTCGTTATGAAATCAATGACGCATGTTACTGCACAACGAAGCTCTTACTGTATTTACATCATGTTTGCATTGGTGAAAGCAGAGAGAGAGCAGAAACTGCTTTGCAATGATAAGATCTTCATTCTCGCGATCAACACACTCATCTGCTCAATGCTCATCACGGCAACATTTTATGTGATGGGAATAGATCTAAATACTTTAAAAACATCTCACGATTCGTTAATCTCGATAGCTGTTATAGTAAAAACGTATAATAGCAGTAGTAAAAGTATTCGAGAGAGTTTCACATGTAATGCGTTGCTATTTCATATGCAAGCATGTCAGCCAATCACAGCAGAGGCCGCGGTTACACTGAATCCCACAGCAGACACGCCCCTTCAAACAGAGTGTTCAAATCAGAGGCTAAAAGCAGGCTAGGAAAAATACCATTTATTTCTAAATTATGATTATTTTTTATCTAAAAAACATACTTACATTATAAGGGTAACCCAGGAAACATTATAAAATAATAAAAAAAAAACATTCTAGGGCACCTTTAATAATTTGTTCAGATTTACATATGCATAGTAAAAGTTCTTTAATCAGCATTTTTATACAGAGTATTCCTATTTGTTGATGTCCATAATGTTCCTCTGGAAAATAAATACATGAATAAATAAAGTTTTTTTTTTTCTATTATTTAACATGTTATGTGTGTATATATATATATATATATGTATATATGTTATACTTATAAATAAAAAAAATATTTATTTTATTATATATACAAGGCATATTTGTTAAATGAAACCGATGAAAGGAACAGAATTACTTTTAAAACAGGCTTCTCGTGTATACCGGTATTGGCTTCGCTGCACACCTCTAACATAATTATACTATATATAATTCATACATACTTCACATTACACTTATTCTTATACTATAATTACAGCATACACACACACACTTCTGTCTTGAATTATGTAACAACAACAACAAAAGTTCTGTCAAACTAAGTAAATAATGAAATAGTTAAGAAATTGTACATCGGAGCATCTAGTAGGTCAACTTTGATTTTTACACTGCTGAAAGTAAATTGTTCGACAGTGTGCATTGACACAATCGTCTACCTCTGGGGGGAAAAAAAGAAAAAAAAAACTTAAACAGTGAAAAGTGCTAGAGTTTGTATGCGTGTGTGAAACAGGCCCTGCAGTCTGCTCTCTTAGCCTGGTGCTTAATGTAGACATGGAGGAGTGGAGTACTGGAGCTGAGCCTCTTTCATGTCTGTGCCTGCGGCGCTGCTCTCTCTGCTGAGTGCTTACATTAAAACAGTGATAAGACTTTAGAGGCCCTCATCAGGCCGTGAGAGGTGTGTGCGGATAATACGCTCCACGCTAAGGTAATTATTATACCTGCGTCCAGCCTTTGGTTAGCAAGCCTCAGGCTATCCTCTTTGACCGTGCCAGAAAAGGAAACGTGAACTCCAAATACTCCTCCACTGCTATCCCCTTTAACTTTTCTCACAAAAGTCAACAAAATACTTGACCAGTATAGACATCCGTGAGTGACGGGACTGGAAGAGGACATGACTGTTAAATGTTTGTTCGTGCCGCTCCTGCCCGGCTGAGTTCTAAAGCGATTGGCTTGTTTCTCATCGTATTATGTTCTATCTTTCTCAACTCGATTTGGTAGCGCTGATCTGATGGCTGAGTAGCCAACAATCACAGCTGTCAGATATCTCTGTCAAATCAGCTTTCGCCGCAGACTCGAACAGCAGTCTTCTGTGGTTTGGCTGGAAACTAACTCACAGCCTTAAAATTGAATGTACAGTGCATTACTAAAAATATGGGGACGGCACATTTGCTCGCTGTCCCAACTGTTTTCGTTAGGTTTCACTCAAGAGGATGGAAGTCCATTTAGAAGTAATGGGTTGTGACAGTATGGACAGAGTATGACATTATATGCCTGACGCCAGCTTCAATCATTCCATGCATGCGTGTTCCACAAAAATCACTTTTGTAGTCTCCGATGGATAATCATGTTTCAGAACAGAGAAGGGTGCCTACACCCATGAGATCATCATTAAGTTTCTTTAAGATTGTCTGCTTTGACAAAGGCATTTGTGAAGTCATTTTAAATTAGTTATAGTGCCTGACGGAGGACATGTTCTTTCGCATAAGCTAGCCAACAGAGCCGGTCCATTTCGAACAGTTCTTTTAAAGCTTCTTCTGAGAAATAACTTAAAAAAAAAAGTTATAAAAAAAGAAATAACCTGCTAATTTAATGGTGATGTGTGTAACTTTTTCAATGTTAAAGTATTGTCTCGCATACAAATATGAGTCAATGTGTGTGTGTATATATATATATATATATATATATATATATATATATATATATATATGTATATATATATATATATATATATATATATGATGCATTGATCAAAATTGACAGTACTAAAGACATTTATAATGTTATTTAAAATAAACGCTCTTTAAAACTTTATATTCATTAAAGAATATCCATCACAGTATCCACTGTTTCCAACACTGATAATAATAAGAAATATTAGAATGATTTCTGAAGGATCATTGAAAACTGTACTAATGATGGTGAAAATTCAGCTTTGCCAACACAAGAATATTTTACATTGTAATATATTAAAAAAGAAACACAATAGAATGACATTCTTGATAATCTAGATAATTGTGTGCTTCCATATTTGCTGCAAACGTTTAAGCAGGGTCATTTTCTAAGCCAGCATCACAACGCCCCTGTGCACAAAGCAGTTGATTTATAAAAAAGAAGAAGAACAACTTGACTGGCCTGCACAAAACCTTTGGGTTGAACTGGAATGCCTCATTGATGCTCTTGTGTCTGGAATCAAATTTCCACATCTATGTTCCAACATTTAGCAGAAAGTCTTCCTAGAAAAGTACAAGCAGTCAGAGCAGGAGGGATTCACGCTGATTGACTACTACAAGCACACATGGGTTGTACCATGTGGTATAGCTTATGATGACTATGACTAACTATGTAGCATTTCTTATCCACTGACATGCAGCTACCAAACAATCAGGCCACAACTGAGACGTTTCCTGTGCAGCTAGTTCTGGTTATTTTTTTTGTCAGCATTAGATCAGAGTGTAATCTAGCAGCCATGAGCACCATGAGACCATGAGCATAATACAAAGATATCACTCCAGAGCCCCATCGGTCCTCCTCTTGTGTCAGCACTTGAGATCTCAATCTGCAACTTAAAGGGCCCTTCTCTCGCTTTCTTTGTGTCTAGCCAGAGAGGTTACATCAAGAGGGAGAAGGAGGGAGAGGGGGGGAAGGATTGTTGTATTCGAGAGGGAGATGGAGAGAGAGAACAAGGAAGATAGGTGGAGGAAAGAGAAAAAGATGGGGGTTGGTGTATGTGTGTGCATGCACATATGTGTGTCACCATGTGTGTGTTCTTCTACAGACCCCCTGGGGAGCAGATCTTGTCATAGAGATCACAACAGACTGTCATGCACACAAGCCAGAAGCTGAAGAACACGCTAGCGAGGAGAACTCGAGATGAACGGAGGCTGCTTCTGCTCTGCGGCCATCATTTGCTCCGAAACGGTTTACAGAATAAAGGCGGCATTGAACAGCAACAACAGAGGATTAAGCGTATAAGCCCTTTATGGCTGGAACACGACCGCTTGGTCTGTCCACCACAGCTGCCTATAGACTGTGAGAGGCAGAAAAGCCACCGCACCACATTATAAACACACTAAAACCCATCGCTGAGGTGTATTCCGACATACGATCACGGAAGGCTTTAGTATGTGAGCATAATCTGCCGTAGGACACGTTTTGACGCAGGATATCTGATGTCCTTGTCTCTCCATATGTTTGATGTGAGCGGGGAGGGGTTGTTTTCTATCAGTACGAGCTAAACAGGATGCCGGGATGTTGACAGGAAAAAATAATGATGGTCACTCCTTTGATCTCCCACATATGTTCAAACTCTCTCACAGCCTGGCTCTCATATCCCCCTACACAGACAAAGGGAGAGAGAGTCGGCCATCGAAAGTGACTGTATTCTTAAATCGACGTATAGGGGGCTTTCTTCTTTCGCTAGATGACGGAAACCACCAGTTCAGATGCCATTAGAAAACATTCCCTGAAGGCAAAGCCAGAGGGGTCCTCAGAGGAGCAAAGTCACCTAGTCTATCAGTCGGTTCGTTCCCCCTTTTACTTTGTACCTGTCTGCTTATCTAGGGATGACAGCAAATTGCCATGGCTTTACATCACTCAATATGCAGAGCTGTCATCAAGGCTTCCATCACTGCTACTTAGCATATCGTCTAACAAAAGACCCTCCACACAGTGGGGATAGGTTTGTCACTTTTACTGCCCAACCATGTTATTATCATCTAATTTACAAAGACAAGATGATAATTACATGCAATTAGAATTATAAACCTGCCATAGTGTGTGAGGTAAGCCTCAGGTAACACTATAAAGAGGAATCTCATTGGCTCAAACCGTGCCCCAAGTTTCTCCTAAAGCTTCAAATTACCATATTACATAACACTTTATAACTTTACTATGTTATTACCTACAGATAAAATAAGGGGGCTTTATCATAGATGTAGGTTGAGAGTAGCTGTTAGTTTTAAACTTACCGTAAACAGTGGGGAAAATGTTACATAAAAGATTCTTAATTGAAAAATAAATAAACTAAATTATAACAATAAAAAGTTTTTATTTCGTGTAATTTTCAAATTTCATCTGTGTGCCTTTAGTGTGAAAGAAAAGCAAAATAAAAAGAATTTTAGAAAAGACATTCAGAAGAGACTGAGCTGTCTCATAAAAATACACATGATCTCTATCATTGGAAGTGACAGAAATATGGCGCACCCACTATTGCAGCGAAGCATATCGAGGGAATGTTACTCCAAAGCCTCGGGACTGAAGGTCAACTGTACCTATTCATTCACTAAAGCGTCATAAGGAATTCGGCACAAAACCAGTTCCCAATTTCATGGCAAATTTCCACCCAGAAGTACATCTGTATGGGGGATGTAAAGGCAGCCAGCGGGAGAGGGTTTCTCTGGATTAGGCCTGCTCATCAGTTTATCATTCATCATTTAGCGGGGGACAGCAGAGGGTGGAGAACCCAAATCCCTAATTCTCTGCAGCCGTACCTTCCTTTGTAGGCACCAGGATTAACGAGGGGCCCTGAAAGAACCTGATGAGTTTAAAGCTGGGGATGAGAGAAGGGTGAAAGGCAGCACAGATCAGGACAGAGATACCATTAGAGACCTCCATAAATCAAGCCATCCTTAAGGTAGAGGTATACTGCGGTTTAAAAGACCAGCTGTACTTTTTAACCTCCACCTTTATTTCCAGCCCCATCCACTGCGGTTATGTACGACCGGAGGGGACGGAATCATATTCCCCCTCCCAAACCCTTCCTGACAAACTCTGAGTGGTGTGGACATTGAGGATTGTCTCCTAATGAGATCAAGCTCTTCTGAGAAAGGTGGTTCTTATAGCTTTGGACTTTATTAAAAAAAAGATCTCAAACTCTTGTTGCTTTGGGCAAGATTTCATAAAAGTGGAAGAGTGGAGGACAGGCAGAATGACAAAAACAACTACAGAAACGTAAGAAAAGTCAGTTGAATTTACTGACTTGGCGGCTCTAAAGTTCTTTAACTCCTCTGAAAAGGATAGCCTTGCGGCTGCCATGCCTCACAGACCGCTAATGATTGTGCTAGCTAAAATTTACAAGTGGAACCAGATTTTTAAGAGCAACATTGATGAGGCACAACACCTTGCATGGCTCATGAATCAGTCTCTTAGCTTTTTTCATTGCCTCAAAGATTTACTAGCACATTAGAAAAACTAGGGGAGTGACAGAATTAAGGAAGCAGGAATGTAAACGGACTAGTTGGGAAATGTCAGTAGATTTACTTTATAGCCTGCGTCTAAAACACAGGCATGATTTACTTCTCTTATGCTATAGTTAGTTCCCTCACCAGGTGGCCAGTCGCAAATTCTGCCACAAGTTGCCCACAATAAAGACCTGTTTAGTGACAACCATAAGCTGATAAGGGAAAGAGGGGAAAAGACATTGATTTACAGCCAAGTTTAATACTGTATTAATCTTGATAGACAGAAATCAAAAGATTATGACAGGTAAGGCATCATTCAGCAAACAGCCCTTAATCAAATTCTTTCATTCTCAGAAAAGCTCTTGAGGACATTAGTCTGATCCAGTAAAGAGTGAGAACCTGGGTGTCTTCCAGCAACAGCTTTCTCTAAATTCGAGTGGTGGTGCGTTGCTCTTTAAAGGGCGCAGGGGAGCTGTCTCTTTAAAATGAAAGGCTAGCAGCGGTGGAAGGGATGTACAAAGTTTTTATCTGTAACAATAACAAGATGAAAATACATTTCCACACTCAGAACAAACCACCGAACGATTTTGGCTAAGTTTCCTGAAGTTTAGTTTCTGCTGTGGACCCAAGCATCCTGAAGTCATCAATTTTGCAGATGTAACTGATGCAGATGTTGTACTGCTAACCTCAAAGCCAAGATCTGCTTTGATATGTTCACAGGACAGAGAGAAAGCATGTTAAAAGACTTAAAGAAGTTTTTAATGTTGTTTAGTCTATGTGGTGTTTTTAATATTTCTTTTAAGACAAAGCATGTGCAAATTCATGTCAACAACATTGTTTAGTATTTTCCCCTTAAAGGTGCACTGTGTAATTTTTAGCGGCATCTAGTGGTGAGGTTACAAATTGCAACCAACAGAAGTCACGGTGGCTGACAGGAAACAATATTGTCGTCTGAGACAGCAGAGAGTAGCCAGTTAAGCAATGAGGCTTCTTTACAAAGATTATTGCGAATATTATTGTTACTTGTTCATCATTGTGTCAGTGTTTTATTCGCTGAATTTAGCTAGCTTCTTTCCACGAAGAACAACATAGTGACGAAACGGTAGAAACATGTCGGCGCAAAATGGCTTCACTGTAAGGGGACCCACGGTGTATGTAGTTAGAAATGGCTCAGGTAAAACATAACGGTTCATTATGTAAGATCTTGTACACCACTGAAAACATAGTTATGTATATTATATTGCATATCTGTCAACAGATCCTCCAAATATTACACAGTGCACCTTTAAAACTGCAGACTCAACTTTGTAATTTTGGTGTTCAAAGATGAATTTTAAGCGATAAAAGTATTGACTACAGGGGGACTTTGATGTATATGTTTGTATTAGATACGGGGTGCTGTTTATACCTGGTATTAAGATGCGTTTTGGTCGATCGGATCACATGTGGACGGCAGTGGGGCGGCAGTGGCTCGGCGGTGGCTCAGGGGTTCATGTAGGTTGTCTACAAACTGGAAGGTTGGTGGTTCAATCCCCGGTTCCACCTGACCAAGTGTTGAGGTGTCCATGAGCAAGACACCTTACCCCAGCTGCTCCCGACGAGCTGGATGGCGCCTTGCATGGCTGACACCGCCGTCGGTGTATGAATGAGTGACTGAGTGAATGGGTGAATGTGAGGCAATATGTAAAGCGCTTTGGTGGCCATTGGGTCTGTGAAAGCGCTATATAAATGCAGTCCATGCCCGTTTAAACCTGGTAATTTAATACGCCTTTTAACCACTTCTGTCCTGTTTTCTTCTAAGGAGGGGTGGGGGGGGGGGGGGGGTGGGGGGTCTATAGGGCGGGTAAGGGTATACGTTTTTCCAGATCTTTCGATCTAATGGACGAAATAAGCTCACACAATTTACATTTATGAACGCGCCCGGAGCAGCATCTTTCGTTTCTGTTCTGTTTGCCGCAAGATCACACCAAACGCTGTGAGTGAGTGTTAGACATCAGGAATGGTGAGAGAATATTGTGCTTTGTATGTTTTTCGTCTTCAAACCAAACTTGGGTCTTCAGCTGACAAAGTTTAAATCCCGTCTGGCTAGCGCACTTCCCATAATGGTGGAGACTAGGCAGTATTTGTGGCTGTTTAAACGCATTGGACCACATACGTTTTTACACATCTAATGCAATCCAGTCAAATGCGCTTTCGACAACCTCTGGATGTGGTCTTAAGTGGCCAAGCTCAAAATGTTTTAGACCCCTTTTACACCTGTATTTAGTGTAGTCCACTTTGGTAGATCCGATCGACCAAAACGCATCCTAATCACAGGTGTAAATAGGGCCTTGAATTGAATCTTAATGTAAAGCGTCACAGATATAATATCAATCTCAGACTTCATATCAGTTGCATTATATCCTATTCTATTAACTGTGTACATAAGAAAACATTTTGACAATTTGCAACATTCAAAAGTGTAACTCAAATTGGTTTCGTAATCAATTAAATAAATTCAAATAAGTTCAAACTGGACCAGAATCACTCCACGACCCCAACCCCACGAAAAAGCATTGTTGGAAAGTAAAGTTGTAGAGGAAATATTTGTTGTCTCAGTCTAAGTGGTCCTTGCTTTGCATTCCACAGCTTTTGCACAAACACACCTTTTTCCTTCACAAATTCCTTGATAACAAGCAGTCAAGTCTATTCATCTAACGATCGACTTCTTACATATTCTGAAGGTTTAAGAAGCAGTCAATAACTTCTCGGTTTGAAATGAACTCTGTAAGGTCATGACACAGGATGAAGGGGAAATGGTGATGACAAACAAAGGTCCCAACACTCCATAGCCTGGCCTGCTGCCGGAGAGGGCCACACTCCAACTCCTGACTCCTTTGGGAGATAAGCGGGATTCTCCAGGCCTTCCCAAACCTGGTAACTTCCCGTAGACACCTCTCTTCTCTTCTCCTTCCCTGATGTTATCAGGGGCCAGGACCCACTGTGGCCCTTTGTGGCTCACAGCCCCAGTTTCCGTCCGCACACGTGTGTGTCACATTATCTGTCAAGAGGCCAGACGCCATTTCCTGCATATTGGAAGGGGTGGGTAGGGGACAGGAAAGGGAAAAAACACACAGACTGACATCCAGGGAGGAACGAACAGAGAGATTGTGTGTAGTTTCTCGACCCAGGATTTTATATCAAAAGATTGGCTCCAATAGACGGGTAATTTTGTTTTGCTCGAGTCCATGAACAATGCAAGCAGGTTTAATGGCCTGTTTGTAAGCACACAATTTATATTGAGTTCAGACTGCATGTGGAGACTGAAGTTGGCAGGAACATGACCAAAGTTTTAGAATACCATTTCTTTATTAAAAATTAATATGAAAGCTAATTTCCACTTCATAGAAAAAAAGTAGTTGTGAGATAAATTTAAATTAAGAAATAATTTTGAGAAACAAATTTGCAATAACGAGACAAAATCATATTGTGTGATATGAAATCACATTGAGATATAAAGTAAAATTTATTAGAAAAGTCACAAATACAAAAACCATTTCAATTGTCATATTAGGAGATATAATGATGCAATTATGTTATAATATATTGTAATCACCTGGCAGTCAGCGCTAGCAGCTGGGTGCATTATGGGTAATTGTTTATTGGGAGTTGATTTATGTGTTATTACAGTAAGATCTTTAAGTTTTTGTGATAGTAAAGTTATGTGTGTTAATGTTCAAGTTAGATCAGATGTTATTGGTCCATTTACTGCCTAATGTAAAAATGTGTCTCTCACCGTCATGGAGAGAGATGTGTAAGGCAATTGGGCCTTGCCTGAGTAGTTCTTTCTGTGTTCTTAATTAAAAGAAGGAAAAGACAGTGTTACTGCCTCCTGTTGGTTTATTTAACCAATGCTCCTCCTGTAGAAACACTCTCGGTCGTGCGGTGTATGGGACATGAGTGTTCTTATCTCCTGTTAGGAATCAGCTTAGAAAAAGTAAATTGCATAATTTAGCTCCGGATAGACTCACGTTTTATTTGATAACTACCAGTTATTACAGTGGTGTCAGAAGTGGGATCTTAAAAGTCGTTTAAAAGACGTCATTATGGAGTAAAGTATAGGCGAATTAGAGCGTGCCATTCACGAGAACAGCATCATGCTAGAGCGTCTGACGAGCGAGACGAGGAGGAGGAGCAGGACTCCGCACCAGCCTGACGGCACCAGCATTCACCGGGCCGTGTACCACTCTCCTGGTCGCAGGCAGAACGAACTTCCGGTCGCCTCACCGACACTCCAAATTAATGGCCGGCCGGGCGCCCTCACACGTTCGCCCGCTAAGCTGCCACGATATAGTGGGTTGACGCCCCTGGAGCCCTACCTGGCACAAGTCGACCTGGCCGCTGTCCTATATGGATGGAGCTGTGAGGAGACAGCCATTCACTTGGCCCTCGCCTTGGAGGGTCCCGCGCTCCAGGTCCTTATCGATCTGTCTCCTGAGAAGCGGCGTGATCTCCAAGCCCTCACTGCTGCTCTCAACCGCCGCTTCGGGCAGAGAACCTCCGCAGAACAGAGCAGAGAGGAGCTAACTAACCGACGTCGATGTGAAGGAGAGAGTGTGGGCGCTTTCGCCGCTGACATCCGGGTTTACACCCGGAAGGCTACCCTACCTTCCAGGCCGCAGCGAGGGAAGAGTTGAGCCTCCACGCTTTCCTGCGGGGTCTTACACCTGAGCGGCTCCGCCAACATGTCTGCCTATTGTCACCCCGAGATCTCAGTGAGGCGCTGAGAGAGGCTGAGAGAGCTGAGGAGGTGCTACAGGCTCGGCCGGCGACAGGTCGATCTCCACTCCAGCGTCATCTGACGAGAGCCGCTGAACGGGAGGTAGACGTGGCCCGATCTGAGGAGGAGGTCAGCCGGATTCAACCAGCAGAGACCCCACGACGGAGGACGAGGCTAGACCGCTGCGGAGAACCGGGGCATTTCGCCAGGCACTGCCCTGCTCCGAGCCCCCGGCCCCGGGCAACGTCACCCCCGTGAAACGACCTCGGAGTGAGGCAGTGAGGGGACCCTCACCCCGTTCTTCAGTACCCCTCCACAATGACTGCCCTACTGTGGGACGCTGCGGGTCTGCCAGAGGACTGTACCTGGACTGTGTTGTTGACGGGCAGCCCTGCAGCGCCCTGGTGGATACGGGGTCCACCATTTGCTTGCTGCGAAAAGGACTGTTGTCTGGAACGGCCGGTCCTCTTCCGGAGGACTGGACCCCCACCAATACTGAACTGCTCACCGTCACGGGTGAAAGGACAGTAATGCCTGGAAAGAAGCTGTTGTCTGTGGTGGTGGGGATGATCCAGACGAGCCACGAGTTCTGGCTCGCTGATATCAGAGATGAGTGCATTATTGGCTTGGACTTGTTAGCCCACTGGGGAGCACGTGTTGACGTGCCGGGGGCCGCCGTATGCCTAGGTAATGAGACCGTGCCGCTTCGATTGGGCCGGAGCTGTCATGGAAAAGCTCCGACCCCCAAACGCCACACGAGAGCTGCAGAGACTCAGGGGGAACCCAGGGAGAGTATTGGAGCCCAGACCAGTACATCTCCGCCACTTACACCGCATGCTCCATCCGCCCCCCCGTCACCTGAAACTGTTGTTGCTGTTGAGGAGTTGGGGCGGCGAAGCAGTGAGCATCTGAGCACACTGCAGCAGGAGCAGTTACAACGCCTATTGGGAGACTTTACGGACATTTCTGCAGCCCGCGAGGAGGACTGTACCAGAACAGCTCTGGTGCAGCATCACATTGACACTGGCCCTGCTGCCCCCATTCCGCCAGCCAGAGGGTCAGGTGGCAAGGTGGCTGGAGATCCTTCAAGAGTACGACTTCGAGGTTCAACACCGACCAGGGCGGCAGCATGCTAACGCTGACGCCCTCTCCAGACGTCCATGCCTTGTTGACGAATGTCGGTACTGCAGTCGCCAGGAAGAACGATGTCTAGGGCCATCGTCAGCAGCAGTGAGGCCGGGTGACACCTGTGGAGATGGGGAGCCGTTCACCACCGAGCAGCTGAAGCAACAGCAGGCGAATGATTAGGTACTGATGAAGGTCAGGGGCTGGTTAGAGGCCCAAACATGTCCGGACTGGCCAGCCGTGTCCTCCCAGGGGCCCGAGATCAAGACGCTTCATTCTCAGTGGGGCAGCCTGGAGCTCCACGAAGGCGTGATCTATAGGCGGTGGCAGGCGCCGGGTGGGGGGATCGACCGGTTGCAACTCCTGGTTCCCCACGCTCTGCGACCGGAGGTCCTCCGTTGGGTTCATGGGGCAGCGGGAGCCGGCCATTTCGGGAACGCCAAGACAGTGCGGCGGCTGCGGCAGCGTTTCTACTGGCCGGGATGTCGGCAGGATACCGAGCTGTATGTTCATTGCTGCGATATTTGCACGGCACAGAAGGGACCCAGTCAACGCTCTCATGCGCCATTACAGCAGTACTTAGTCGGGGCGCCTATGGAGAGGATTGGTGTGGACATCTTGGGTCCATTTCCCATCACAGATGCCGGCAACCGTTTTGTCCTGGTCGCTATGGACTATTTTACGAAGTGGCCAGAGACGTATGCAGTGCCGGATCAGAGTGCTTCCACAACGGCGCAGCGACTAGTGGACGAGATGTTTGCCCGGTTTGGGGTGCCGGATGAACTTCACAGTGACCAGGGGCGTAACTTTGAAAGCCGGTTGTTCAGTGAGGTGTGCCAGCGATTGAAGGGTGAAAAAGACAAGAACCACTCCCCTCCACCCGCAAAGCGATAGACTCATTGAGTCTGGCACCCTGGCCACCCAACTTGCCATATTGACCAGTCAGCACCAGAGAGACTGGGATCAGCATCTGCCTCTGGTCCTGTGGGCATATAGGACAGCTGTGCAGGAGTCGAGTCAGTGCACACCGGCGGCGCTGATGTTTGGGAGGGAGCTCCGCACGCCGGTGGACTTGGTGTTCGGGTCCCCCCCCGAACCAGAGATTGCTGGCGGGCCAGAATTGGATTACTTCAGGAAATTGAAGGAACGTCTGAGCACGGTCCACCAAATGGCCAGGGAGGCTCTAGGGGACGCTGGAGCCCGCCAGAAACGGGCATACGATGCCCGGGCCCACGGGCCTACGATTGGGCCCGGGGACAAAGTGTGGGTGTTCTGCCCCCAGAGGAAGCGGGGGTTGTCACCCAAACTGACTCATCATTGGCAGGGACCTGGGGAGATTTTTGACAAAATTTCTGAGGTGGTCTTCCGGGTCCGAATGCCTGGACGGGGAAGACGGGTGGTGCTTCATAAGGACCGATTGGCACCGTACCACCCACTGGTCCCAGAGCAAAAGACTGATGGAAGCCACGGTGGCTCCCCAAAATCCCCTCCCAGCGCCGAAACGGACAATGATGGACTCAAGGCTGAGTCTGGCGCTGGGGGTAGAACACCGGGGAGGTCGAAGCGTGTTCGACGCCGGCCGGGACATTTGTTAGATTTTGTTGTGGGAGATTAGGGTTGTGGGGACACTAACCCTCTTGGGTGGGGGTTATTGTAATGACCTGGCAGTCAGCGCTAGCAGCTGGGTGCATTATGGGTAATTGTTTATTGGGAGTTGATTTATGTGTTATTACAGTAAGATCTTTAAGTTTTTGTGATAGTAAAGTTATGTGTGTTAATGTTCAAGTTAGATCAGATGTTATTGGTCCATTTACTGCCTAATGTAAAAATGTGTCTCTCACCGTCATGGAGAGAGATGTAAAAGGCAATTGGGCCTTGCCTGAGTAGTTCTTTCTGTGTTCTTAATTAAAAGAAGGAAAAGACAGTGTTACTGCCTCCTGTTGGTTTATTTAACCAATGCTCCACCTGTAGAAACACTCTCGGTCGTGCGGTGTATGGGACATGAGTGTTCTTATCTCCTGTTAGGAATCAGCTTAGAAAAAGTAAATAGCATAATTTAGCTCCGGATAGACTCACGTTTTATTTGATAACTACCAGTTATTACAATATATATGGGAGATGTAAGACACATTGTAAGAAAAAGTTGCAAATATGGGGGGGAAATCAGCATTTGTGATATTAGGGGAGATATAATGTTGCAATTAGGAAGGAAAAAAGGATATAATTGTGAGATATAAAGTAGGGCTGGGTAAAAAATATTGCTTTCTTGAAATTAATTGATTCTCATTTTTACGAACCGATATCGATTCTTAAATCTCAAGAATCGATTAGTCATCCTGTTTTCATTTGATGAATGGAACATTGTAGCACTCATCCCATCCAATAAATCGCATTATCTTTGTGCTTTGTTACTATTGATACTAAATAAAGTCTCAAATGTCAAATTACGTCCATTTTCTTACGAAATTCAAAAACATAAATACCGTTTTGACGCTGTGGCGTGAGATCGCTCTGGCTCAGCTCAGCTCAAGAGAAGCAGCAGCGCGGAGCGCACGTGATCTTCTCTTCCGCCTTAATAATACCAGTTACAGCACGAAATAAACATGAATGAACGTCTGAAAGTGTGTTAAAAGATAGAGTACAACTTATCGAAATCCGTATCATGTCACATGGAATCGCTCAATCAGTATTTCAACCGTGGAAAGACGTCAGTAAAACGACTTGTAAACAATGTCATGTAACGTCACATTTACCTCAGAAAAAACATATGTGACCATAAACTCGTTAGGCGGCTAGAAAAATTAACTCTAAAGAGGAGCATTTTACTAAATATATGCACCATATTACATATTCATTATAATTTTTAATGTTCTTCGATATTTAATGCATGTTTGAATAAATCTGGCAAGTTTTATGACAGCCACCATTTAAATGTTTATATTTCATATAACTTTATTATTATAAAAATCAATAAAAGTGTAATTTAAGTGTTTGTATAGCTACAAATCAGTTAATTTTTACCTTCAATATTATAGTAGGCTAATGAAGCCTAGTAGGCTACAACTGACTCCCATAGTTTACAGCATTAGTAAAGAGATTTGTTGTCCTTGAGAAAATTTGCCATGTATTAACCTGATATCCAAAATAATCAATATTGAATCGAAATCGAATCGAATTGCAAGCTTGTGAATCGAAATCGAATCGAATTGTGAAATTTGTGTCAATACCCAGCCCTAATATAAACTCACAAGTGTGAGGAAAAAGTGGCATGTACCAAAAAAGTTGCAATTACAAAAAAAAAAATTGGTAAAATAGTAAGACAGAGATACGATGTTGCAATTGTTTTAATTGTAAGATACAGTTGTTGTTTTTTTCCTTTAATCTAAGAGGAAAAAAAAACAGGTTTCATTTTGTAGTATGAATAAATAGATAGCTATAAAATTATGCATGTTTGTTTGCCACCCTCATTTGTGTGCTACCATAATTTGTGGTCTGACACATACTCGTCATAACATTTTTGTCTCTTTATTAATTTTCCATGAGTTGGCACACACAAGTTCAAGGACTGCATGTCATCACATGTTAGTGTGGAAAAGTAATCCAAAAGCTGTCAAGACTTCCCGAAAAACATTTCCCTAAATAGAGCCACATGTGCCGTGAGGCCATGGAAAACAAATGCAAACATAGTGTTCACAGTTTTACAGAAATATTCAACACTCTGTCCATTAGGTGCAACTTAATGAGCCTTCTGAGCCACGACAGTTAGCTATACTTTGACCCCAATAAAAGAGCTATTTCACAGGGGGGAGAGAATGCATTTGCCCCTACCACTTGGCTACCATCTGAGTTACAGCTAGGCCATGATCCGACTCCATCCGCATCCTTGGCTGGACTCAGGGGTCTGATTTCAATGGCTGCCTAAGCAGAGTTTGACTTTGAAGGCTTTGATCCCGGGGCAATGCTATGGCATTTGACTTCTGGTAAAGAAAAAAAAAAGCAGCATGTCAGACCTCCAGGGTCACTGGGATCATTTAGCACTGCTGAAAATAACCAGTGGTGAGCCACGATTTGGGGAATCTAAAAGAGGCCTGACATTAGCAGGTGCCCCGAGGTGGACTGGAGAGTGCTACAGAGCAGGTCATTGACCTTGGACCATGGAGAACTTTTTTTCAGAAAAACCTGGAGGCCTGACTTCATTTTGCAGCCAATGCTCCCACTGCTGTTTTGAACATCTCTGACGACCACTGCCAGCACCCTCCCACCTCCCCCAAAAAATAAAATTAAGAAAATATTTCATTGAAAAAAACAAAAGAAAAATCCATCAATTCCCAGCTAAAGTATTTTCCAGTCATTTCGCTACTAGGTCTGGTGACCGTGCCGCAAGAGGTGCCAAGTGGCAGAATGAAGGCACATTGCCACGTCACTGACCAATCAGAAATGCACATGCAATCACAACCAATCAAGTAGCATTTGGCTTCCTTAAGAAAAACTGTCCAAAATCGCTCCGTATTCTCTATATACTGCATTTACTACAAAGGGAAAAGAGAACGTGTGAGTGATTTTACACAGAGCTAAATGTACACACCAATCAAACATGTATTTATAGAGTTGATGTGTAACAGAAGTTGTGATAGTCTTTACTTTCCTATTGTGGTATTCCAGAGAAAGAGCCTCTTAAACATGACAAAATGTAGGGCGAGATTTGATTTTATCCATCAGGAATTGATTGGATCATTGTTGTTTGCTATTTCTGCGATTTCATGCAAGTGCCACTAAACTTGTCATCAGAGAAGAAAAGAGATGTCGTTGCAACGGGGGAGGGAAGTTATTTTGATTAAAGAATATGAGGGCACATGAAGTAAATTATTTGCATGGATAAAACATTTACAAGAAATACTGCAATATTCCATTAAAAAAATAAGAGGAGTCCATTTTGATTTCATGGTGACTTTAATTTTGTTAGTTTTATTAGCCATATGCACTTGTATGCAACCTGAATATACTTACTGTTTTGTAGCATGTTTTCGCTCATTAGCATCACTGCATTTGCACTGACACGTTCAACAATCTCTCTTGTGTATAGACAACTCTAAGCAGGCTTGCTGGCTATTATGCACCACGTAAAATGCCTTTCACTCTGTGTAAGTGTATAACAAAACAAAATGACAAAAAGGGTACATGGCATGCAAAGCTACACTAACTATATTAGTAAAACGCCTATATATGTGGTTGACTCAGTGCCACTAATATACTATTAATTGCTGAGATCTAAACAGGGATGTAACTCTAACCTCTAGGTGACAAGCTCAAATGATATGTTAACATTAGCCACCAGCTATGCTACCTAAGGTTACCATTTAACAGAGAAGCAGAAAGTGACACTGTCTTCCCTTACAATGCCTCCAGACAGTATTCAGAGATTGAGCTGTCACTTTTCATGTGTGTCTTTTTTCTTTCTTTCTTTCTTTTTAAACAACAGATTGATTTAAGCATGAACGCATCTGATACACTGCCAAAACCACAGTACAAACCTCAGCCTGGATGTAGGAATATTTATACAATGAGGCTTGGTTAAACTTAAGCCTTTTTTCACAACAATCTCTTATTGCCGTAATCTAAACTCATAATTAGAAGTTCTGCCCTCCTCAGCACAGTGCAGATCTGATGCTGAAATCTTCATTACACCACAGAAAGCATAACTAAAGGCGATACCCTCGTGAAAAAATAACTAGACTTTAATATGTTTTTGAAAGGGTACTTATTATGGAAATATAATAGAGTATACTTGATTGCGGACAGAACGTAAGTTTTTTTTTTTTACACTTAACTGCATGTTATTTACAGTTAAATGAAAATGTATTATAGTTTAAATTTATATTAAATGAGGTTAGTTGAACTTTATAGTAGGTATACACTTAAGTAGGACTTAAGTACATCTTTGTATGTAATTTTAAAATGACTTCTATTGTCTTTGAACTTATGGTAAACTAACATATACGGTACTTTAATGTCCTTTATATTGAAACTTATAAGTCATGTGTTTAAACATATTTGTAATTACACATTTGAAATGATGAATTTGCAATTCAGTACATTAAAAACATTAACTGTAAATGCAATATAAAATAATATGCCACAGTAAAAATTAACCATAATTAAACACATTAAAGTAAGTGTGATTGCATACAATTGTGACATACAATTTAGCACACCACTTTTTACAAATTTCCTTTTTTTTTTTTTATAAATTGTCATTTACTCAACTTCATGTAATTTTTTTTTCGTTATATGAAAATACCAAAATAGCCAAAAAGACCATACAATTGGTCACTAAGTCATACAATAGGTTTGTGAGGGAAACGTATAAAAAAATGTATTCAGTTAACAAACCTGGTTGACCGTCCAAGCCGATTCTTCAGTTCAACTCACTGACTCAATGATCTGGCCACAACAGTTAACAGATCATCAATGGTTAATTTTCGTCAAATAAAACTACTGAAAATGTAAATAATGACAAAATTATGTTTTTCCGGTGAACTATCCCTTTAAGCAGTATGCATTCGGAAGACAGATATATTTTATATATGTAATTGGATAGAACCTACATTTCCACTAACACACATGTGGTGTACACTAACCTCATGAACTTGGGCCCATTAGTCTGTGTCAGCAGGCCCTACACCTTTTGAAGAACTGGGGCACCATTTGCCATTTTTCACCTGCTTAAAAAGTGAATGACAAGAAAAGGTCTCAGCTCACAAAAACAGACCTGCTGGTGGTCCTCTTCAAAACACCCGGAGTCGCTGCAATCAATTCACATTACTGAAAATAACCCCTGCATCCATGTCTCTCATAAAGTTCTCCCTTAGACAACAACTCCACCCCCAGCCCCCCACCACCCAACCATATTCCAGCTTCCCCTCGAGCTCTGTGACACCAGCAGGTGCTCTTTGTCATTGAACCTGCGGCACATGCTCCCAGACTCCAGAATAGCAGCCGAAGGGCCCCATCGCTTGTCCTTCAGTGCCTCCTCTTTTGTTTCACACTGTATAGCCTCGGCTGAATGCCATTTTTGTTCTCACGTGTCAAAAGTTCACTATGAAATATGGCTCTGTGGAATATTCATTTTAAGTCCCATAAGAGGAACACACTCAAACGCACATTCAATGTGTTTTATTCTCTCTAATGACTCTTTGATAAACCTCAGCTAAGAGGCAATCCTATTCTGTAATATGAGAAAGGCATTCCAAGCTGTACATCTGTCACACACAAAAAAAAAACTCTTTCAGACTTATGCCTTACGGGTCACAGAGATGCATCTACTCGGGACTCATTTCTAATGATGCTTTGAATGGCAGACATCAGTGCAGTTTGTGCCATCTGCAAAAAGTTTTGAGATGGTAGACACACAGATTAAAATGGAGAAATGTTACAGCACTGCCACAATATTCCTGTTCTTATTCTGCATTTTGAGTATTTTCTGTAAAACTCTAAATCACAGTGTCCAAATTATTTGTGTGTGTGTGTGTGTGTGTGTACTTGTACGACTATCTTTGTGAGGACCAGTTTGAGTTTTAGACCATTGGAGTGAGGACAAAGAGAGTAAAGTGAGGACATTTTGCCCGGTCCTCACTTTCTGAGACCCCTTTAAAGCCTGTTTGAGGGTCAAGACTTGGTTTTAGGGATAAGGTTATAATTAGGTTAAGGGTAGGTTTAGGGTAAGGGTTCGGGTTAAGCACTTAGTTGTGATGAGTAAGGTTAGGGTAAGCGGCTAGAGATTGCATTGTGTCAATGAATGTCCTCATAAAGATAGATGTACAAGAGTGTGTGTGTGTGTGTGTGTGTGTGTGTGTGCGTGCGTGCGTGCGTGCGTGCGTGCGTGTGTGTATGGGAATTTTAAAGCATTCTCAATGTATTAATGGTACTGTATTTACTAAAAGAAATGTCACAAAATAGTTATATATTAAGTAGGGCTTTCAAATTATTAATTCAAATAAAAAAAAAATGATGTGATTCTGCACAGAATTGCATGTAGCCTATCAGTAACGTTTAATACAAGTTTTTGAGAAAAAGCCCTCAAATGATGATAATTCAGAGACAGTGTGGCAGATGAAAGCAAAACACTATATTTTACTTTAACCAAAGTTTTTTTAATACCTTTTTTTCTCTCTCTCCTGGTGCTCCTGGTTTGCCCTGTGATTTAATTTGTTTTGTTGGTTTGCTGTTCTCCTTGGAGAGCTCTTGTTCCAACAGACACACGCAAAACTAGATGTTCTTGTAGCACAAGGGCAAGAACATGGACTCCCATTCACCTTGTGTTTCAGTGCTATTTCTCTCACCCATAGTGGCCCCTAAAAATCAATAGAAGTTCAGGATCTAACTGTGTCTGGGGCACAGATGTACACAACTGTGTGTACAAGTTCAGCCGAGGACAAGCAGCCACAGAGGATTTGTCCGCTGCCATATTATTTCCTATGTGACAACTGCACAGAGAGCATGTGAGTGATTTGCTCACTCAGAGAGTAGGAAATGAGAATATTATGGCATTTGGAAACCAAAATTATTCTTTCCTCCCTCTCCATCCATGTCACTTCCATTTATTTACACCTCTTACAGGCGGGCTTCGCATCCACACTACAAAGTCTACGTAGCCACGAAATAGAGTCTGACCCTTTGGTATTTGCATGCTCCTTTCTAAACACCGGCATGGCCGACATCAGCATTCATGAATAATTGCACAGGACGTATATCCATGGTTAGCGGTGGGCAAACACGAGTACAGAGTGTATACCCACCACTTTGATGTGGAAGTGTAACCGCATAGAGCAAGAGCTCGCAGACTAACAAGCACTCGCAGCCCAGTGTGTATGTCACAGGGGGAGGGAGTCGCAGCGCAGGGCACATTCATCAAAGAGAAGCTGAGCTGATGGAACCTAAGTGCAGTGTCATCACAAGGAAAAGGCTTGATAATCACTCATGTTGGAGTGGGATCTGCACAGGCCAGGGGAAATCAATAGTAGTTCACTGGACAGCAGCTAGACAAAACAATCCAGAGGGTGTGTCTCATTCCACTCCTGACGTCAATCAGTATATTGTGAACACTAGAATTCGGGCACTTGTAAGGGTCTTGGTCTACTAAATATTGGGACACTGACTGCTCAATTACAGTTGTGATCACGAGGTCACACGTTAAAACAGTCGTTTATAATGTTATTGTATAATTTTATTTACAAGTTATTCCGAATTAATATAAAATAAAGCTATTTTAAAATTTAAATAACAAAATAGAAAAAAAATACAAGATATTACTTTATTAAATACAAGTCATGCAAATGTGAGTGAGTGAGTGAGTCAGATAGACACAGACACTTTTTTAATTCTTCCTCGTATTCGATTCAAATATCTGGTTCCCTAACCCGCCTAGTGCACCTACAGTACAACTGAACTAGGGAACAGATTGAGACAACCAAGGCCTCGCATGCAGTCCTACAATCCAATACCATAGCCTGAATAATGAACCCTAGCCACTAAACTAAATTTATCCAAACTGAAATGAAAAGCATTACACACACACTCAATAGCAGAAGGGTGTTGTTAATCCCAACATAATCCTGGAGTTTGTTTGTTAAGGTTAATTTGAAAATTGACATGCAGCTGTGGGAAATCTCTTTTTAAATGTTATGTTACTGAACGCAAAGCAAACACTCCCAATAACCGAGATACCGATGCTCTTGGAAATTGTCAAAATAAAGATCAGATTAATTTATTTTGTCGATGTTTTAAAACTCATAGATCTTACATATTTAATCATCCATTTAACACACATACAAAAATATTTTTCAAGTGACAATATTTTTTCCACTTGGCCACATTCACCTGAATTCAAGAATTTATTTTAGTTCTGCCTTTTCAAACATTTTAAAAAAGAACCATCAATCTTTTTTCCCCCCAGGAAAAGACTTAGTTTTGGTCATTCAAAATTCTTGTCTTGAAAGAGAGCCGTGACTCAAGTGGACTGTGCGATTACAAATCTCTCTGAGCAGTACATGCTTAACTACAGCAATGGGGAAAGGTGGAGAGGGTCTCTCCATTCTAAGTTGTGGTTGACCTCATTCGGTTTTGGCTCTCACTTGAAGAAAATAACTTTCATCTTTTCTTGCTATGGCTCTGTGCTTTTAGTGGGGAAAAACGGAGGCAAACAAAACACTGGCCAATTGCACCAATTGCAGCCTCTCGGGTTGTCCGTCTTAAGATTATTCAACCGAGCCTACAGAATCGTATTTTGTTTAATGCTGCTATTGCATTTCTGTCCTTGTAAGCAAGTACGTCTAAATATAAATATGGTCAAATTACTCAGTCTCTAGAGTATATTTACTATATACATAGTGTTTTGTAACCAGTTTTATGGGCAACATTTCTATCAAAACACTATGTATGCACTTATACATGCCCACTTCAATATAATATAATATAAAACTAACAATGATCAATGTTTAGTTACAAACATTTCAACAATGTAACTACAAATTAAGTGCATGTTGTTCATAACTAATTACTTGCTGAGTAAATGTTTAATTGCACTACGAACAATAAAGTGTGTCCATTTGTTGTTAATTATTCTACATTTTATCTGTCCACATAGGAATTCAACAGTTGATTCATCTCTAAAGCTGAATTATTCATGAACTGTCTCTCCAAGAAACGATCGTCTTTACATGCCATAACAGAGAAATCATTCAAAATAGGACTGTCATGAGATGACACTTTGCACTTCCAACGGGAAACTGCTGTTGCGTGTCCCGTGTTGGCTGGAGACATGACAAAATGCTGAATGGAGAGGAAAAACGGGGAGGGGGGGGAAACGGATCAATACTGCTCGGGAAATAAGGTAGAAAAGGTTATTTACTTGACATTGATCCGTTGCCTCGGCAGCAGAGCCGGTCCAGCATCTCTTTTGTTAACCTTTAAGCCTGAGTGTACTCACAAACGATAGGGGAGTCCACTAACAGGTGTAAATTATGGATCGAAGGAGGTCGCCATACCTCTGTCACTGCCTGGTGCCTGTGTACTTACAGCCCTGAAGAAATTTAAACATCAATAGGGATAATAAGGACAAATTTATCACACTCAGGTCCTGAAGTCCCACTGCCAGGTCTGCCCAGCGTCCTGAGCAAATGTTTCTCAATCTTAGCCTCAATTGATTCAGGCATTCTTTTTCCCCTAAAGGATGATCAATTGTGACACAGCGCATTTACTTTCATTCTTTGTGCATGGCTCTTTGTCAGGGGAAAAATACAGACTGCTAATATGTTTTCTTTCTTTTCTTTTTTTACGTGAATGCCTCAATCATGTTAAAATAAGGATGCAATTCATGGGATTAATCACAGGAACAGGGCAGAGGAAAATGAAAAGATGTCATTTATTTTCAAAAAGGACAACATACTTTATATTGCTTTTTGTGCTTGAAGGTATTTCAAAATGTATGATTTTAATATTCAATAACGGAGAAAAACGATCCCTGCTTTACACACACTAAAATTACAAAGCAGACATAAATACATGCGACTAGGATGGCATTAGTTAATACAATTTTTAGAGTGTGCGCCAATGTTTTCTACAAGCAATATTTACAATTTTGGATAAAAATAAAATATTTAGAATTTATAGCAAACAAGTCAAATACAAAAACTAGTCATGAACTCACTCGTAAGTTATCGATCGAATCAGATTCACACAGTCATTGAATCATTCACGATCATGGGTCATTTTGCGGTAATTTCAGATTCAGAATTCAGAACCATTATTATAAATATTCACAACCAATTTTGTTGTAACAAAAATATTTGTTTTTGTTTTTGGGTAGGCAAAAATAATCTAAAAAAAACGAGTGAGATTTTAGAGTGGAACAATACAAATCTTTATAGAGCCATTTTGTAATTTTCCAACTACAAATGTTTAATTTCAGAAGCAAGTGGCTCTCTCTTCATTTTAGTGTGAATCACTGGTTTACTGAATCATTGACATTGGCTTTGATATCTAAATAGTCATTTCCAAAGCAAGCCTCAGGCTAAAACACAGCTGAATCAGTTAGGGCTAAATCAAAGTTTTGATCAATCTCCGACCACATAACATGCTAATTGTCAGCCATTGAGAATTGAGAATATGCCATTGGTATACCTTTGTAAAAACACCAAGACACGTTGACAACGAATATTCCTGGCAAGCCCTTCTCAAGCCAAGGGTGCTGTAACTCTAACCCGGCTGTTACTAACCATTGGCTGAAAGTATTGCTTGGATCCTTCCCAGCCTTCATCTTCCAACATCCATCATGCTCTTTTTTTTTGTGAGGGAAGATGGCACAGACCTGATGCATTGGGTGAGAGACTATTTGTCCTTCCATATGCTAGATCTTGTAAGCCGCTGTATGCTATCCTGCCAAATTTTGTCCCGTGCCAGCAAAGGACACATGTTTTTACAACACAAAGTTTGGCAACCGGTCAAACGGCAGACCTGCGATTTAGGCCTTTCCAAGGTTCAGCATGGCTGCACGGGTCAACAGGAGAGATTTAAAGAACGTACACGAAAGACGCCTAGAAAATAAGTTTTAAGTTTTAATATGTAACTGTATGCATTGGGTTTGCAAAGTGCATTCAGTGTTATTGTTGGTCGACAAATCACTTTACACCCTCATGTGGAAAAAAAAAAAGAATGCTAACATGCTTTTTGCTTTCAAGAGTAAATGCAGAGATTACCTTGCTATTGAGATCAACCCCAGCCACCCCATTTTGCAATAAAAAAGGGGGTAAAATCTAATATTAAGTGTCAAGGCCTCAGAGGCAGGGAAAGCACTTTGAGTATTCAGTCGGTGTATCCGGGTGATTCATTTTCACGAAGGAAGCAAGCCCATGGGGTGAGGTGACCCCAAGAAGCCAAGAAATTTGTTTTTCCTTCCCTTCCTGCTCCCTTCTGGACTGCCTATATCTCACTTCCTGGAAGTACCTGTCCCTCTCACTCACTCTCAAGGACCCAGCCAATCTCCCTTTGTAAATAGAACTGTTTTATAATTCTCTCTCTCTCTGAGATGACCGTATCAATAATGCAGGGGAACTGCATCTGTCCGGAGTGATGAGATTATTTTTCTGATTTGGCCTGACAGTTATGGTAATAGTTTGCCAAACAATCTACTCTGGCGACAATGACCACAGATTACAGCTGTTTTTAAAACAGCGTGGCCGAGGAGAGCTCCATGATTGATTGCACATGAAGAGACAGAGGCGGGCAATTTGGCCCCAGCATCTCACTTGCTTTTAACTCCGCTGATACTGAAATAATCTCTTTCGTTTATCCGTTTGGGGAAATGCACAATACGGAGGGCTGCGAGTCTAAAATAGTCTGACGGCAACAAGTGCGCTACTATTGAAGAAAAATGGCCTTGTGTTGTTTTTGATAAGCCATGTAAAAAACGTTATAATGAACATCAACATATCATAGTAGGGTGTTTCTATGGGCATTTTTGGCCTAGTCAACATTTTACAAATACAGCATATCATCTTAAACACACTTGTTACACTCTCAATAGTGTCAATTTTGTCAAATAGTATCAATGTCCAACAGTGTACCTACATGCAACATATCAGATATGTATCTTTTTTTTATATATATATAAAAAGTCATGAACATTTCTACATCTCAAATGATGTTTAAAAGCATTCTGTGGTGGAAATTTGATTTTTACAAAATGGGCAGTACACAATAAATATTGAAATTTTTATATTTTAAGATACAAAGATTGATAAAACTATAAGAGTGTCATAAAAGAGCTCAAAGTTGAAGAAACACCCTATATACTAATCAGATCAAGGACATCTTGTGTTAATATAAGTTAAGATATTAGGTATATATATATATATATACACTCACCGGCCACTTTATTAGGTACACCTGTCCAACTGCTCGTTAACACTTCATTTCTAAGCAGCCAATCACATGGCGGCAACTCAGTGCATTTAGGCATGTAGACATGGTCAAGACAATCTCCTGCAGTTCAAACCGAGCATCAGTATGGGGAAGAAAGTTGATTTGAGTGACTTTGAACGTGGCATGATTGTTGGTGCCAGAAGGGCTGGTCTGAGTATTTCAGAAACTGCTAATCTACTGGGATTTTCACGCACAACCATCTCTAGGGTTTACAGAGAATGGTCCGAAAAAGAAAAAACATCCAGTGAGCGGCAGTTCTGTGGGCGGAAATGCCTTGTTGATGCCAGAGGTCAGAGGAGAATGGCCAGACTGGTTCGAGCTGATAGAAGGGCAACAGTGACTGAAATAACCACTCGTTACAACCGAGGTATGCAGCAAAGCATTTGTGAAGCCACAACACGCACAACCTTGAGGCGGATGGGCTACAACAGCAGAAGACTCCACCGGGTACCACTCATCTCCACTACAAACAGGAAAAAGAGGCTACAATTTGCAAGAGCTCACCAAAATTGAACAGTTGAAGACTGGAAAAATGTTGCCTGGTCTGATGAGTCTCGATTTCTGTTGAGACATTCAGATGTTAGAGTCAGAATTTGGCGTAAACAGAATGAGAACATGGAACCATCATGCCTTGTTACCACTGTGCAGGCTGGTGGTGGTGGTGTAATGGTGTGGGGGATGTTTTCCTGGCACACTTTAGGCCCCTTAGTGCCAATTGGGCATCGTTTAAATGCCACGGCCTACCTGAGCATTGTTTCTGACCATGTCCATCCCTTTATGGCCACCATGTACCCATCCTCTGATGGCTACTTCCACCATGTCACAAAGCTCTAATCATTTCAAATTGGTTTCTTGAACATGACAATGAGTTCACTGTACTAAAATGGCCTCCACAGTCACCAAATCTCAACCCAATAGAGCATCTTTGGGATGTGGTGGAACGGGAGATTCGCATCATGGATGTGCAGCCGACAAATCTACGGCAACTGTGTGATGCCATCATGTCAATATGGACCAAACTCCCTGAGGAATGCTTCCAGCACCTTGTTGAATCTATGCCACGAAGAATTGAGGCAGTTCTGAAGGCAAAAGGGGGTCCAACCCGTTACTAGCATGGGGTACCTAATAAAGTGGCCGGTGAGTGTATATATATATATATATATATATTAGGGCTGTCAGTTAAACGCGTTATTAACGGCGTTAACGCAAACTCATTTTAACGGCGTTAATTTTTTTATCGCGCGATTAACGGTCTTTTTGGCCTAGCAAACTTTGTAGTTTTTTTTTCACATGCTTTTGCAACAGGACGGCATGCGGGCCGCTGCGCTATGAAACACATTCATTTCAATGGCTTGCGGCGCGCGAGGACGTTTTGAAAGCGCAAGCGGATCTAGCTAGACCGGAAACAAAACAACAGGCACGCCGCACACACTTGTTTGGGCTTGCGAGCCGGATGCGCGAGCGCGAATCTCTCTGCTCGCGCGCGGAATATAATGTGCCGAGCACGAATCTCTCTGCTCGAGTCGCGCGCGCTCTCAGATACACGCTGCTCTTGTAAGAATTTTCTCTGGGCTCACTCAGAGAATGTGCCTGCACTTAAAACGTGTTCAGTGCAATCGCGAATCTCTCCTCTTCCCCAGCTAACAATTTTAGGTTATAAGAATGTTTTCATAACGTTCCCATTAAGTTATAAAAACGTTATTTCTGAATGTTATAGGAACGTTCAAAACGTCCAGTTTTGAGTGGATGACGAGCGTGAGACGCCGAAATGGATGCCAATAAGATTCTGAATGGAAAGTTTACTTTTAAAAAGTTGCCAAATGGTTCCATTGACAAGACCAAAGTGATCTGTGTGTTTTGTCGTTGTGAACTGAGCTATCACCATCGCAGCACGTCCAGTCTGAATACCACTTGATGATGGCCAGCACACACACACACACACAGCTGATGCGAATTCTCCGCCCCCTCGTCAATATCAGGACCTCGTCAGTATTTATTTCACCCTTTTATTGATGGACAGTGTTATATTGTGTGAGAGATTATTTGCTCCAAGTGATAATGTTTTAGTGTGAAATTGAACAGTATATGCCAATATTGTTTTCAATAAAAAACATTTGCACAAAGCAAGCCGATCCACTTTTCCATGTTGATAAGAGCATTAAAATGAGAAAAAAATAATGGGACAAAAAGAAATCAAGAGACATTTAGAATAGATAAAAATGTGCGATTAATTGCGATTAATCGCGAGTTAACTATGACATTAATGCGATTAATCGCGATTAAATATTTTAATCGTTTGACAGCACTAATATATATACACACTAATCATATATAAACAGTTTTTGTTATACTGGTTGAAACTCTCTTCACATTCTGATAGAAATAAAATAAAAAGTAAAAATAAAAGTGGTCTAAATATACTGTATATATTTTTATATTTCTTTTGTGGAAGTCTCAAAACCCCCAAAATATCGTCCAATCATTGCATTCGGTCCGATATATGTATTTCCAGACCTCCGCGCACCCTGTTCAAGTAGACATCACACGTCATCAGTGGGTTTCGAAAGGCTATGCAGAGTAGACAGACAGTCACAGAACGCCGTAAACAAACAGCAGCCACCTTTTACAGTTCCTCTTGAACCAAAACAACGAGCTTATGTTGTGTTCACGCCATGTCATGACCGTGGTTCGGAGCTGTTCACGTCCTCAGGCTCGGATTTTTGTATTTATATGTAAACAACACTAGCAAAGCCAAAATGAATCTGCAGCAGTCAAGGTGGTACAAGTTAGAACTCTATGAGTTGTTTACGTTTATTATTATTATTGTAATGTAATGTTCTTTGAGACATGAGGTTGAGACTCTGCCTGTGTGCGTTCATGTGTTTTGAAGGAGGCGTGGCTTTGGAGAGCACTCTGAAGGGAGGGGGAGATCTTATGCTTTCAAAGCTAGCTTGCTATTGCCTCTCCGAAATTGCCTACCCTTTCTTTAAGACTAAGAAGAATCTTAAATGTAACAAGCAATCATGTCAAGTCATACATCACACAGATTTTCTTTGAATCTAAACATCAACAATGTTTGACGTCTTACTGGCTGTGACTTTCTCCTGATCTCTTTGTCGACTTCTAAAATGACGCAATCATAACTTATGACGTAATCAATGTCAAAAGGGAATATGCAATAACTAATGGAAGGGCAATCTGTGATAATTATTTCTTAAATGCAAAACAAAAACCTTCTAGTTTTATATACTTCAAGATATTGCCATCATGTAATACAGGCTCTATGGTTACACATGTACTGTAAAGCCTATCCTTGAGTCATCACAGTTACAGACTGACATATATATAAATAAAGTGAAATCCATAATAGTAATTTATGATTGATTAATTAATTCCTCTGAATTGGCTAAACCCTTGACGTTAGAGTCTATCAAAGACCAACATCCTTCCTGACTGTTAAAAAACTGCAATAATCCACCCTTAACTGTGCTAACAAGACCACCAAGCCCAAGGCCTGTGGTCTAGTACAGGGACTGTGCAGGTCACACGGCAGGTTAAGAAGCTATAATAAGCCACTTCAATAATGTGACTCAAGCCCGGTGAATAAAACATGACTGTAATCCACTTCTTGGCCTAAGAGGTCTCAAAAAGGCAAGGAGGCACTTGTCAGACATCATGACCCAATTACTTTCATAAATAAATGATCATACTTTTCAATTTAAAGTTGCATGCTGTGCTGGGAACCAAGACTGAATTAAAGCAAAAATCATCTGGAGGTTTGTATTAGTTATAGTGTTTAACATCTCCAAAAATGAAAAAGGACTAATCTTGGATATATAGATTTTCCAGCATCAAGTCAGACTATTAGCATTCCAGGATCTTCTCCCCATCCCTGAATGTTTGTTCTCCAAAACATTGGCAGGCTGAGAGCAGAGAGGCTCATGTTTTATTAATGACACATTAGGAGTAACACCAATCGGCTAATATAAATTTGCATATTTATTAAAAAGAAGACATTTGTGATTAATGGGATTTTGCTATGCTACATGGAAATGAGGTGAAAACTGTTGGTGAGTAAATCCCTGATCTTGGCTTTCAGATGTGGCCCTGCGTTGCTCTTAAGGTTTCAGTAAACTACATCTCTTCTACATTCATAAAATGAGTGTTTAGTCAACGCTGTTGCCTTACTAATTCAACTGGCCTTTCAGAACAATATAAAAAGGGGTGTAACAATATATTGTGCACAATGCAACAATATGTATACGTCGGTGTATGTATGAATGAGTGAGTGAATGGGTGAATGTGAGGCAACATGTAAAGCGCTTTGGTGGCCATTGGGTCTGTTAAAGCGCTATATAAATGCAGTCCATTTACCATTTACCATGTATCGTGAATAGCGACAATATGTATTGTGTATAGTTGGTGCCACCATTGCCCTGTGCATGGGGGAGAAGGAAGATGTCCAAACCTATTCAAGCCCACCCCTAATGTAATAGCAAATTTAGCATTTTAATGAACAATACTTTTTGTTAACCGTTTATCATATGTATTAGAAGTGATCATATTAAAAATCTTACCATCTTAACTCTTTATTTTGGTTTTTATTAAAGTATCATAAGAGTATTGTATTGTGAGATCAGTATCGTGTATCGAACCGAATCATGACATGAGTGTATTGTTACACCCCTGTATATCATAAATCACTATGCAGGTAAAAAACAGTTAATGCATTCACACACTGTGGCGATTCCTGTAAATAAAGACGCTCTCACCTGCTCATACAGCCAGTAAGTATTCCACCCATGCTTCAAATACTGCAAGAATATCAGCAGATTTAGTCTGGGGTGTATTAGGCTGCGGATCCCAAATGTGCTGAGAGAAAGACGGAAGTTGGAGTGGGTTTAGAGGGCCCGTCTGCCATCGATTCAAATATGTCCTATAAAAGAGTAAAAACAGAGAGAGGGGGAAGAAAAAACAGAATAAGAAATTGTCTTGACGACAAGGACATTGTCAGATAAGTGGAGAAGGGCAGTCAGAGAGCTATTTAGAGCGCCGGTAAATGGCCTTTTTACCATTCCGGCTCCCCCTCTCCGCTCCCTCCTCCTCTGTTTGGGGATGGCATTAGAGACTGGAGACTGACATACATTTTTTATAGCTTCATAAAGTCGTCCAATGACCAGGTCACCCTTCTCATAACTAGGGAGCAGAACGCTTGAAAAAAGCCATTCATCACTGTGAAAGGGCCTGCTTGTCCAAGCGCCTTCAAACATGCACAGAGTCTGGCGAGAGACGCTCGGCGCAAATGCTAACGTACTTCTGCCGCTAATGCCAGATGACCTTCTCACATCTATTAGCAGGCTGGCTGACGCAGAGGGCAGACACGTGCCCCGCTTGTCTCCTGCTAAAATCTCAACCGCAAAGATTACAAATACCACGCGTGATTCCACAAATCAGCATAAGCGTTGAGAGGAAAGGTACGCTGGAGAAAATATTCATTCAGAAATTGCTAGTAAACTTCACAATTAATTGCAAAGAAACGGCAAGTAACATTGAATTAAAACTGAAATGTTGACGTAGAAAGACTGAAGTAGTATTTTCTTGTTTTATTGACATTTTTGAAAAACTTTTTTCTACAGTGCAGCAACAACCGAAGTGGTTTAAGAAGAAATACACCGAAACAAATGAATACACAAGTATGGAGATGTGTCTTTCTGTTTGACGATTTATTTGGATTTTAAGGGGAAGAGCATGACATGCCTTTTAAGTACGTCCCCTTTGATTTGGCAAGCCAGAAGGACCTCCAGTACAGAATTGGAACGCCCCTCGCAGAGAAACCATCACACCACCGCAGCCCATTAGTGGGCAATTAGTGACAGCTGGTGGGTTGTCAGGCTGGTAATGGGCTCAAAAGGAATACCCGAGGAATACAGAAAACAATAGAGGGAACATGGTGAGAAAGAGAAACGGGACTATTTAAGAAACGGATTATATTCAAAACGCACGCAACGTATATTGTGCAGCCTTTTAATTTTTTTGTCTTCTGCACTAGGGGATCCATAGCAGACAAATGTTTTAATTTAGTCGCTGAGGCAGAAAGTGTTTCCAATAATCATGCTGTCACAACACCCAGACGTGAGTGTCCAATCCTGCCAGACTCCCAAAATGTGTAATTATCAGCTCAAAATGATCATGTATAAGATGCCTTATGCTACGGTATTCATTCCAAACAGAGTTGTGTGGGAGTTGGAAGTGAATATGGTGCGCTTAAAGAGAGATCCACTTACTTGCGTTTACGTTCAGGTAAATTACCCCTCGGTAGAACAAAACAAGCACGCGACATGTGGAGACAGCGCCTAGGCGTTTTTGAGTCCGGTTTTTTAAAACGCAATACTCCCCTGGTTCATGAAAGGAAATAGGCTGCCGTTCTGCAGCATTGTGTCCATCAGATCACTCAGCCTTTTTTGCCTGTTTTTCATTTCAAATGGTGTGGCTGAACTTTGCGAGGCCCAAGAGGCGGGCTGAGGGCGAGAGATATAAGTCCTTTAATAATTTATTTAAGAGGCCAGAAAAAAGGCAGCCAAGGGGAACAAATAGTGTTTCTCCCAGAACCAGGACCCCTCTGACCCCGGCGTGACGTACCTGCAGCGGCCCCGGCCCCATCACATTAGCGAAATTCTTATTTGATGGCATTTTAATATTCTGCCTTGATGACTTTTTAGCAACATTTACTTTCAGCGGTCTCTGGCGCTTCCCCCGGAGGAAATGAAACATGTCAAAACCCATTACGAAAAAATCCAAATTTAAATACCTCGGCCGTGTTAGTAGTAATACACACAATCCCTGCCGCTCAGAGGCAGGGGCGCACAAACACTCATCTGCTTGCCGGCTCGTAATGAGTCTGTTTGATGGGGAAGCGATTTGTGGGTCACCAAGCATACGTTACAGATCCAATTTAACCCTTGATTGCTTGTACTCTGGAGGGATGGGGGAAATGTGTTATTGAAATTTAATACCAGATCATTTCTGGTTTTCCTTTGCCGTCCCCCCCGCCCTCTCCTCCCGCGTTGGCACAAAGGTGTGCTAATACGCCTCCCAGTGCAGTGTAGTATTGGCGGAGGTGGCTGAGATGCAATGAGGGAGAAGTAAAAGTGCGGCCGACGGAGAGAAACAAAGACAATTTTATGCATGAACGCTAGGCCAGCCTCCTCCCGGGGTCTTGCTAAACACCAATCCAATTAGCCCCCGAAGACGCCACAATGGTTTCCGACTCAATTGAGTTTTGGCTATTCCATCATGTGATTTATGACTTTTACAAAGCTGTTATTTCTATGGCGATGTGATCCGTGTACGATGCTTATGCGACAGATACGCAGCGTAGCAATTTCACAGACATGAGGACTGCTGCGGGAACAGACAGATAGGATGCTATAATGTGTCAGCATGCAAATGTCTGCTGGTTAGTCTTTAAGTGAAAAGAGAGAGCAGAATGAGAGATACACAGGAGGGCTTTTTACGTTCAGACCCTGTGTGACATCTGACAGGATGTGAGGGTGACAGCAGACAACAATGAGAGGAAGCAGTGGTGTTATTAAGTGAGCCCATGTCAAGGGCAAAGAAAGTCAAGCTCTACTGGACAACACAACTAGAAAGTACCTGTTGTATCCGTTAGTTTTTCTTCTTCTTCCGCTCTTGAAGTCTATGGAAACCCATTGAACCGTTGCGGGAAAATGATGAAATGAGGACATTCTGAATATTATTAACCAGAGCATTTTTGGAGTCTCCAACTCAATACTCTAGCGCCACCAACAG
This sequence comes from Rhinichthys klamathensis goyatoka, assembly GCF_029890125.1. Lineage (NCBI taxonomy): Eukaryota > Metazoa > Chordata > Actinopteri > Cypriniformes > Leuciscidae > Rhinichthys > Rhinichthys klamathensis. The sequence continues at coordinate 3,742,950 of NW_026606558.1, forward strand.
TCCAAATTACTGTTTACCGGTATTACAAATTACTTAGGTTAATGCTAATAATTTTTGAACAGAAACGTCATTTTCTTTCACGAAAATATTTTGGCATTTTCAATTTTCCAAAAAAACTACTTTTTCGAACTTCTCCTAGACTGTTTGTCTGATTTTCACCAAAAATGAGCTCAGATCAGCTTCAGACCATGCTGGTATAAAGTTATTAAATGCTTTTTGATAAACCCAACCATATTTGAATTACGTGAGAACTATTTTGAAACGGCGCACTCCAAATTGGATGCAAGGCTATCTCTCTGTAACGCTTTAGCATATTGAGACAAATTATGGTACACATCAACACAAGCATGACCTGAGGCTACAAAGGTTTCAGTACAGCACCACCTACTGGTCAGGAGATATTAGAAACGGCAAATTTTGCTTAGAACTTATTTTATGCACACATCAGCATATGTTATGAAACTTGATATGTATCATCATGTCCCGGAGGTACTCAATTTTCTGAACAGCGTCACCTACTGGTCAAAATTTATAATAAAATTTCTCAAATTCAGTCGAACATATTGTCCAGCATTTTGAATTTCTTAGAAAATGTCTCCTCACTCTGACCACACATCAACAATTTGGTAACAGCGCCACCTATTAGTCAAAGGTCATAAGCAATTTAATCAGTGATTATTATTATTATTATTATTTGTGATTTTTCAGCCATTTTGAGTAAATTAATCTAAAACATCTTTAATTACTCATTGTTGCAGTTGCTCTGAAGCTCCCAGACATGCTCGCATGGCTCATTATGCCTTTTTGGTGTTTGACCCCTTAATTGCTGCTTGCAGCTATATTTAACAATACTTTATTTTTTCTAGGGATGCATAATACGTCGGATCCATATCGGTTATCGACCGATATTAGTGTTTTTAACATTAATCAGTATCACTTGATAAAGGATATTTAATTGTGCATGTTTCTTTCCCCTATTTCACATCTAAATTATATTTGCGGTCAATTCAATAACCATGTTAAATGTGATTTTAAAAACATCTCGAAAATGAATATACATTTTATTACTATATATTATAATGTTGTGATGCCTAAATTCACTTGTAGAATTTAAAACTATATATTTTAATTTTTACCATTTTATTTTTAATTTATTTATAAATCTGTGCATGCCAGCAAGCAAGCTGGGATATGAAAAAGCATTTTGCGATATTGAAAATATTACACACTTCAGTTTTAATAAAAACAAACATACATGTTTTGAAAAACAACACTACAACCTAACCATAACCCTAACCGAACAATAAAAGTTGAAGCAATGATGACAATAGCAAACTATGACAACAATAAGACGAAGAAGAAAACAAACTATTGTTTTTGAATGTAAACAATGAAAAAAGGCATACACACAACATGATTAATCTTCTTTCCTGTGTCCTCCCTCTCTCTCTATTTCCTTTTTTTTTCCTCCTGGAAGTTCTAAGCACATCTGTTCTTTTGAAAGCCTCTCTCAGTAAAACATCAAACACTAAGAACTGAGTTTTGTAGTGAGGGACTACAAAAAGTCGAGTCAGGAATATCTCTCTTGTTTCAGCATCCTTTCAGTCCTCTTTGATGATGAATCAAACAAAATGGAAAGTGTTCCTTTTTCCTACACCCAAGCCTTCTTTCCTCTGACAAACCTTTTTGTCTCAATTACTTGTTAGCTATTGTCTGTTTTTCCTCATAAAATTCCATGTGTGCTGTCAGACCTTACCGAAAATGTCTGTGATTTATAACAAATCAAGCAAACCAACAGATTATGATAAAGAAGGCAAAGAGGAAAATGAGTTTCTACTGAGTTTTCTGCAGCACTTTACAAATAGTTTCAAAACAACAATAATAGTTGTTCTTTATGCAACTTGAAAACGACAGAAAATCGGAAATTAACCGTAACCTTACTAACCTAGATTAATAATGCTGTAAAAGCACAGTTCTAAAAATCTAATTTAGTAACTAATAATTAATTGAACCTTTTGTAAAGTGTTACAGCATAATCTTTCCCTAGTAATCATATTTTATTACGTTTGCTTGTAGTGTACTCTACCCTTCCAATAACTTGCCGACCGCAGCGTTATTTATAAAGAACTACATTATCACAATGTTTTTTACTCCGCTATTTGTTCCTTACTGCTCAGAAGTGTCTCTGAGAGGGAGCGAGCGGTATGCATGGTAGGGCGAGCTAAACAGTGGGGCCTCTAATTGAGAGCTCAAGTGAGGAGTCGGCGAGCTGGCTCACTTCATCCGAGTGTTTGTCATTAGACCTCTCCACTGAGAGAAAGTGTGCCCGTGCCGTGCTGTGGCGGCCCGCTCGTGTGTAACCAAGATTTATGCTAATGGCCCTCAGCATATGCTTATTCCACATATCTATATTAAAGTTAATAGACTGTTACATTGCTTTTTAACCCCAGCCTCCATACATGATTACCTTTTCCGATTTCTTTGCAAAACGGCATATAAACACGGGGCAGGGATTTTTGTCAACGTGTCAGTGGGTTTGTTTCCGGTAGCAGCCCAAGGCTCCTATAATTGTGGTTGGGGACTTCGTCATAAACGGCCGCCTAAAGAGCAGGGCAAGCCATCTCTTGAATGTTGTAATGCTCCCTGGCTGCTGAACAGTCCACTGGATTTATCACCCTGCTACTGGGAGTGTGCACTGCTTACACACCAGTATAGCCTGCTTGTAATAGGAACAGATCCTCATGTTATGGTGGTTAGAAATTGTTCATCCCCTCAAAGCCAATTTTTTTTATAATAATAATAACAATAACAATAATAAAGCACTGGAAAAAAATGGACTATGATATAATGCAATATAACTGCTTGCAAATTTTTTTTTTTAAATGGCCATCAATGGAGATAAATGCTTTTGATGCTTCCAGAGCAAAATTTCAGTCCAAGGGTTTATTACTCAACCAGGACACCCCATAAAAACAACAAATTCTGTAACTACAAAGGATCTACTGTAATGTGAATATATATATATATATATATATATATATATATATATATTTCACATTACAGAAGATCCTTTGTAGTTACAGAATTTGTATGTATATACATATATATATATACACACACACACATATATAAATGTAGTACAATAAAATAACAAAATATAAAGTATAAAATAAAATATAGTAAAATAAAATAAAATTTGGGGACAGTTATACTTTATTTTGTATGCATTTATATTGTTAACTTTTAAATTGATCCCAGCTCCTTTCTATCTGACCCATAAAGGAAAGAGGTGTGAGGGGCACAAATAACTCAAATAATTTTTCTTTTACTCAATTATTCATTTTTATTTAATCAATGTATACTTATTTAGCACTACTGACCCATCTAAATCCCCTCCATAAAAAAGGTAAAAGTGAACCCAACAACTTATAATGCTCTTCTCCATCATTTGATGAATTACTGCTGCCATGGTCAGAATTGTAAGTTAATTGCACCAGACGAACAATAGCTGACCTTATTAATAATAATCCTAATCCGCAATTGTCCTAATTTACATAAAAATGATACTTGTTTGCAATATGACTTACTTTCTTTTGTGGAACACAAAAGTGCAGTTTTGTCCATACAATGAAAGTCAATGGGGGACAAAAACAGTTGTTTTAAATACTTGTTTTTGTACTCCACAGAAGATAGAAAGCCATTCAGGTTGCCATGCAGACATGAGGGTAAGTAAATGATGACAGAATGTTCATGTTTGAGTGGACTTTCACATATTGTCTGATAAAGTGAGAAATCTCCAGTGAGGTAACAGGGAGAACACTAGCGGTCTTGTGAAGGACAGTAGGGCACTAGTTTCCCCTTCTGTTGAACAAAGCCCCTGGAACAAGTGGTGGCAGTTCCAGGAGCCAATCTCCTTCAGCCTCCCTCCTCCCCCCATTACAATCCACTTTGCCAGGCTCTTGACTTACAAATTGCTGCTTTAGACTTGGTTTCATTGTAACAGCTTTCTTGGGAGAGAGAGAGAAAAAACAAGCACAGAAAGGACACTTATTTCTCGGCGCACTACAGTATCGCGGGGTCTCGGCTAACAGTCAGCGCATTGTTTCGGCCTGTCCCTCAGAGAGACTGGCCACAGTGCTGTCAATAAGCTCCCTCTCTGTTCGCTTCCCTCCCCATCTTTTCTACTCATCTACTTGGCTGGCTTTCAAATAAGAGCCATGAAAAAGTAAAATGCTTAGGACATAAGCCCTTCAATAGCTCTGCTTAATTCTTTCTTTAATATGTCAGACAAAAATATCAGAGTTCTTTAGCATGCCAATGAGAGTGCTAAGAGAGAAGTGTTCCCAATGGAGCGAGAGCAGGGAGAAGGGTGACTTGAGTTTGGTATAAAGCACTTCTGTGTGCTGTAGGGCTTCTGAGAGCGGGGGTGGGGGGTACCAGAAAGAGAATAGGTGTGTGTGTGTGTGTGTGTTCTGCTGGAGCTTTAGTCCGCTGTCTTCAGCAGACACAGACACTTGTGCACAAAGACGCAAGCACTTGTCAAGACTTCAAAAAAACGTCCGTGTATATCTCATAGAAAGTCAAGGTTGAGTCATTGAAACAACTAAAAACCGATAACTACTTGAAATTTCAGAGACTGCCACCTGTTACAAGTGTAAAAAAAAAAAAACACTGCTTTATGAAATTCTGATTTAATTGAAAACAAGCCGCACAAGTGCTACTATGTTCAATAGCTGAAAAACATTAGCTAGATGAGTGCTAATATATTGACTTAATCACAATGTGTATGTGCGTGTTATATACTTCATTTAAGCACGTTATTTCCATAATTGTGCTATAAATTACATTTTCCACTACATTGGTTTCAGATGGATAATTAATTTTTGACTTTAGCCTTTTTTAATTTTGATTCTCATGCAGAGATTGCTGAATACCACACTGTTGTACTGTCTATAGCAATATCAGTCCGCCTCAGCTAAAGGCGCTTGAGAGTTTGCCCCGACCTCATCGATCCAAGTCTGATAAACAAATTACATTACTTTGAGATGACGCTCGAAATGTCAGGTATCAGCCTTGAAGTGCAACTGACCGCAAAGCACCAAGGGATGTGTGGTCATCAACTTAACTATTAGTCTCAGCCTCAAACGATTCCACTACGGTGAGTCTAGAGTCGCATTTTGCTCACAAAACTGGAAAACACTAAAATTATTGGTTGCAACTTCCGTCAGTGAGGACATGCATCATTTTTATCAGTCAGTCAGGAAAACAATGTATAATAAATCCTTTTCTGGATTCACAAATCACTTAATAAATACTCAAGAACTAGCAATTAATTTCAATTACATTTTTAATCAAAATATCTGTTTGTCTAAAACTAGGGTTGAGCATTATTCAGAATTAAACTTAGTTTTGAATTTGAATTGAATTTGAACTGAGGCAGCGAACAGCAAATTTAAATTTGAGAAGAATTCCAATTTTTTTAACTGTAATACTTCAAGTGTAATTTTTAACTAAAAAGGATGGTTAGTCGAGACAAAATTGAAATGGTGACCCAAGTACAAAACCTTTTAAATGTCAAAGATGTTTAAGAAGGTTTTATAGGCTTTACAGATAGACAAATGTCAAATTCCAATTCAGCTTCCTGTGAGGCATAACCAAATCAGTAACCAAACTAGGCTGCTTTTATTTGATCATAAATAGAGTAAACACAGTAAAATTGTGAAATATTATTACAATTTAAAATTAACTGTTTTCTATTTTACTATATTTTAAAATGTGATTTATTCCTGTATGGCAAAGCTGAATTTTTAGCATCATTACTCCAGTCTTCAGTGTCACATGATCCTTCAGAAATCAGTCTAATATGCAGATTTGATGCTCAAGAAACAATTCCTATTATCACAGTTGAAAATGGTAATATTTTTGTAATAGCCATGATGCATTTTATTTCAGGATTCTTTGAAAACATTTTTTTTTTAATTTACTGTCACTTTTGACCAATGTAATGTATCTTGCAGCATTAATAACTTCTTACTGACGCAAAACTTTTGAACAGTAGTGTATTTCAGATAAACCAGACACATAAAAGCAAAACAAACCCTGGATGGTCCCTTTATATGTCAGATGGTCTCTTCCTGTCTAAGTGGGCGGTTCTTGTGGAACAGACCTCATGCTGTTTAGTAAAGGTCTGGCAATGTGAGACTAGAAATATCCTTTATATATAAAAAAAATAAAAAAAATAGACAGCCTGTCAAAAGTCTCTATGGCTTCCATCTCTGTTGCACAACAAGGGTTAATGACTGGTTGGACCGTTTCCACAGCATCGCTCCATCCAGATGAAGCGCGGCTGCTGCATTATCATTTCACAAGGCAAAAACAGACGGCGACATATGCCCAGAACCGTCCTTTAGTTTTGGACTCAAAAATATTCATCAAAAAGGCCCTGCTCTCCCATGAGCTCGCTGCCATATGCCAGCAGAAAATGTCACCAGTGAAAGACATATTAATTCACCAGTTTCAGAACTCCATTTGATATTCATGTCTCCCAAGTATTCTGACCCAGATTCACTCCTGTGGTGTTAGATCCTGTTCGGCACAGAATAAAAGACAGCTGTTATCATGCCCTCTCTTCTTTGTGTGTGTGTGTGTGTGTGTGTGTGCACGTGTGGCACACAAGCATGTGTGTACCTGTGTGGGTCTTTAATGAATGCACTGGGGTGCATTTTCATGTCACAAATAATGAAATGAAATGAAAACCAATAATAACCCTCCTCTTAGGCTGACAAATCCACATTTACAGTATTATGCAAGCAGCCAGGAAAGCATATGGCAACTGCACTAACATGCATCCAATTCGGCCTAGACATGATCAATCCAGTCTAGACCCAGAACTGGGCTTAATTTTACAAGGTCTGCTCCACTTGCACACACACTAAGCTGAATCAAGAGTAACTGTTTATCCAATAGAAGCCTCATAGTCATTCATGTCCATAGGGCTTGTATGTCAATTACAGGTAGCTGCTTTAAATAAAAAAAATAGTTTCTGCGATGCTAGTTCTGATTCTAAGCAGATGACAGAAAATGGTCATATCAGAAGAAGAAATACAGCTGATTTAAGAAACATGGCTACACTAAACCTTACTACAGAGAAATGTAATAAAACTACACTGAAAAAAAGTCTTCCGCACGCAGTACGTTTCACATTTGGAATTGAGTAAAATCACAATAACGGTAACATTCAATGGCTCATTCTTGAGTATGAATGTGTCATTTTGAGTAGAAAATGAATTCCAGATGTCACATAGCAGCAAGTTACTTAGCCTAACAACAAAAGCAATGATAAAACAGTGTAAACAAACACTGCTGTAAAACAGTGAAAATGCAACCTTATTATTTATTCATGCCCCAGTACATGATGGGAACACCAGTATCAGAAAGTTGAGTAGGTTTTACTTAATTTTATAAGGTTGATATTTAAGTTTGAATGTCTACAAGCTTAAATTGAGTACTAATATCAAATTGACTTTTTTTTTATTCTTGACTGAACTAACTTATTCAGGAAGAAATGACATTTGTTTTTTCCTGTAGTATTTACTTCACCACAGAATTATTTTTTATCAGTGTGATAGTTTTGCAACTAATAACTACCATTTAAAAACTAGAGAACAGCTTACCACTGAGAAATCCAGTTAAACTAATAGCTTTGCCATTTGCTGCTCATATTCAGTGTAGCCACACTGTTTTTCATGACCACTTTTTCTCGAGCCTTTGTTTTTGTTTTTAGTGTGATTGTAGTGTGATGGCAGGCATTGAGAATACAGCACTGAATCCGTTTCACAGGATTAGCTGGAGTTCCTGGGAGGGAAGCGTACTGGATGGGAGAGTGCACGCAGGTTATTCATCCCATTTCAAATAGCACTGGCAGGAGCTGAGTAAATAATGCTGTTTGTTACAAAGTGCTGCTAACAGGCAGGACTGAAAACCTCTTGAATCAAAGGAAGCAGATAATGTCCTTCAGACAGCCGGGGTTTTGAGGGTTAGATTCAGTTCAGTGACTTCATCGCATGAAAAAGTATCTCTATTCATCGGCTCTCTTCGTTTTTTTTTTTCTTTAGCAGCGCGTAACATAAAAATGTTCTGAATCAATCTCCGCATGACTCTGCTCCCCCCTGATGCCCACACACAAAAAAAGGGTCTTGTTTTGGGTGTCAGTAGGCTCATTGAGATTTCAGAGGGCCACCAGCTTTGCAAGGCCAAAGGGTCCTCCACAATCGACTTCATTAATCTAGCATTTCCGCAACCCAGCCATGAGTTGGCGTTATATGAACCTGCCTTTCAAAACCGAGGCGCAGTGAAAGCGGCTTGACCTAACACCCAGCTGAACTCTGCCTGAGCCAAAATCTCAAAGTTCACCCAGACAACAAAAAAGCCCTCTCTTTCTTTCCCCATGTAAAAACACAGATCACCCCATGAACCTGAGAGAGAGATGAGAGCGAGTGAACGAGAGACAGCGAGCACCGGAAGACTGCTGTCGGAGTGTATTACGAACTGTCATATGACACCTGCCACTGTGTTCGCTACCTTTCTCACCTCACCTGCTGGGCCGCATGCTTTGTGCTTGGCTCTTGCTAGCTTTCATACATAGGGCTTTCCGACTGGGAGAAATCCAACTGATCTCCAATAGAGGGATTAGAGTGTGCTGCCAAGCCATTACGTCATGCTTTCGCCTGGTAAAAAGAGAGATCACAGTGACCTGCCAGAATGTGTCAAAGCATTTTTCAGTGCACTCCAGGGGGAAAAACTAAATGCATTCGCATGCACAAACAAAAGCATGTCAGATATTACAAGTCTCAAATGCATATTTCTTTATTATACCTTTCATAAAAATCCAATGGTTGGTTCATTTCATCAACAAGGGCAGAGGAGGACAAGGGTCCGCACATTTCAACAGAAGATTTAAGAGAACATGCAAACAGGCTAAAATTACTTGGCAGCTCTTGTCTGACTGATTTCATTTAGTTAAATGAGTTCTGATTGAAGGGCCACTCAGGGTCATGCCCAGGCAGCAACAGAGCATCTTTTTCTTGCTAAATAATTCAATTGAATTGGAAGTGCTACAACCAGTTGCTGTGCTAGTTATGTATTATTCAAACGTTATTCTCAACTACAATGTCCGAATATATGACAAAACATATTTGAAAAATTAAGCACCTATTTAAATTTTTTATGTTTTTAAAAGAAGTCTCTAATGTTATGACTTTTTTTTTTATTAAAAATACAGCAAAAATAAACTGTAATGCCGAGTTCACACTGACCGATTTTGAGCCAGATTTTCGCTCGCCGTCAGGTTTTGTGAGATCGCCGACAAATGCCCGAAATCATAGGCAAATCAGTGCTCGTTCACGCGAGTGACAATCACACAGTGTGAATTATCAAAGATGTGATCTGAGAGAATCGCCGTGAGATATTTGGCATGCTAAATATCTGGAGCTGTCGCCGAAATCCCGTGTGAATGTGTTCTGACTGAAAACTACATCGGCGATTACCTACAGCCAATGAGAGAGCAAGAAACAGGACAGCGGCATGTTCGGGGAGGAGTTATAGACCAGAATATCAGTATTTTAATAGATATATTTACAATTATGTTACACTGAAACAAAGCACACACATATGCTTGACCACATTGCAAAATGATTTATTTACCTCCAAATCTCATTGCAGAACACACAATCCTTGCTCCCCTCGTCTCCTCAACCATTTCCTCCTGCATAATCTGTTTTTTTTCTCTACTTTTCGCTGCAAATCAGCGCACAGACAATTTGGATCGCAAATCTTCTTGTTTGGTTGTGAAACGTAGTTTGCGGACCATGTTACCCCAGATAGCGTACAGTGTGAAAAGAACAGTGACCCGACTACTTTGAAAATCGTGCAGTGTGAACTCGGCATTACGTTGTGAAATATTACAATATAAAATAACGTTTTTCTATTTTAATATATTTTAAAATGTAATTTATTATTCCGTTGGCAAAGCTGAATTTTCACCTGTCATTACTCCAGTCTTCAAGGTCATATGACACTTCAGAAATATTTCTAATAATCACTCTAATTCATTACCTACTTATTCATTTTAGGATTGATTTGAAGATATTATTATTGACATAAAGCACTACATTAGCAGAACTTTTAAGTCCTTATTAAACAGTTCGATGTCTTAAATCTTCTTGTTATGGATCGTTGGCTGTTCCAAGATCTAGAACAAAAGGTTACAGGTGATTAGATGTGATATAGAAGTCTCACTTAAAATGTATTTGTATAAACTTGCTTTTATTACTTTGTAAAGTCGTTTCGTTTTTGTTTTATGTATTTTGTGTTCGTTTTATTACGTCTGAATAATATTTTGTTAAGCTCTTCATGTTCTTTTACCTTTTATATGCTGATTTCTTAATATTATCAATGTTGAAAAAAAAGGTGATAAAATATGTACCGATTATGTTATTAGCCAAATTTTTGTTGTTTTACAGAATTTGCCCAATTTCTAATTCTGCTGCGTCATTTAGCTGATTTTCACCTCACTAACCCTTATCTTTCTCACAGATGTCTTCCTTTTTGCCACAGTGCCAAACTTTGAGCCCATTTAACCCCATTCCATCTGGCGAAGCATTAGCACAAGCTATCACATTAGCCCAAAGATAGTGAAGAGATCCTTCATAAATATTGTGTTTTCCCTTGGCATCTAGTTCAGACAGAGTCTCTTTAATCAACCCATGGTTTTCACATCTGTACCAGAGAGAGTCGTAAGAGGTGCACGGTGGAAATGTCCACGTCTCATCTAGAGCTCTGAGGCCAAATATTACTACATCACACCACAGGACACTTATCTCCTCATACATCCGTCCCTCCCCCGAGAGGATTTTACACTCCAGCTAACAGCGTGATTCGGAGGTATACCAAGCGCTCGACCTCGGGGTTACTGAAATCTACAACCGAGCAGGATAAGCATTCTCAGTTAGAAGAAAGAGAACGAGTGAGGGAGAGACAGAGAGACAAAGACCCTCTCTCTCCATCACACACACAAGCACGCACATCCTAATCTCTGTCATCTAAAGAGGATGATCTTATTTCAAGACCTATCTGAGAAACTATAGTATTTTATGCAACTTGTGTGGTCTCGAGGTCTTAAATATCTCCTCGCCACAAATTTGTAACCAAGGATGTGGACGATCAAGTGTCTTCTGATGTGAGAGCTAACATCCAAACAAACCGAAGAGTACGCCTTTTTAGGCCGTACGCTTAAATCAAGCATAATATTTGTTTCGGTATGACTGCATTCCATTAATAATCTGGGATTCCCCATTTTTCACTTTAATATCGTTCATGTCTGAACTGGGCCAAAGGCCATTGTAATCTCACAAATGAGCAGAACACACTTGCTCTTAGTCAGCAAATTGCATTGTTTTCACCCCTCTTCCTGCACGATTTTTCGAAAGAGGTGTGAAAAGATCATTTAGTGCCTCAGAGGGGAGGCTTCCTCCAATATCCCCGCAACAACGCGCTCCGCCTGGCCGATTGTTCTTCGCGTGATCATATAAAAAGATTCGGGAAGTGTCACTGCTTTTTATATTGTTGTTGTTGTTGTGTTTTTCCTTTCCCGAACAATGGGCTTCCAGGACAGAGTCCCCTAACGGGCTGCCAGATCCCCGCTTACCGGGTCTCCAACTCCCATCCCGCCTCTGCTATCTTTCTCTCCCCATCTGGCCCAGGCCCACTTCCCTAGCCGGGATCCATTGTGTGATCCCAGGCAGCACGCGCAGGGCCGAGGCTAGCCCAAACATATTCAATTCACTCTCTGGAGCATTGCCAACGGACTCTCCTAGAGGTGAAGTATGTGACATTATGGATAAATTATAAAGATGTTTTGCAAAGCCGAACTAGCTGATTCAGGTATACAATCTTGTGTGTGCTGACTCCAAGGAAGGGGGCACAAATGTTCATTAAGGTGCGGTAACATTTGAAAATTTCAGGGAAAAACCTCAGTTGACAATAGTGTAGAGAAATTTTGCCAAGCAATGTTGAATGTGACTGCACCTTTACCCTCACAGGCATTTGATGCCAATGCATTGGCTGGTTTTTGCACTTATGGTTTTGCAATTATCTTAAAAGTTTGCCAGACTAGTGTTGCTCATTTCAAAGTGAAATGAACGGATGCACCGAAACACAGTTTTCCTTGTCATATTCAAAAGCTACTCTTTAACCTGTCGCATCTCATTACAAGTGTACATGTTTGCGTATGTGACCTCTCACACCTCTTTTATGCGTCTCTGGCGTTGTCTCTTTGGTGAACTGCCGTGTGTGATTTGTCACCCCCGCAGGAAGGAGACCTGGAGTGTGTGCTTTGTGGACGCAGCCCCTCTGGCCGAGGGAAGTGTTCCTGAGCGGCGGCCTCTTTGTGGCACGCTAATCGAGCTTTCCTGTCAGCCGGCAGAGTTGTCCCAATGCACACTGCACTACGTGAGACGGGTGGACTCCACCACCCCTCCGGGAAGTTCTGGGATCAGCAGATAACAGTACTGCTCCCACCTCTGACATGCCACCACTGGGCGGCCCAGTTTTCTCTCTCTGTGTTTCTCTCCGATCTGTGTGTTCTGTGTCTCTCTCTTACCTTTTTGTGACCTTCACAAGCTCTTTCTCTATCTTTCCGTGCGCTTCTTTATTCTTGCGCTCCGCTATCTCAATTGTCTTTCTACTGTAGGCCCATGTCAAAGTAACGCCCCCCTCCAGTAGTCCACACAGGGGTCATTGTAACCTCACAGTTTAGTCTCTCTGTCATTTTGCCCACACATACTGTTGAAACATTGATTTTTGGATGGCATGCTCCATAAGCTTTTAATGAGCTTTTGCTTGCTGGGTTTTGTGAAGGGAAGCACATTGTCACACATTATCACCACACAGAGGAAAGTGCAAAAGGAAAATGGAATGTAATCCAAACCAAACCAATGTTTCATTATTATTATTACTATTACTATTGCTACTTCTGCTGCTGCTGCTACATTTATGTATTTATCACGTTCTTAATAAGGAATGTGTAATTAAGAAAAATAAATTCTTGGAATCAGCATTTGAAAATGTTCCTGAAAATTCTGATATTAAAATAGACCTAAATATTGTTTAGGTAGCAAAGTTGTTTTGAAACAACACCAAAGTCTGTGATAGCATCCAAAAATGTGAAAACAACTATAAAAACTAGGGATGCCCCAAGTACACTGCACTCGTGTACTTGTACTCATTAAAATGCTGATGTTTTCAAGAAGTTTTCTGTGCGCAAACATATACGAAGCACGCGCCTAGAAAGCTGCCTTTCAGACAGCACGCGAATAGCCAATTAAAGTTTCTCTTTCATGTCTTCTGGAGCTTGAACGGACAAATTCAAACAAAATTATGTCAAAAGTCCATATAGGCAAGTATCCTTGTGAAACATCGTTGGTTATGTCTTAAGTAAACGTAAACAGTTGAAAAGAAACTGCAAGTGTAACAGTATGTTGGTTACATGTAGCTTATAAAGTGACAGCAGCCTAATAAACCTACTGCTGTCTTTAAAGGTGCAGTGTGTGATTTTTAGCGACATCTATCGGTTCGGTTGCGAGTTTGCACTAAGGGCTCAGCCCACTGCTCACCCCTCCCTTCCGAAGAAGTTACGGTGGCTAAAACGGGACAAACATCGTCGTCTGAGACAGCAGAGAATAGCCAGAGTAAGCCAAGAGTGTGTAACATTGTCACTGTTTCTGTACCACAGTCCATTATAAACCACATCATGGATAAAGTTTACAAAGCCATAGTCAGGTGAGGATCAAGGGTCTTAATATATAATATAATAATAGTAATCAGCAGATTGTCTCACAAACGTAACCAGCACATTTCTCCCCACATAGCAAACCCATAATACAGCGAGGGAGAAGAACCACATGAAACTATGCAACTATATATGTTTTCTAACAGGGTAGTAAAAGTTTAGTTGGCTAAATATGAGCTGTTACTGTGGCTGAGCTGGTTAAAGCGTAAAGCCTTGTTTAAACTCGACGCGTCGGCATGATATGAGCCCAAAGGTGCGCACGGCAAAAATGACATGATTGTAACAGCGCGCGCGCCTCCGCATCCCCTAGACACCATTTACTACACACAATAGGCTTTTTTCTCTGATTTTGAAAACTCTTCGCAATCGACTTGTCGACCGCGATCGACGGGTTGGTGATTCCTGTAACATACTGTTTTACGGTCAATGACAAGAGCACTAATCAGCTGTCTCACGAACGTAACCAGCACATTTATCCCCACATAGCAAAGCCATAACACAGCGAGGGAGAAGAACTAAGTTACATGAAACAATCCAACTACATATTTTACACCACTGACAAGGGAAAAGTCACTACTCACTGTGTCTATGGCTAGCTTCTAGCTTTCTGCGGCTTCTCTTTCAAGGTAGTGACGAAACACGGTCTGTAGCGCTGTTTGTTCGCTGTCGGCTACTGTAGAAACATGACGTCACAATATGTCGACCTTCATAGAAGGGGGTGCCCGCGGTTATGTAAATATAAATGTCTCATTCTAAGGTAATAAAAACATTACGGTTTATTAAGTAAGTTCTTTATACACCTCTGAAAACATAGTTATGGATGTCATATTGCATTTCTGTTAATAGATACTCAAAATTATTACACATTGCACCTTTAACCTCAATGTTTAATCTAACAAAAGACAACGAGAAAATCACTCACTGCTCTTGACTGGTCGAGCCTGAATGATAACTGAAATTGTATACACACTTATACATTCAGTTATTATTATGAATAAAGATTTCAATCAAATCCAGAGAAGGAAGGGATGATTCTCATTTTTTCCATTTCTGCTTCAACTCACATGTGCCTCTCTCACAGTGAGGGCTGGATTATAGGGTGTTATGTCCGTGACAGATCTACACACCTTCCACACAGAGTCTTTTGGTTCGACATCTCCATGTCTTTCTGTGGAGTGCGAGACCAATGATTAGAGGAGACTACACATACTCCCCCTGGAGCTACTGAATCACCTCCACAGCCTGTCCTGTATGGCTCTATTCCAAACTAATCGGATCGCCGTACTGTCCGTGAAAAGTGGCCTCTGAGGACCCCCCATTCTCATACTCAAAGTCTTTTTTTTAAAGCATCTCAACGGACACTTCTTTTTATCCCTTTCAATATTAAGGCTATTTGAGCATTCAAAGATTTATCAAGAGGGATTCTTCAAGGACTTCACTCCTCAAGGTGAATCCTGCAGGCTTTTTATGAGGATGAATATGAACAAATTACAAATAAATAGCCATCATACGAACAGAGGCACTTAAACAGGAGACAAATGTCTGTAAGAGCTACGTAGAAAAAAAAATGTTTTATATCTTGTGTCTATTCATTCTACACAGTTGAAAACTGAGGTAAGAGGCCGCAATGATTGCGCTCCTTTTCCGATGATGTGCGGTGCTTGTTTCTCGCTATAAAAGATTCGCTGATTGGATATGGTCTACAGTATTCTGAATGTTTCCAATGAGAGTTTTTGAGTGCACTCTGTGTATATCAGTAGAGAGAGAGAGAGAGAGAGAGAGAGAGAGAGAGAGAGAGAGAGAGAGAGAGAGAGAGAGAGAGAGAGAGAGAGAGAGAGAGAGAGAGAGAGAGAGAGAGAGAGAGAGAGAGAGAGAGAGAGAGAGAGAGAGAGAGAGAGAGAGAGCACTTCTGTTGAATGCTCTTGATTAACTGTTACCTGATTTATGTATAACGAGTGATTCCCAACATTATTACGAGATGTTTTCAAGTCAAGAAGTTTCATTAACGCAAACATCCAAAGCGTGCGCCCCTCGCAGCGTCTCAGCGTGCGAATACTGAATTGAATTGTAATGAATATGCAGTGTTTTTTTTCACATTTGATTGATTACTGTAGTTTTTGTTGTAGTATCTAAATTGGAAAAATTGATATTTCACTTGTCTAAACATTTGTACCACTGACCCAATCCTCAGCAATGAGCCCTTCTGGAGCAGCTCTAAATATGTGCTGTACTATTAAAGGAAAGATAAAATATGATAGAGCAATAGAATGAACAGTGAAAGTGACATAAGCTCACACAATGCATTTTAGCAGGCTCAATTAAGCATGAAAATAACTTAAGGAAATATATATATATTTGATGAGCAAGTTAAATCAACTAATATGATTTATATTATTTTGGTTTCTCTATACCAATACATTTAAAAATTACAAATGCAGTGAAAATACAGGTATGGGTTACGGTATCGGCGAGTACCAAAAATGACAGTATCGGTATCAGTCTCGTTCTGGAAAAAGTGGTATCGGTGCATGCCTATATATCAGTTCCCTGTAAACAGCCAAAGAATTTTTTCATTGAGGCCACTATGAATAGACTCGCCTTTTTCTCCAGCACGTTTTTTCACCGTTGTTCAAAGCTGGTCATCTCCCCGTCTCTGAGGATCATTATATCCCTCTCCCTCTCACCACCCACCTTTAGAAATGTCAGACAGGAATACATTTTATTTGAACTGATATCGCTCCTTGAAAAGGTACCGCAAAAGTTTTTCACCGTTGTGTCTGCTTCCACTAATATGATTTGTCGGGCAAATTGTGTCATTAATCTGTTTCTTTTTGACAGCGTGAGTGAGGGGTGGTGGAAATAAGGACCCCAAGAGCAGAAAGGCCCTCTTTCTGTCGTCGGAGAGAGGTCGGTTTGGCAGCACTCTTCCTTTAAGGTAAACATTTATTACTTCAGGGCTGCCCAGCGAGCTGGAGGCAGTCACTTCACAGGGCTGTAAATGTCATCTTCCCTTTGACATGTGGCTGACAAATGAGTCCAAGCTCCAGTGGCCTGGGAGATCTATCAGCCCTCTTCTTCTCCTTGGCTGGAAGCTTAAAGTTATCAGAGCTGGAGAAAGAGCTCCACAGGCCCAGGATCAGCCGCTGACCGGAGGGCGTCGCATTACCTCATGGTGAATGCGTCTCAACATGCAGACAGGTGAGAGAGGTCGGTCATCTGCCTGTGGCACATTTTGTTGAGTGCAATGTGAGAACTGTTCACATTAGCAAATATATTTGAGGGAGGAAAATGCATACACATATATAAAATGAATAAATGAAGGTTTTTCGGTGTTTTGATAAGTCGTTGATGCTCACCAAGGCTGTATTTATTTGATACAATACAGTAAACAGAGTCATATTATGAAATTGTATTACAATTTAAAATAACCTTTTAATTAAACTATTCTATAATCCTTCAAAAATAAATTGAATATGATGATTTTATGCTAAAGAAACATTTCTGATTATTATCAATGTTAAAAATAGTTTATGCAAGCTAATAATGCAAGCTTGAGTGTTGCTCTCATAATGAAAAATATATGTACATTTTTAAAAATCTATTAAATTAAAAAATTCTTATTAGAAAGCATGACGTTTTTCAGACTATTTTTAATTCGTCATCTACCTGAAGAGAGAAACTGGGCCTGTCTTTGTGTCAGTTGTCACCACGCAGATCTTCACTTTTTGATTGAGGTTGGCTGTGTAATGTTGAGTGATCTTGAGGCCCGCCTGACGTCTACTGTGCATTTTTAATCTCCGCTTTTGTTTTGTTTTTCTTCCACGCATTGACGGCTGTCCTATCGCACACTGTCAACTTATCATTCAGCGATTTTGTTTGCTTTTGACTTTGTTTATATCAATGTCAGATTGAAGTGAAATCCTTGACCATCCAATCAGGTGATTGATAGCCCTTGAAAGAATTAGCAGGTGTGTAATTGTCCCGGTCATCACTTCCTTTGTTGTCAACGTTACTGTTTTTGGAAGAGGTCTCTGGACTCGCTCTAGGTTGAGTCTGGGAAATTTGTGGCGGTATAATGGGGTGGCACCGCGCAGCTTGCTGTGGGTTCTGACCCGGACCAGAACACAAGCCGTCAGCTCGAGCGGAGGCACTACAGCAACTGTCTTTCAGCACCATTAATCAGACTCACAGAGGACCGCCTTCCCACCAGATGGGGAAGCTCTCCAAAACCCAAGAAAAATAAGCAGACTAATTAATTCTTATTGGCACAGGGCAATTAGATGGAAGGTTGGCAAGAGAGAAAGAGAGGGAAAAAATATGATGTCACCTTTAGTTGGGCACCAAACTTGCAATACATTAGTGTGTCAGAGCTTGGGTTAGTTAGGGGACGTTTTTCATGGCCTCAACAGTATGGGGATATGATGGGATAAGAGAGAGGAGAAAACACTACAGCTAGAGGTTAATGAATGATAAAGAGGCTGTTGCGCTAAGGGATCAAGACTTTGACATTCTGAGTCTAGCAATTAAAAACACAAGCAACACAGACTGTGCTGCACACAGCTATCCTATCTAGAACCAAAGAGTACTACTTTTTAACTGGCAGATATTATTTTTATGTTAACCAATAAATGACCGATATTAAACTTCTAAACTATTTTGTCTAAAAACAATACAAACTAATATCAATGGTTTTCAATGCTGCAAGTAAATGTACAATTTGTGAAATGTACAAGCAATTCACACCTGCAGAGCGAGTTAGCAATTAGCGAGTTAGTTTTGTTAGCAATATTGTTCTTTAAAATTGATTCACTATAGACCTGGTATTAAGATGAATTTTGGACGATCGGATCACAAGTTATGTCCCGTTCACACCTAGCATTTTAATCTGTCTCTTTTGTCCACTTTCAATCACTTTTGTTGAGGGGAGAGTCTATGTGCAGGTAAATATATGGACTTTTTCCGATCTTTTGATCTCATAGACTAAATAAGCTCATGCAATTTACATATGAAGGCAAAAGAAGACGCCGGAAAAACATACAGAGAGCGGCAGCTTCCGTTTCTAGCCGCAAGACCATGCCGAACACTGGAGAGTGTGTTAGAAATCAGGAATGGTGAGAGATTATTTGTCTTCAAACTAAACTTGGGTCTTCAGCCGACAAAGTTTAAGGGGGTATTCACACCTGCCTTGTTTGGTTCGATTGAATCGAACTCTAGTTCGTTTCCCCCGTTGGTGCGGACCTTTTGGGCAGGTGTGAATACAGCCATTGAACTCGGGTGCGGACCAAACAACCGAACCGAGACCCAGCTGAAGAGGTGGTCTCGGTACGGTTCCAAACGAACTCTGGTACGGTTCGTTTACTGTGTGAACATGAACCGACCCAATTGCAAGAAAGCACTGCGCCTTTGAGTTAACAGGCTTCCGTAGTCGGAGTTGCGTTATGGGTAAGTGATGATCTGTTGTAGCCTACTACATTTGATAAAATGAGTCGTGGTTTGACCTGGAGCTTCGAAGAGACGAGCTGCCTTATTAACATTTGGGCAGATGCCCATGTAGCACAGAATAACACAAAATTAGTAAAAGAACAAATATTGCAGTACAAAATATCTCCATGCTGAGCCTTTTTTGCACTTCCTGATTTCCCTACTTGAGAATCCTTGTCCAATGAATGGACGACCTTAGCACACGTGTGGTTTTGTTAACAAATTTTGGTTCACTTGCAAAAAGAGCAGTGTGAAAGCGAACCGTACCCAAAAAAAAAAAAAAAAAAAAACATTTTATTTGGTCCGGACCAAAGCAAGTGAACTATCGGACTTTCCTGGTGTGAATACACCCTAAATCCCGTCTGGCTAGTGTGCTTCCCACAATGTATAGGCATTAAGTCAGTAGGCGGACAGTAGGCATCTTCTTTGGCTGGTCGAACGCATTCGACCACATGAGCGTTTACACTACGAAAGCAATCCGGTCAAATGCGTTCTCCGACTACCTCTGGAAGTGGTCGAAAGTGGACAAGCTCAAAACCAGACCCAGTTTACACCTGCATTTAGCGTCCTCCACTTGTGATCGGATTTACAAAAATGCATCTTAGAACCAGGTGTAAATAGGGGCTAAGAATACGAACTAAAGAACTTTCAAAAAACACTTCTGATATTAGTTCATTAGAAGTTTTGCAAATTATTAGTTCAAACGCCGCAAAACTTTGTTTATTAGGAGGTAATTTAATTCCATATATTAAGATTAATTACTAAAGCAACTAGGGGAAACAGAAAGAACTGATGCGCTTTTCGTATAGCACTACATTAACAACGTCTTCGTTTAGTGCTCCGGTTAGGTAATGTGAACTGGCTTATCTGATGAGGTAGATTTCAATCATTAAGATGTACTATTAGCAAGAACTCTATGCTTTATTACAGTAATTTTATGCTTGTATTTGCATTCATCCCTTAGGACTTGCTTTGTGCACTTGGTTTTGTCCTAAACAGAGACAATTTTGCTTTTGGACAGAGTCATTAAAGGAAGAAATTACATTTGCATCCTGTGTAATCAATAAGAAAACTCGAGGGACTTTACAGCTCATTCCTTTCAGCATTGTGGAGATTCATACTAATTAGCAGCATGTAGGCTACTCCTCATATTTCCATATTGTTAGCATTGCAGTTTTTATTTCTATTTATTCGGTCAATTATTTATTTATTTAAAATGCATTAGTTCATAAACACATTATGGTGCTGACATGATCATTTTAGAACCTATTGTGATTTTAAAAACATATGAGCCTCAGAAAGCAATTAAACTGCTTTGTGTTACAATTTGGTCCATTTCAGAGTCTTTTAGTTTGATGACAATAAACGGTTTTATACAGGGTATTTGAGCTGAACACACAACCTATCCTTCATCCACGGGCAAAGTGGAGTGTGATCTTGCTACTTTCTGGGAATAGAACACAAAATTCAGAGGGATAACCGAGCCCTCATCAGTCATGAGCCCAGGTCAGCAGACAATAAGAAAAACCCATTTCTCTCAGTGGATGCCTGCCTCCCTTAAACTTCACTGTGTCACAAAGTCATATTTAATTCAAGCTTAAAGCTTTCCTTCATGATGAATCACTGAGGGGCTGAAGGGATGATATCTTTCTTCCTCACTTTTTTCTCACCAAGACAAAGACCTTCAAACAGATTAGGTCAGAGCAAAAAAGGTTACTCCCATCATGCAACAGTTTGTGCGAGACCCTGCACCTGATGATAGTTTTAAAGGGTATTTCAGTTCACTGGGACGAACACTGAACGCAAGCAACTAGAGGTCACTTCCTCCATATTGTGTAAATAAAGTTGACCGATGTCAATAAAAATCTTTGTGTACATGAACATCAACATTTAGAAAGGCTTTCTTATTGATGCATCTGTCTCACTGTATATAATGATCGTAATTTTACCGGTATATATAAAAAATATAAAAAAGCAAAATGCTACAGTAAAAATCTGTTAACGGAATAGTTAACATATATATACAGTACCTATATACAGTACGGTGAAAACCTGGTAAATCTAATGGGACATCACAAAATGACATTCCATGAAAATACTATGTTTCTTCTTCAAAGAAGAAATTTGAGTATTGTGTGTTACCATAAATGTGTTTTGTATTTGTGTGAATGACTGTATGCACCTTATTAGTATCCCCCCCATTTAAATTTATTTTACTGCTAATTTAAGCTCAATCCATAAAAAATTAAATGTTGCTACTGTTTTTTATGGTAAAGTTCTGGAAACCACATCCGTAAATTTTTGTTCAATGTAAGGATTTTTTTTTTCAACTTACATTGGTTAGCCTAATATTAGTTTCTGCAGTGATATAGAAAATGGTATCAATAATTTCACTGGTTTCTAAAATTTTGATATCACAGCAACCTTATTTCCAGCAAAGTATACTTGATACATATTGCGATCATGGAAAAATAACTATAAGATTATATTAGATATTGGTCATATCAGACACTCCTAATCATGTTAAATAATTGTGATTACAATCTTGACCAAAATATTTGTAATTATGCTTTTTGCTATAACCGAGCAGCCTTGCAGTGTAGTACAACACTACTTGATGTATATCAGTGGTTGTCAAGGGGGCCACACACTTAATATTTTGATACATTTTATCAAAATAATGAACACACACATTTGAGCTTCTGCAAGAACCAGAGAGGTTAATTCTCGTGTTACGCAGCACGTTTGAGCTTTAGCAAGAACCAGAGAGGTTTTTTTTTTTTTGGGGTGAAATAACCCTTTAAAAGAAAGTTCTTGAAACTAGAAATCACAAAAAGAATTGTGCTTAATACATCAACACTTTCAGTTTCTGTAAATCTGTTAAAACAAGCTGCTTTGTTATAATTGCAGCAGAAATACTAGAGGAAATATCTTAAAATTGTTATAAATTGTTCAGAACTACTAATGTGTATGATGTAATAATCTGTTGTGTATACATTCCATTGATATGATAGCCAAAAATGCTTGTCCCACCAGTCCCTATCCTTGATGACAACACAAACATTCTCTACAGTCCCAGCTGTGGATGTGAGGGAATCTATTATTCCTCTAATCCCGCCGGAAAAGAGAAAAGGGCTCCCGCATCATTATTTTGCTTCCAAATGTAACTGACTTTACCACACAACCCTAATTTGCTTGCCGTAATTATAGGTCATGCTCTCCCTTTGTAATTTATAAAACCTTTTGTTCTTATCAATAATGAATGGGGCTTGGGCGATTCACGCCACTATAATATTTTGATATTATGAAAATGCTAATGCATCAGGGACCCCGAGCCTTATCGGCCAGGTCTGATGCTCTATTAAGCAGCCGGCAGAAGAAGTCGGACGCAAATTACTTATGTTAATGCCCCTGTTGTACCCAGACAGGATGAGGAGTCTGCAATTAATTTCTTCCAGGCGGCGGATGGACAGGCAAATTTATTTCCCGTCCTCAGACCGGTGGCTCCCTCCCACCTCCCTCCCCTTCTCTTCTTTTTCCCTGGAACTCAACGGAGAGGTGGAAAAAGAGAGGGAGCCAAAGAGGGAGAAGAGCGGATCCATGACCTAATTGAACGGCGCTGAAACGCGAGAACGAGGCAGCAGCGGGAGAAGAGCAGCGGCATCTTCATTCATTTCGTTGACAGTGTTTTCGCAACTTAAACCTGTTTTATTAATTATGTTTGACATTTCCCTAATTAGTTTCATTTAAATCACATCAGCTCCTAGCAGATGATTGTGCCGTACATCAATTCACCACGGCCTTTGTGAATTAGTGAGAGAGGGAGAGAGCTAAGGCCTTGTATAATTACACAGAATAGGTAAGTGCTGAGGAGTAAAGCCATACATTAGAACAACTGGATTTCTGCACAAATGAGCTACACCTTTACTGGATCGTTTTCATCTATTGTTATGTTTTTCTATTATGCAGAGCAGAACTGTACTTGTGTAGTTACTGATACACTTCAGTGGCACTTCATTTCTCAATGAAAGGGTGTCTTTGCATGCAAAACACCTGCTTAATGTCCTATTTTCTCATGAATATAACTCTTTACTATCTGGGATATCGCACTCATTATTTTTAAGCATACTCTACATTTGCAGTATTTGTTTTATGCACCGTCTACTTAACTTGAAATCAGCATAGTGAGTGTAAGCACAACTAGTAGTGGATGCAGTGACGTCACTCTCGTTTGAACACAGACAGCTTGTCTGATGTACATGTGCTATCAAAAAAATAGGGAAACCAAATAATAAAAAAAAATACCTCATCCCAGGTCTCAACAATTAGGTTGTTGTGAGAGTTTGGGTCCAATAAACATCAGTTTTCTAATAAAAGTGTCTATTTATTATAAAATGTTATTATTCTTAAAGCGAAAAAACTAAAATGTATATACATCTTCTCCTCTCCACAATAGCCTTTCCCAACATTCTGGGGCAAACCACAAACCAGAGAGAGCGTATTATTTAAAAGCAACAGCTTAAAGAGCTGAAACGAAACGTGGTGCTTCAGTCAACGGCTTACTAACAATTGCCTGATGTCAAAAATAACAATAATTACAAGAGCCACTCCAACACTACATCTGGTTATGTCTCCCAAAACTTTACAGTGTATAAGATGTTGCTATGTTCTCAATTTCAAAAATGAAAATGTAAAAAAAATGTAACATTTAAAATACAATAATAAAAAACATTTATTGTAAATTTCATTTATTGTATGTACACAATTACATATTCCTTGTCAGTTATGGATTCAAGACTAGTGCTTAGAGACAATTCAGAGACTGAGTTACAATATGACAAAATCTGAAAATGAGCCATGTGACAAGCTTGTTTGCATCCTTTTTGGATTCCCTATTATCTAGCAAACAAAAGCACATACGATCCCCTTGTGGGTCAATCATATATATTTTCTCTTATTCCATAGCAATGTTTACTCTTGAAAGTCTTACATTTACTATATTTAGTAGAAACACCTTTGAGAGACTGGCCATCCAGATTGTCGTCGGTGTGTTTGCCTAAGATACCTTGGGTACTTATTAAACTATCTTGCTTGCCCACATTTGGTCTTTGAGGTGCAATCCAGCATCAACAGATGGGAGCACAAATGGGCACAGAGCTACAAATAACCCTCCTCAAAAAAAATACACTTTTCTCTTCAGAGAGCGGCATTTCACAGAGAGAGGCCTGTAAACAGTTGACTAATTGACACTGCTGTTGCCAGTCATGTGTACGGCCCTACATTATGGTGCAATCTTTCTCTACTAGAGGGAAAAGCACAGCACTATTTTTATCCTGTCTCAACATCAAAGGCTGCTTCTCTCAGGGACCCAGGGAGACAACATAACTGTGCCCTTAATGTTCATCTTGTTTAAGCCCCTTAGTGAAGCCCTTGGTGGACCAGGCATCTCTAAACCACCCATTTTTCTCTTCCCGTCCTCTTCCTCCCTCACTTTCGCCACTCGCTCCTGTCTTTCAGAAACAGCACTACCCGTAACTGAGACCTGGGGGCAGAAGCACATGGAGTCGTTAAAGTGGGACCTTTTCCGAAACTAAACCAAAACCTAGAGAGCTGCCTCACTGCCTATTGCCTGTATAGGCAGCATCCTAAACATCAAAACTCATATGTGCAAAACTCATGTTGTACACCACACAAATTGAGCAACTCTCAAATGATTTCTGTTTGACGTTAGCATGTTGCTAAGCTAAAACTGTGATTAACAAGCATGCACAGCACATAGTAAATATTGGGCAAAATAATCAAATTTTTATTACAATTACCAATGTTTTATCAATACATTTCAGTACTTAAAATCAGTACATTATATTTTTGTGTAATATGCAGGCAGGATATACTATAGGTAACTAAAACCATTAAAACAAATATTACATTCAATTAAATACATTTTAAATAAAATATAAATAACTTATTTTGCTTGCCAATCAATTAAAACTAAATGAAAAACAAAAAAACCAACTAAATTACTAAAACTTTCAAATGAAAATGGAAAATATAAAAATAAAAAAACTTCTAAACTAATTCACCATAGTAAATATCTCAATGATATCAAAAATTATAATAAATTATTTTGGTCAACAACATTGTGAAGTGAAATTTGGCACAATGAAAATTGTTTTATCTTGATTTTCTTGTTTTCATAATCTTTGGAAGGCAAAATCTCAACTGAAGAGAGAATTAATTGCAAACTCTACAAATAAGGTTATTTATTACGTCTAATCAACACTTCTCTTACCCTGTCTGCCATCTTGGAATTTTTTTGTTCTCATCACAATGCATTCTGGAACTGCCTTCTCTGAAGAAGCTCAGTAGATTTTGGAACAAAGTAAATGTTAGTGCAAAAAAAAATACAGTCCCAGTTGATTAAGAACAGAGTCCCACTTTTATCATTGGAAAGGTGAGATCAGTACGCTTCCTAATCCCGTTTCCCCTTATTAGTCTCGGTCCAGGGAGAGAAGCAGTAGCCAGACTGATTATGGGGTATTACCTGCTTTCCTTTGATTAGGGCAGAGCTCAGAAATGGCTGAACGGATAATATGGCTCAATCCAGGGTCTATACAGTGCATTGATGAATTGCTGATGTGACTTCACGCCCAGCTAATCACTGCTCAAAGGCCACTCTATTAATGCGAGTCAATAATATGCTGAGGAAAGTCAAAAGGGAAATCACCTGTTGTACTTTAGAGAGCCTCTGAACTTTCCTTCCCTGACCCATGATGTAACCTGAGTGAGAATTTTTAAAAGGAACTAGAAAAGAAGTCTGCAAGACACTACTTTCATTTCATATAGTAAATGGATGTTGATGGACCATTAACAACAGCCCTTTGTTTACTGATTTTGAGTAATTTATCAAAGGTGTAAATAATGAAAGACTTGTCAGTGTAATGTGCAAAAGTCAGCACTTTAGGAATTGACTCTTCCCCCCTTGGCCGTCAACTCTGTGTGTTTTCACAATTTTAGGACTCCACACAATTGCAAGCTCAATCAGAATCAAGGCAATTCTTTCATTTTTAAATACATAATGGAAATGTACGAGGGGTTCCTCATAAAAATTTATATCTCAATTCTCAATTCTAATTTATAGCCCTCCCTCCAGGCAGATATTATTCAAACATTAATAAAGGTCCTATACATCAAACAGCTTCAGGTTTCTCTTTGGCTTGCATTCACACTCACAGTCATGCATATTACATATGACGAGAGGCCTCGGCAGCAGCAGCCCGTCTTATAGCAATTATACATCGAATAACAGACGGATTGATTGATTGATGGATCATGTCTACGGTTTTGTATTCAATCCACTTAAATTTTAATGACCTTTTCAGCACCCCAGCTTAATGCCTTATGTTTAGATAATACTCTTTATGCTAATTCTCTAATTCCATAAATTTTAGATTTTTCCCCATCCATCTCTTTTTATGTCTGAGATGTCCTAAATATCTGTATCATGAGATGTGATTACAGCATAAGTTGAATTATTCATTCAACTCAGAAGGTATGTGGGATTGAAAACGTGGGAGAATTCTCTGAGTCACCGTGAAGTAAAAAGTTTACGTATAATGATAAAGTTTGTACATAGCGTCATCCAATCAGATGAAGTGATTTTGAGTGATAACCATGCAATTACTTAGTGACTATACAATGCTTATTTCTCACGGCATCTGAAGGAGTAGCGGGTAAATAAATTTATGAATTATGACTCAGTTGGAAAAAAAGGACATTGCTAAATTTATTTACCTGCTCTTTCACACGACATTTTTTCCACCAACCACCACACTGCACTGCAAAAAAAATGACTTCTTAATGAGGTTTTAATTAGCCGGTTTTGTTTTTACTCGTTTTTCAGTCAAAACATCAGAAAAAAACAGATAAATTTACTTGAGAAGCAACACAGCATAAAATGCTAAGACTTGTTTCAAATATAAATATCTTAATTTGTAGATTTTTTCCCACTTGCTTATACTTGTTTTTAGGGCCTACAGGATTCTGGGATATCAGAGCCAGTAAATGATCCATACCCTCAAAAAATAACTTAACAGACACAAGCACAGAACATTAGATGGAGTGAGTTTACAAATGGACACCAGTATGATCATCAGTAAATGCAGTTTACCTGTCATTTCACCCACACTCTGCACAAAACCACACAAACAGATTGTTTCCTTCAGGGGTCTAAACAAACACTGGAGTGGTGATGTTTGTTTTTACCATTCTCATTCCCTAATGTCTGGTAACCAGGGACGGTAAGTCATAAGACATCAGCTTGACTCTATTAATTACCACCTGATCCTTCCTTCCTGGATAATTAGGTACCCATTAGTTCTAATCAAGTAGTTACTTAATTATTGCAGTAATTAGTCTAATGGTCTAGCAAATTGAAGCTTTATCACTTTTGGATACTTAATGTTCTTGGCAGAGTGCATCACAAGTGTCAAGGCTCAAGCTTCAGCAATCAAGCAGTGGAGAAAGAAAGTTATTAGCGTAGCGTAAATTTGCTCATGTTTGAAAAGGGGAAGGTTGGAGGATGGGTTCACCCATGAAGCAAGGAGGATGATACACAGGACTGTGAATATTCATGCTAACCAACCCGAAACAACCCACAGGCAGGGAGGTTGGGTGATTTGTGGTTTAACACAATTGTCTCACTTTGTTTCCCTGTTATTATTTGCCAACCACACATGATGAAACTCTTTATTGCTCACAGTAACAGTTTAAAGTCACAAGGCTCCTTGGACAAAAGCAAAAGGCTTAAATGCAATCTCATAGATTTTTTGTTAAATTAAAAGAAGTTTATTTAGCCAAACATTCCTTTCGATTTCTCACGGCAGAAACAAATGCAACGTAAAGCTCAGTTTTAAGACAGTCATGCATAAGCTCCTATGGCCTGGAACACTATACCGTTCAGCTCTGTCATTAACATTTCAATGGAAGCGCTCCGGTGCTCACGCTTAATTACTCCTGGGTATTTTATAAGACACGGTTGGAAGGTATTGATCCTCTCTATTGGCGTATTCAGCTCATAAACACAGCAAGCTCTGAGAGCAAGGGCAGCCTCCATCAATTCAAAAACATGACAAACACATTGGGATGAGGTGGCAAAAATGAGCTCTAGGCAAACTGATTAATCTGAAACAGCTCAATCAGTGTGAGGTTTTGTTCAGTACTTAATACAATGAAGAAAAAACTATATATTATCTTTGTATTCATGATGGTTTTGTACATTGAAAAAAAATGTTACAAAAGGCAACAACAACAAAAAATGCAGAAACAAGTATAAAGTAATAAAGTATTTTCACGAGGGAAAAAAGTTTTAACCCATTTTATTTGAACTAACCTTGCCTTAAAAAGATTAGTTGAATATATGCAGTATATGCAATTAGGTAAATGTAAAAATAAAGTAATACATATGTTATTTATAAAGTATTTCTATGTGCTTTTCCTCATTTGTGAGTGCAACTATGATGAGGTTAGGAGCAAGAGAGTCACTGTAGAGGTGATCTCGGTGTCTTGTGTACGGGCAGGGCTCTGTTGAGCTTCAGAGCGAGAGGGAATGGGTTGTCTCCAAAGCACTGCAAATTGAGCCCGGCTTGTCTGTCATCACCTCCCAATTAGCTGCCGTTTACTGAGTCTGCTGGAGACAGTGCATGTTGGCAGGTGAGGAGAGGTGTCTGAGAGGTGCCAGTGCCAGCCTCCCAACCCGACTAGGATTGGCTTATGACCCTGGCAACTGCATGACCCATTCACCCTCACTCCACATATCCCCCCACCCCCACCCCCAGCCTTCACCCAAGCTTGTCAAGGCAAAGCTAGTAAGAAAAAGAGATAGCCGAGGTAACCTTGAAACCCTCCAAAACGTCACTGCAGTGCTTTCATAGCTCAATGGAAAAGAACAAGGGGGCTAATCTTGTAATCTCAATCATTTGCGACGGCGGTTATTTCTTGGAAGGAGCGGCGCTCGGAGGGGTTCTGTGCATTCCCCGTGTTCATTAGTCAACACTTTGGATGCAGATTATTTATGTGCCATTTCATGTCACTATGTAACCGTGTTCAGAGCTCGGCCAAGGGAGGCTCTCCTTCCATCTGCTTCCAAGGTAATACAGGAATTTTGACATCCATTCATTTCAAAGATAGTGATCTTTGGCTTTAGTGACCTTTAAAACTTTGGATACACTCCTAATAATGTTTTTACAGGGTTCTAATGCGCTATTAACCAACCATGTGGACAATAGCGGCTGGAACCTGATTAAGGCTCAGATAAGTAAACAGACCAATCCGATTGTCAAATGAGGTCAATAAAGATGGAATACAATGCCGGAGCTGGAGTGCATAAATATTGTTCTCAGTATATTCCATGACCATTTGCAATAGCACCTCCAAACTCAAAGTTGGCTCTCTTTAACTTGACCTAGATGTCACATTCTGAAGAATCCTCCTCCAGATGCCTTCAGAAGAAAAAGGTTAGAATAGAAAAAGAAAAGCCCACTCCTTGCCATATGACAGCAACGTGCGAAAAACTGACACGCAGAGTTTTCAAATTGGGGCCCGGGGAGCTGAAGCATAAAATAACTTCAATCTCACTGGCTCTCTAAGGAATAGAGCAGAGGTGCGACCAACAACAACACAACAACGGCAAGGCAGAAAGGGGTGAAGGTAGGAGTTATTAGAGGATAAAACATGCCTCTCCATCTCACTCCCTCTCTTCTCAGGAACCCCAAGGATGATCAATGGATTTAGTCAGAGGGATATTCAAGCAGAAAATTGCTGCCTTTTTGCTTTTCTTTGAAGTATTTCCAGAACACATACCAAAGCCCCAGTCCACCCAGGGTTGAAAATAACAGCACAAGAGCGGTCTCTGAGAGTAATCCTGAAAAGAGAGAAAAGGCAGGCAGAGGAGGCTGGGGGAAGCTAAATGTTAAAGGAGGTGGGTGAAAGCTAGATTGAAACTTTGCAGGTATAAAATTGAAGGCAGCCAGCTGAACGACCGCAGTGAAAACAAGGGATTTATTTCCGTTCATTCACCAAACACATCTTAGACTGGCTTCATATCTTGTCCAAAAACAAAGACTGCATTGCCACAAACTAATCATTGATCACTTGTCATCTAATGATCAGCTCAGAGGTCCAAATGACCGGTAATGGGATGAACCATCAACAACATCCAGAGGACGGTCAAGAACACTTCATGATGAGCCGTTAACCACAGGGACGCAAAATAGATTGAAAGACAAATAATCTCATTGGCCAAAGACACATGGATGGGAAGGCTATAGGGAGAACTGGGACTGTTCCATTGGGACGAATGTCAAAACCAAATTTAGATCCCTAAGCTCAACTTCTGTCAACACCATTGACCATAACATCCTATTTCTGCTGCTATCCATCTGTCTATTCCCTAGTTAAAATGCTAAATTGTTGAGGGATGGATGTTAAGTACAATCATTACAGTACAGGTCCAGTACAGTACATATATAAAATGGGCCTGCAATAAAAGAAAATATGAAAACACTTTATGGTTGCATTGCATTACTATTTCAAACATATCAAGTGAAGTCATCAAGGAAACATATTCCACATGTATTGTACATCCAGAGTGCGACACTCAATCATCAATAGACTATCCAACCTACATGCTTTTTACAACTCAATATCATGAAAACACGTTAATTTTGGTCAGATAACAAGGACTACCATGGGACTGGACTTTGTAAGATTATCTATCAGATTAATGTGTGTA
The DNA here is from genome assembly GCF_029890125.1 of Rhinichthys klamathensis goyatoka. Taxonomy (NCBI): domain Eukaryota; kingdom Metazoa; phylum Chordata; class Actinopteri; order Cypriniformes; family Leuciscidae; genus Rhinichthys; species Rhinichthys klamathensis. Next base: position 3,774,068 of record NW_026606558.1, read on the forward strand.
ACTCTATCCTCTCAGCAGCCCACAATGAGTTCATTAATTGTTGAAAGATGATAATGTAAAAGTTTGCGCACTACGCTGTACGAGTGGATGGGAAATCACTCGCTTTAAAAATAAATGGCAGTTTAATACAGTCAGTTTCCACCAATTAAAATATAGCGCTCTTTCAATAGAGAGCTGACTTAATGAAGATGCCAAAAACCCTTCATTGAAGGACACAAAGCGCTTGATGGACAAAAAATAAAAGAACAAGAAAAAAAAGATCTTTCGCTTTCTTATTTAGATTTTATATTATTTTATTGTATAGTTATTATAAAGATCGTATTTGTATTGAAAAATTCACTTACGTTTCACGTGTCAAAAGTACAAACATAAAATCCCTTTTCTATTCTATTCCATTTTCAATGGCAAACTTACTGCTGATATAAACAATATGCCACTCAAACATTTAGTCTGATTTATCGCCATAGTGACGACCAGAAGCTTCATTTTCAGGGGTGAAAGGCTTCCCCATAGCAGCGCAGTCGAGTCCTTGTAGTGCTGAAGGTGTTCTAAATTGGGAAAAGCCAAGCAGTGCCAATGTGAGGTTGAAGCTCTGCATTGGCCAGGGAACTCGTGTGCTGCCCCTGGGGGCCGGCATGGCACTGCACATCTGACAGCAGAAGCATGTGGCATGCGCGGGCAGTTATGGATAGAGCTGGGCGATGGGGGACTTCGCTCCGCCGCTCCCTGCCGTGCTCACTGACGGCCTCATCCGTTTCTCCAGCCCTGCCCTAATAGATCTGCAATGCCTTCCATTCCAATTAAAAGGCCCGGACGCCCTATTTGTCAAAGGACGGAAGGGACAACGAAAGAGGGGTGCTTAGCATTAGTTTTTGGAGTAATTGCCAGCCAAAACGTTGCAAATGGGAGAGAAAGGTTAGTACTGTAAAACTGGACCGCTCTGGTGATTATTTCAGGCCCTTTTTTTTTCGTGGTTTGGCTTGAGTTTTTTTTTTCCCCCCAGTGAGCTTGAGCTCATAATGTAATTTCACAGCAGTGCAATCACTAAGGTTTGTAAGTGTTTAATTCTAATTAAAGTGTGAGGAAATATCTGGAAATATCTGGAAGACATTTCACTGCAAAATAACTTGTACTCAGGGTGGAAGAGTTCATGTACCCCAGTTGAACTTCTGGAGGGAAATCTGTACAACAGACATACTGTATAGTATCTGAGGAAAACAGATTCTGGGTGACGCTAGTATGATAGTGCCAATTTAACCACACACACGTAAATGCCATTTGTCATCCGAGTATTAAGTTGAATCTCAGTTTAACCAAAAGAACATAACTGCGTAAAGAATGTAGAAAAGATGGATGACCACTCTAGCATAACTCATGCACATATACGCATTGGAGAGGAGCAGAGTTTATTACATTTTTTCCTTTTCTTTTTCTGTTATGTGTGTTTCTGTTCATGTCGGTGGTGGGGGAATTTCTTTCTATGGTTTAATTCAACAATAACATTTCCGATCAGGGTCTTGGGCATCTCAAGGGCATTCCTGGTGAAATTACTGGGACTCTGCACCATTTATCATAGCCTGACATGTGTCATGTTCCAGACTCCGGTGTGTAGAGGTTACAGCTGAAGACAGCTCCTTCTTTGTTGAGCAGCCATCAAAGACAACATCGCTTATTTATAAAAGAAAAAGAAAAAACGATAGACGAAAGAGTGTTTAATTCTCCCCCAAAAAAATGAATAAAATTGAACCCTAAAATACAAAAGATGTACAAAAGTAAGAATAGTAAGATAAATTTAACACCGATACTTAAAGGAAAATAGCTCACAAGGCACTTTTACCCATTTCAGAACAACAAGCACATGTTGTTCAAGTGTTGGCAAGCCCTTCTTCCTGTCATTTCTGTCAATTCCTGTCATTAGTATGCAAGTTTAAATACTAGAGAATCAAGGTACTTAAAATGTATTGTATCCAAATCATCACAGATTTGTTTACTAATGCATTTTTTTTATTTGCATGCTTCAGGAAAAAATAGCAGCGTATGTTATAGCTTTAATTGTTGTGGCAAACCATAGTCTGCTTTGAGACTCTGTGATTTATTTAAAGGTCATTTCCAAGAGTTATTTTTTTACCACTGTGGTCTATTAAATGGCCATTTGTAGTTGTAGACTTGGATCACGACTGTTGGCTTGTTTAGTCAGAGTAATGAGCACTAGAGAATGTTTCATTGAAAGGTGCTATTGTTGCTGATACACTTAAAACACCTCTTGGCATAATTCTTGAATAACAGCACACTAAATAATCCCTGCCGGCACATAAAATATAACACTATTGTGTAAAGACATGGCAGTTCAACAGCCCGCCTTGCAATGCATCGATTCCTCGTAACAATCTACTGTAGTCACACACTGGCATCAGAAGGGGCCGAGTCAAGGCCATCCTAACGCTTCATTTGGAATTCTGGCATTGTTCCCACTCTGCAAAGCTTTGCTGATGTTTTTCTTTTGCTGGTTATAAATGACAATAATTAAAGGAAAATATACAATAATTAGTCACACCAGGTTTTTCCATCTGGTAGTACCTGAAAAGATGTTATCACTGGTGTCTCAGAGTGATCCGGGTTCAATACAAGTTAAGCTCTAGTTTTGGCAGCATTTGTGTCATAACATTAACACAGAAAATAATCTTGACTAGTCCCTTAGTTGTTAAAAAACAAAACAAGTTGTGGTTACAGTAATGTACAATAATGGAAGTACTAAGGTTTAAAAAGACAAATGTGAAGCATGAATTTTTATAGCACTTCTACTAGGGCTGTCAAAATGGCTAAGAAACTAAATTCAAATTGTATACTTAAATATTATTAATATTTGAATGATATTCGAATTTAGAAAGCAGAATTTTAGTTAGTGGGAAAAAGCTTTTGGCTTGTCTCCTGAGGCCACAAGAGGGCAAAATAGCAATGAGCAAAATATCAAGGCACTGCATTAAATTGTTTATTCACAGCAATGAAATAAGATGACTGTCTGTACAAAAAAAAGTGCATAACGTTTAAACTAACGTTTATAAATCAATTATGATTTCATCAATTGCATGAACAAAATAGCATCATGCATTTATGCATAGTTTAATACAAAGAGCAGAAGCGCCGATCACAGTACTTTTTTCATTTAAAAACACAAGATGCAAAGTCCTTGAAATCCATGTTATTCCAAATTATGTGTTGTGGCTGGGTCTGCGTGACTCTCGATGTCTTGGGCCTAATTGAACGGAGGAATTGTGGTATTCTTCTGTAGTCTAACAAGTAATTTAACTCTTGTTCAAGTGAACTCAAAGACAGCCTATTTATAGACTATTTGTGGGTGGCTGTTTGCTGTTTGACATCAATTTGTGTCAATAAAGTATAATAGGGTAAATCCTGTAAATAGTGCTTGCATGGTGCATACACTTGTAGCTGTTATGTATCTTTGGAATTCCTTGTAAGTCCTCGTAAGGCACGTGCAAGTGCACGAACAGTCCCCCCCCCCCCCCCCCCCCCCTCCCCCTCCCCCTCCCCCCTCCCCTGGTGGAAAAAAAACAAAACAAGTGGGCTCCCCTAAAGGACACGGTATAGTTCAAACACTGGTAGTGAATAACGACAGGCATTAAGCTTTAAAAAAAAAAAAATGCAAAAGCATCACAGAATGATCACATGCAATATGAGTCGTATATCCCATGCTTTCTAGGGGTACGAGTTTTTATTTTATTTTATTTTTTACTTAATTTAATATATTATTTAACGAAAATTCTGACATTGGGCGTTGGTCTTCTGTGCACAGCTACGAAACATGTGCGTTCATGAGACTATTAGTGCCGCAGTTCACTTTGGCTACGTTCACACTGCAGGGTGAAACGACCCAATTCCGATTTTTTTGCCCCTATGCGACCTGTATCTGATCTTTTCATGACAGTCTGAACGACACAGATCCGATCTTTTCAAATGCGAACCAGGCCACTTGGGTATGTGGTCCAAATCCGATATGTATCCGATCTTTTGAAATGCGACTTCAATCTGAACGGCCAGGTCACATGTATCCGACCCGCACGTCATTGATATGTGACAAACGTTATAATTCTGCGTTGAAGTAGGCGGGAATTGACCGTTGAGTACTCTTCTGCGCATGCGGGTCACTTCTGGGTCATTTCACGTTCACACAGGAGATCACAAAAGGTCGCATTTAATTGGAAATGTGAACGGCCTTGCAAAAAAATCTAATTTTTTCAAAAAATCGGAATTGAGCATTAAGCCCCTGCAGTGTGAACGCAGTATTTGACTCACCCAGAAAAAGCAAGTTGTGAGAAATCAAGGTTAACAAAAACATGACATGGATACTTTTGGGGGGATTTCTATGCGTTATATATCTCCAGACCGAAACTTCAGTTGTCAGATGACATTCAGAATTACAATTGACAGATGTGAACGCGATAACTTCCTGTTCCGACAAAAGCAGCTGATATATTTACCTCAGAGAAGAAAGTACATGTAATGTATTTCATGTCATGTTTTTCTTAGTCTTGATTTCTCACTTTTATGCTTTTTTATGGGCGAGACGGAGTGAACTGCGGCACTAACAGAGTCTACGAACGCACACATCGCATAGTCGTGCAGAGAAGACAAACGGCCAAGGTCAGGATTTCCGTTAAATAATACATCACATTTTTTACCAAACCCTGTTGTAGACCCCTAGAACACACGTAACATCGGACCATTCTGTGATACTTTTGTGTCTTTTTTTAAAAGCTTGACTTTGGTCGCTATTCACTGCCATTATATGGATGAGCACAAGCAGGATTTTTTTTTTTAATTCTCCTTTTATGGCCCAAAAAAGAAAGTAGCGCATACAGCATTATAACAACACCAGGGTGAGTAAATGATGACTTACACTTTAACTTAAATTGAATCTGGAAAATTCTTGGAAGCTTAAAAATATATGACTTATTTTACAGTTTAATAAAGTACGAATCACACAATATATCATACAGTTTTAAAAAAATTATAATAAATGTTTTGTTTCATTTTTATTTTACACTTGCTTATCTGCAAATTATCAGATCAGAATAAAATATATTTTCTATAATATATACAGTACATTTTCGGTCTGTGCTTCAGCACCCAGATGGTGGCAGCTCAAAACTAGTACTCACAACAGGTGAGAAAATCATTACTTTTGTCAATGGTCCAAGTGATCTTGATTGATCTGAGATGTCTTATGTTGTGACCAGTCACTTTCTTCATAGGATTAATGAGACCCCTCCGGTCTGTTCAATACATGTGTCAATTAGAGAATTACAATGGTGTTACAGTCACCCTCCACACCACATTCTGATTTACACAACACCTGAACATGTGCCGTCAGTCCTATAGGCATACATTCAATATTTGTTTATGTAAAATAAGGGAGATAAAACAGATCATAATAGTGAAACTATTTGCCATTTTTACCAATTATACTAAATTATAGGGCTGTCACTAACGATTATATTGGTAATCGAGTAATGGTTTGATTATCTTGACGATTAATCGAGTAATCGTATAATTTTTTTTGTGGTAATAAAAAAAGACCTAAGGCGAACGATAGCCTTCAAAATTACTTAAAATACATATAATAACAATGAGGCAATAATAACTGGATCAAATAAAGTAATCAAGGAATCCAGGATTTTTTTTTAAATCGAGTACTCAAATCTAATCAAGGAATCGTGACAGCCCTACTAAATTCCTTACCAATTTGGTACAGGTGTCAGCAAAATGCATACAACTATCAGTAATGGTCTGTTATGTAAGAATATGCATGCTTTCAAAATCCATAAGTAACAAGTGCATTACAGCTTTCCACACGTAAAATGGCTCCTTTAAGTACTAAGTGATTTCTACACTGGCACACCTTCAAGAAATGAATGTGATATGTCATTGTTTAGAAAGTGCATCAGTAATTGCTGACATAGTGAAATGTAAAACACTGCCAGGAATCTGTGGGGGGTGGGGAGACATATACAATTAATTAATTCCACCAGTGCATTATTTATAACTTAATATGATATAGTGGCGCATTTTAGCATAGCACTGTATATGCACATTTCGGAGATACTAAAAGACAAATGACTAATTATACACAAAAATGGGCCTTTTGGTGATGGAGGCATGTAAAATAAATTAGAGACGTGGCTTCTTATAAATGACCAAACATGGTTTTAAACATTGTTTGGAAAATTGCCATGGCGACCAAAGCTTGTCTAATATCTTTCTCTATCCGAACAGCTCATTACACGACACAACAACCCTTTTTCAAAGTGCTGAGTGCCAGATTAATATATATTAGGAACTGTTGAGGCAGCCCTCATTGTGCCAAGAAGAATGGAGGAAACTTCTCCCAGGCATTTATATGTGCATTCAAATAGGCTGTCATTACAGAGAGTAACAGCTTAACAAACGCTATACATCAGATTCTCCCTTTCTGACACAGACACAACTTGTAATCAAGCGTTTTGTCAAGCGCCCGTTTCTTCAGTGAGAATGTACAGGCAAATCGTACAAAATTAAATCAAATAAATAAATACATTCTTAAATACATGGATTATACAGATACAAAAGCTGGATCCAGGTCTCTTTGACTTGGCATGTTAATTTTAAACTTTTTTTCCATTCAATCAACAGTATTAATGCCCTAATCCTAAACATTATGGCAAAGGCGTAAAGAGTGTGTGTGTGTGTGTGTGTGTGTGTGTGTGTGTGTGTGTGTGTGTGTGTGTGTGTGTGTGTGTGTGTGTGTGTGTGTGTGTGTGTGTGTGTGTGTGTGTGTGTGTGTGTGTGTGTGTGTGTGTGTGTGTGTTGGAGGTCTGTGTGTCCAGCAATGCCTGTTCATGACTGAAAAATTGCTTGGGCTCAGGCTTAGAGGGATTTAAGCTTCTTGAGATCCGTTCTTAAATTGCTGGCAGTTTCTCTTTGTATATCTCTTTTTTTCCTATTCTGTTCTCTATCTGAAGCTTATATGTACTTTAATCTCAAGTACAAGAAGTGGCTTTGGTAAAAAAAAACAGACATATCACAAAAGAATGACTCAAAGAGAAACTAAATAAAAACAGTGTCAGCTTTGGCAGAGACTTGACTGTAATTTTACAACAACTCTAATAGTTTTGTTTTGACATGATCAGTGTTTTTCACACCTTGCAAAAATATGTACAGTCTATAATAAAGGTCCTATATTATATATTAATCTAGGAAGATATGAAAAGTATATACTCAGTATAAAATACTGGATAAACTAAAAATATTTCACCAAAACATTTACATATTTTAATTGATGAAAATATTTGCTGGTTAATTATTGCTATTAAATATTGCTTTTTGTTCCTAAGATATAAAAATGTTTTAGTCAGCAGCAGGTTTTATTAAGAGTGTCAAAAACTGCATCATATAATGCTCTTCAATGCACCGTTCTTTAAAATCTCTTCACACAACTTCTCCAGAGATCATGAGCTTGCCTTCTCTAATAGTGGTTGTCTTATATTAACAGTGCCATGTGTCTTCAGTGCCCTCTGCAGCCAGAAAAGGTGAGTGCATGGATGCACTAAAAAGAGCTGTTCCCCTTGCTATTGCAAATTATAAAACGGTTAGTTCCAATCCTTGATTCTGATTGGTCAATAGCTGTGCTTTATTCACGATAAAACACGGCTATGACCGCTTCACCCAACGGTTCTATGTATCACTACACAACACCCCTAGCAACCACTCTTAGCAACTTAAACAGATGTTTCATCTCATTGATATTGTTCATTTAAAGCTAGAGCAGAGCATTGTGAGAGATCGAGTAAGCGAGTGTACCTGCATTTACAGTAGACGTAGCATTTTCCTTCAGGTCAGTCCTATATTCATAATAAAAAAATGCGTTTGAATGTCCGCTGCATATTTTGTCCTTTTAACAGTCATGGGGTTTTCCGTGCATAACGTTAGTCATCTGTCAGTTGCGTCTGTCTTCTCCGTGATCACAAGTTCGAGTCCTTTCAAAAGCCTTCTCTACAGACTCACTCACTCACTCACTCATAAAGACAGTCTTTGCCGCCATCTATTGGCGAAATAATATATGTAACTTCTGTTGCTGTTCACGTTCCGGGACTATTTTTTCCAGCGGAAGGCAGGCTTTTAGTGATTTTACTTCATGAAAGTTGCATAGATACATATTTTTCGGCTTTAATATTTTTATTGTGTGGCAACCGTTTTATAAAAGCAATAAGGTACTCGAGGCAAGTGCTGTATCGTGAATAAGTAACGGCTGAAGGGGTTGCAGGCACTCCGCTTCGCGTCGTGCCTAACAACGCCCTCCAGCCGTTACTTATTCACGATACAGCACAGCCTCTCGTACCTTATTGCTTACATAAAGCACCGACTTCTTTTCACACCGATACAAAAAAAAATGAAATAAGGATGAATTTTACATTCAACATTTAAAATAAAAAAAGTATGGTTTATTCAATATCAAGCTTCTGTAAATGTAAGGATAATTGTCTGAGAAACTAAATTTAAAAACCCCGACAAGCCTTCAGCACTTATTTCTGTATAGTGTGCTACTTGGTGTGGTCACTTTCTGTTTTCTTTTCTTTTCTTTCTGAGACAACCATAGGTTCTGCTTGCCGTTCACCTCTTGCTGCTTTTCCACTAAACCACCTAACATCATATTATCCGCTGTAAACCCATGCAGTGACCTGAGCCTTCTGACGAGTGATTTCATATATTTCACAAACTTCTCTGAGCGAACCCCATCAGGTGCTCAAGCCTGCTGTTTTTAAATGTTTACTCTTTCTTTCTTTAGTGTGTGATCTGATCTTCTGTATTCTCGTAACAGCCTTGACCTTCACCTATGATTCTTTGTAATTGTTACTGTGTAATGCCATTGAAAGACTCGATAATGACAGTGTAAACAACTGTGCTGCTCTGACACAAGGTCATATAAAACTTAACCTTACCATCTGACATCGCAGCTTCACAAATTCACTGATTCTGCAGACTCTGAAAATCTCATTTAGTATGAGGCATTTTATATGGATCATTTACACTTTTCAAGAAAGTTTTAATGAAGTAGAATTGAAGTTTTTAATTAATGTAACATAAATATTAATGTTACATAAAAAATGTAATTAAATAAAACAAAAATAGAATAAAATAAAAAAACAAGCGCACCGCAAAGTGCAGAGTCTGCTGACCAGCACATAATGAACACGAAGAAGTCTGTTTGTTGTGAAAGACTCTAATATGGTGGAAAGAACTTGAGAAGAGGTCAAAGAGGTCATTTACACCGGATTCCCACCTCTCCTCTGGCACATCACTCAAAACAGATTGGGATGCCAATCATGCACACAGCTGGCGTCATTGTCCTACTGCAGGGAGACATATCTCTCTTCCACACTCACACACACACACACTCTTCTCTGCTCAAGTTGCCATAGTAACTAATATCTAAGTCTGCTTTTACTCCTGTCCTGTCATTATATGAGCTATCACTTGTTGAGTTTGACAATTGTTTGACTTTGGCAAACACTTAACAATAGTGTTGTTATCATGTTTATTCAGTTCATTACAGACAGAATTACAAAGTTGCTGAAAATGACAGACAGACAGATAGATAGAGAGACAGACATACAGATAGACAGATGGATAGAGGAGTGATCTGCCACTTAAAGAGGTGGTATAGGGAGACAAAGTAGCATCAGATCAGATGAAGCAGATGTTGTCACTTTTAATGACATCATAGATTACCCCTGAGCTTAGTCAAATTCTCTCTTTCAATGGGTTTCAGAGGCAAAATGCAAGAGGCTCAAATACTGAGTCCAGGCTTGTGGCTCCCTGTAGAGTCCCCACTCTTCAAAAAGTCCTTTATGAAAAGTCTTTCAATGCAATGGCCTTCGCTATCCTTTGCCTTTTGCTCTGGTTCTTTTCCCATGTGCCAGACTCCATTCTCTCAAAGGAAGACTACGGCACTCTCTCTTCCCAGAAACCTGCATACCAGAGCTAATGACATTACTGTGCGATCAGCCCAGAGTGGAGGTTGCTGATGTGTCATTAATAGGAATTTCCCCATCTATTATATCTGCTCCATTAGGCACAATTTTGCATACATCTACTCCTCCTATTCAAACCTGCCTGATAACACTGATACTGATGTAATTCTTTGTTATGTGCCACTGTTCACCCAATGTCCATTTTCTGGGATCTATCCTTGAAACATCAGTTTATGCACTTCCTTTAGACATCAAAAAAACAATTTAAAAAAACAACGTTTTATCAATCTGCTAAAAAAAAAAAATCTATTAGAAAATGCTTGTTACTCTGAGACAAGAATGCATGCTACAACAAGCTGAATATACTGTAGCCTCCTCTTTAGTTAGATACAAAGACAAGTTTCCATGTGGAAATACATCAGGGTCCTAGCTCATTCCCGCAGGTATCTGACAGGAGCTGCCAGTGTCCCTGTTCCCCTGCAGGGCCCACAGCTACCCAAGCACAACAAGCCCCACTAATCTGAGAGGGCCTTGACCTCTGTTCATGATCTTTGTCACTGACAACTCCGGGACGTGGTTATTACAGACACTGATTGTAATTGGTTCTTCTGGTATGTGTGCTGATTATTCTTTTGCCAGGCAGCTGAGTCCCTGGAGCCGTGTCAAGTCATTTGAGCCCTTGCTAAAGTGTACATATTCCACCTACACGCCGCCTTCCACTCATCGCCATCTTGCCTCGATCCAGCGTATCTTGGTCTAGCAAGTCAGGTGGAAATAACCGGGCACAGGCGTGGCGCATGTGTCATAAACTATGCACGTAACTCAACAAGAACAACACTGTTCATGCAAAGCTGGGTAGGTCTCTATTCACTTCTATAATCGTTATTACAAAGCAAACGGACTACGCGAGTAACGTTATAACGTTGTATTTATTAGCGTGTGCTAGGGCTGGGCGATAAAACGATAACGATATGTATCGCGATAGACACGTGATCGATATCAATAAAAAATGTGTTCGATAAAACGTTCGATAATTTTTTTTTTTCTTCGTCGGAAGAAACCACAGGTTGCGAAGCAAGTTTGCATTAACAAAGGCACTCGCTCTCTGATAACCTAGCAACGTAGGGAGTGACAAGCTCAGGCAATCATGTAACGTGTCAGTTTGGTTGCGCCATCAAAAAAAAAGAAAAAAGTTTGGTTGCGCCATCGTTGTCTCGCTGGGTTCCTCATCAGTAACCGGCGATTGATAAGCAGAAAATGAGTGCCCTTCAGCATGCCATGCAGGCTAGAATTGCGAAACATTATTGGATAATTCGCTCTATTCGCGTTTGATGTGAACACAGCATAATGAACAGGCTGCGATGTCAAGATTGGAATGCTGGAGTGTGTGTGTGTGTGTGTGTGTGTGTCCGACTCCGCGCGCGCGAGAGAGAGAGGCACGAGAGAGAGAGACACGCGGGCGCGATCGAACAGTGGAGACATAAAAAACATACTCCGTCATTTTGTTAATACAGGACATCAGTCAGTCTGCAAAGTGTTTACAATATTTGTGTAGGCCTATACTCGGAATAAAACACAACATTGTCCTTTTGTCACACTGTATTTCTTGTCAAACTGTAGGCTACAACTGTACACACCGTTTTAAAAGCACAACATATTAATCCAACCCCTTTGTAAAACAGTCTGTGTGTTCCATCTTTTGGACATTCATCATATCGCATTGGTTTTCATTTCTTGCCCTCAAAACAGAGCACTAATCTGTTTATTTTTAAGTTACACATTGATTAAAAAAGAAAATTAAATTTGTTGGTAGTATTATTTTATACGGAAATCAATTATTTATAATTCTGATGAGAATAAAGTTAGGGTTAATTAAAATTAAGGAAAACAAATATATTGATCTGAAATATAGCAAATTAATTTTAAATTCATTCAGGTACAATTACCAAACATATCTCATATCTATCTTTTTATTAGTTTAATTAATAAACCAATTATATAAAACTATTATCAGTGCACTATACATAAACTGGTTCTATGCCTTTATTAATAAAACTTATTTAAAAAATACAAGGCTTAAGACATTTATAAAAATGCCTTCTATATTTCTGTTTTGCTTTTCACTCCATTGTACCGAAATCGTACCGAACCGTGAACCGAAATGGAACCGAATCACAAACCCCCACCACCCACGTCCCGCCGCGCCACTGTCACCTTTTTTACTCTGAGGAGTTTGCAGGTCTGATTGTGAATTTAGACTTATGTTTACATTTTAATTATTTGAGTTTTCCATGGTTGTGTTGACATTTCTGTCTTGGGATTGTAATCAGAGGAAGGTTAAGTTTAAAATAAAAATGTTTAAATGTAATATATTTTTTCTCCTGGTCCTTATTTTAAATGGGTCATAAAAAAAATCAATAATTATCGATATCGACCGATATGAAACACTGATATCGTGATACAGTTTTCAGCCATATCGCCCAGCCCTAGCGTGTGCTAGACGACACTTGTCAGGATTTGACTTCGGTTTTGGGGAAGGGAAAAAAACGCGCAAACCCCCCCCCCCCCCCCCCCCCCCCCAAACTCTCTGGGAAACGCATATCTGTGTTACAAATGCCCCAGACACAACGTTTAACCCATACCTGTCAAGTTTTGGATTTGAAAATAAGGGAAATTTTCCGGCGCCCACTGCGAGCAGTCCCACCACCCCAACCAAGCTCCAGTATCCCTTTCATTTTAAGACAGGTGTTATAGCCTAAATGAAAACACACACACACACACACACACACACACACACACACACACATATATATATATATATATATATATATGTGTGTGTGTGTGTGTGTGTGTGTGTGTGTGTGTGTGTGTGTGTGTGTTTTTCATTTAGTCTATAACACCTGTCTTAATAGGCCTATGTATGGTAACGTTATAGGGTATTAAGAGCATTTATTTAAAGGCTTATTTGCATATTTTCTGTTCATTTAACATTGCTTGTCTTTACATTTACATTTTATTTTCATTCCACACATTATTTTCATTTCATATTGCTTTTCTTTTACAGTTTTTCTTTTCATTTGCAGTTTTTCTTTTCATTTCACATAACTTTTCTTTACTCTTTTAGTGAGTTATTGAACAAATTTGTTGCAGACTTTAACTGTTTTGGAAGGAGTGTATTTGTGGGCTGGGCCAGAGTGGTTAATTTTACATGAGAGTAGAGCAAACAGTTCTGTGTTGTCTAACGTCATCCTATTCTCTGTAACAATCTTTCGTACCATGCTAAAACACCCTTTCTCGTGCTGACATACATCATTCCTTCCCCGTGTGAGATGCTAAAGTTGCAGTTACAAAACTTACAAAACGCGTGACTGTCCCCCACCCTGCTCCTCTTCAGAAAAGTAAATTCGCTATCCCAATGATCGCGGTATTTAGTACATGAGGGTTTTGGTTTTTTGGCAGGAGTACCTTGCTCTGTCATAGCGTCCATCATCCGTCTCTGTTTTTGTTTGTTTTTTGTTTCCCCACCGGTTTCCCCCACGTTGTCACTCATCATCTGACCTCACACACTAACATCGCGACAACTACCACCTACAGTACCTGTAACGTTAGTTATCGCGAGGCTAGTGACAGAGCTCAGATTGGGAATGTTTTTTGTTTTTTTTACTCCGCCCGGGGTATTATTATTTTTCAATAACGCAGGTTAAAATACGGGAGATTTACGGGAAAATCCTAATACGGGAGGACGGCGGGAAAGAAGGGTTAAATACGGGACTTTCCCGGCCAAAACGGGATACTTGACAGGTATGGTTTAACCATTTTTTGATAAAACTAAGACGGTAATAGCCTGCCGAGACCAAAAATAATGAGACGCCTGTGTTAAAGTCAATGGAGCGCTGTGAAAAAGTGTCGGACCTCTGTGGGAGCTCATTCTTGGCTGCGCTGTGATTGGTCAATCTACATTCTAGGGTGTGGCTTAGCCAAAGGCGAATTAGCTTATTAGAATGATTTATAAAGCATCTGTAATTTTGCTGTGTCAATGCATTCATGACACCTCTGAGCTGTGTAAATGTATACAAATGCATTTCAGATTCAGATTCTGTTTCCTCTGCTATGGAAATATGGACATTGGTGATACATTTGATTGGTAACAGCCCTATACTTTCTTATAATTCTAATTTACCTTACTGATAAAAGCTAAGACTTCGACATGAAAGATTTTTGTTTTTGTTTTTTTGAATGTTTCAACTGTTTTAGTCCCAACAATGAATGTCAATTGGGGGTGGGGGGGGGATAGAATCACATAATGAGTAAATGAAAGAATTTACATTTTTGAGTGAACTTTTCCTTCACCCAAAGAAAAAGTGGATTGTTTTGGTTCTTGGAAGTGGGGCTTAGCGATAAAGAAGATCTAATGTGGGAGAAACTACTTCTAATACATGTGCACACCCTCTTTGCATTAAAGGTTTAGGCCTTGTTACATTTGACTACGTTCATCCTCGTGACCGGGGGGCTGATCCAATCATGCCCTCCATTCTATCCCCTCAACTTACCCTTCAAATAACCCCTGCCCTATCCTGTTCAGCCATCCCAAGGGTTAATTCCTTGTCCTGAAGCTAAAACAACAGGATCACAGCCATGGTGCTAATACTCAATAGACACTGACCTACTTTGCAGGATTTGTGTTGGAGGAAAATCCCTGATCCACTGCCCTAATGCCAACGATGAAAGTGATCTAATGGTCCTAACTGCTCTGTTTAATCTGAAATCATGCTCATGTTATTAATTTCCCATTATGGGAATGCGGCTCTGCCGATGGGATTAAGAGTCGTGCTCTCTCTCTCTCGTATTTTCTACATTCCGATGACCTCCGCATGCAAACGTGCATGCTCGAACCATCTGGCTGTGCAAGCACTCGCATCCCCTATTTGTTTGTTTGAGCATGTGCTTAGTATTTGCTTCCACTGATCTCCCATGACTTTTGCTCATGATTTTGATTTGACACCATTCGCTAACAGTTCAACCTACATTTAATTCAACTGATGTTATGTAAGATTCACCTGGATTGTATCTACTGTGCAATTCACTTGTTAAATAACGTAAAAAAAATAAAAGGTCTTTGATCAAAACAATCTCTATATTATTTTCCTTTGACAGAATGAATAAAGTGACCACTGATGCTCTGCTTACACTGCATGTTATACTCAAATATCTGACTGTCTCACTGAAATAGTTTGAGTAATTAATGGCAAATAGTGTTAAAAAGTGGATTTAACTTCAGTTTAAACAATCAAATCTCCATATTCCAATTCATTTCATTACCACCAGGGGGCACTTGTTTCCCCAAACAGGAATTTTTAAAGTTAAGAGACAAAAGACACTCATCTTGGCCTGAAAGTGACATTTGTGCAGTTAATATCCATAGTAAACATTTTAAATTGTAATATGGACAGTCTAGTGTAAAGTAACTACAATGGTGAGTAATTGCACACTGGTCATTATTATAATTCAATTTATCAAGATACTACAATCCGTTTTATATTCCCTTGTTTAGATGTGATGATCCCAAAACTTCGACACCTCACAACAATCATCTCAATATGTCATTTAGGCATAAAGGTAAATATCACACAAAGGAACAAACATATGACAAGACTCAAGACATCAAAATTTGTTTTGGGAAGGGAGGGGAGATGTAAACCCGACTTGCTGAAGAGCAGTATGCTGTTTCTTTATCAACAGATGCCACAATCCGCGCTGCCAGCACGAGCAAACGCGCCAGCCTCTCTCTCTCTCTCTCTCCCTGTTAGTACATGTTTTCCTATCAATCCATCAGAGTAATTTTGTATATGAAAGGCGAGAATTCAAATGGCTGAATAAGCAAAAAAAGAAAAAAATCCTTATGAACAAGAGTCTTTGAGTGCGTATCTAATAATGCCAAGCTGACATGCAATACATCATATTACCCATTAGCAGTTACCGGGTAAAAGAGGAAACAAAAATCTGCAGGCTGTTGACAGATCAAAAGACCCATTTGCATCGCCTCGTGGTCTTTTCCATTCAATTTTACCATCAGAGTAACAAATACTTCATAATGCTTTGCACGGGGAAAAAACAAATCACTATACAAGCTCAGTTTTCCACCTGTAGCTTATTGGTTGAGGTACTGTATAGCCGCATCATGTAGTGGCAGACAGAATATAAATACCATATAGTATACAGCTAAAATGTCAATAAAAATATAAAACTATTGCTAAGGGACAGTTCACCCAAAAAAAATAGCATTCTGTATTTCTTTTTCATTTACATCATTACCCTCAAGTCATTCCAAATCTCTATGACTTTTTCTTCTGTAGGCCTACAATAATTTCGATTTTAGAGCTGCTGGGATTTTTAGGAAACTGCATGCATCTGTCATTTGTCCATGTGTACATCATATCCATAAATAAAAGGAAAGAAGGGCAGGCAACTATACATGCAGTGGAAGGGGCTCGTAGTAGCTTGAAGCCACAACTAATTAATTTCGGACCAAAATAGTTTCCACCATTTTACCATATCTAGGTAAATATAGGGCGGCACCATAGGGCGGCTCAGTGGTTCATGTAGGTTGTCTGCAAACCGGAAGGTTGGTGGTTCCAATCCCTGGTTCCACCTGACCAAGTCGAGGTGTCCATGAGCAAGACACCTAACCCCAGCTGCTCCCGACGAGCCTTGCATGGCTGACACCGCCGTCGGTGTATGAATGAGTGAGTGAATGGGTGAATGTGAGGCAAAATGTAAAGCGCTTTGGTGGCCATTGCGTCTGTGAAAGCGCTATATAAATGCAGTCCATTTACCATTTACCATCTGATATAAAAAAGCATCAGATAGCAACCATCTTTCGTTATTGGAATTTATTCCCTATTTCGTTTTGATGTTGTAGGTGATATTCGCAGTGATAAGGAAATCATTGTAACCATGGGCACAGCAGTGCATCTCACACCATTAGATTCACACCTGCGAAGAATAGTGGAGCCGAGGCACAACTTACGTAATCACCAAAACAATGTTTTTTACTTCTATTCTTTCTATTCTTCAATTGCTAGACGGGTAAAAGTTACATATTGTAGCTTTAAAGTCACCATGAATTCAAAACTGACAATTCTTCAAATATTGCATTAGGGGCTGGGTGATTTTTCCAATTAATTTGAATTTGTATAGCCAAGACTTCTATTTTTTGTTCAAAACCACAATTTCTTAATTAAAAAAAATAAAGCAAACGTTACAATTAGACATGCTGACAATGCACCAATGATAACCGTTGAAAGAAAAAGAATTATTAACCGCTCTCATGTGACGCGCTCTATGAAGGACCTTAATGTAGAACACATCGCTGTGTTCCTAAGCGGTCCTATTCACACAGAATGAAAAAAACAAGATTCGAGCAGTGGAATGGATTTTTTTTATATATATATATTATTTCTGAACTAAAAGGATATGTTTAAGATAAGTTTGTACAATATTTGCCATAATATTTCATGAATCTTTTCTGCAAGATATTTAACAAATAGGTTTGTTTTAAATTTACGCCATGTTGATCACTTCATGTGTGGTACACTTAACCAGACGGTTAATGTTGTAGTTATGTTTTAAGTTGATTAGGTAAACATAAAAATAAAATAAAAATAATTAAAATTGTGAATTGGTCGAAAATCTGATTTTTATTTTTTGCCAGAACGCCCAGCCCTAATTGCAGTATATATTTATATACGTATATTATAAAATATGTGCCCTCGTAATCAAAATAACTTCTCCCTCTTACAGCGACATCTCTCCTCTTCTCTGATGACGTGTTTTCAGCGCAAGGACGGGACAACATGTCACTCACATGAGATGACAGCAATAACAAATGAAAACAATCAATGATTCAATCAAAGTTTCGCCCTACATTTTTCTTGTTCGAGACGCCATTTACCTTGAATATACGTCACAATAATCCTCGTTCTTTGTAACTGCATTCATTAATTGTAGAAGCAACCAGTATTTTGTTTAAAAAAAAACTAAATGCTGACAGAACTTTCATTTTACAAATTCCGAAAAACATCTATGCTATACACTATTGAACATGAGCACTAAATGAAGGGCTATGGCCCAAAGATGACCTGTTGCGTCAAACTGAGTCAGGGTTGTACGAGCGAAGGTCCTTGTACAAATGAGTCATGATGCAGCAGGACCATAAGACAAAAAGAAAGAGGGTATTTGTTTCTTCTGTCTCATGTTCAAAGACAGCTGGAGCAGAGCGGAAGCTTCAAAACACAGAATGTAATCCGTGCCAAAGTACATCCGATCCTCACCGACGCCTGTTTTGATACGTTCAAACATCATCTAATTGCTTTATTAGATCAATTCATTCCATAACTCCTCTAAAAG
The DNA here is from genome assembly GCF_029890125.1 of Rhinichthys klamathensis goyatoka. Taxonomy (NCBI): domain Eukaryota; kingdom Metazoa; phylum Chordata; class Actinopteri; order Cypriniformes; family Leuciscidae; genus Rhinichthys; species Rhinichthys klamathensis. The sequence goes on from NW_026606558.1 coordinate 3,792,499, forward strand.
CTGTGGGAATTGTCCAAATACCCCATGAACACAGAATAGAACATAATTTTGCATAGAACATGACCAGGTTCAAAAGTTCAAGCCAGTCGCATCAGTGACTGTCAGAAAGAGCTCTCTGACCAGGAAGCTGTGCACGCGCTGTTAAAGATTCATAAAACCACAAATGCGCAAAATGTACGCACGAGGATGACAAGTTTATGCAAATCCAAAGTGCAAACACTGTGGCAAGTAAAACTCTTCCTGTGCAAATGTAGTTTTTAAAGGCTAGTAATCCTTCCGCCATGCAGTTCAAGGTGGTCCTTAAAAGACCCCTCTAGTGCAAGTTACTCAAAGGACCTATATTTAAACCATATACTTTTAGGTTCAAAGAGCAATGCCCTTAGAAACTTGGCACCATGAATTATTTGCGAGGGAAAAGGCATGATGCATCTTTTAACATGTGCAGTCACTTCAGAGTGCAAAGCGTACAAATGTCATGTCCTCTTAAGATCAAAAGTAATTGGTCAGGCTGCACAAGACACAGGGGTAACAAGGCAGTTTACTAGTGTAACAGACTCAAATGACATCGTATGAGAGCAGCAATGAGCTAATAGACCTACTACAAGAGAGGAGAAGGCAGAACTGCCTGGTTCTTTATTTCTATTTCCTCACTGCAAAAACATTTATTTATTTGTATATGTAACTGCTATATGTTTCTTATGTCTTTATTCAGTTCTAACATCAGTGAAAGTCTATAAAAAATATGATTTTTTTTTAGAGACTAAATAATACGAGTTGTTTTAGAGAGTAAATAAAGTCAGTTTCTAACATTTTTACCTCAGAGCAAAATTATTAAAAACTGTCAGTGAATTGCCATTGTATAAAATGGCATAAGCTAAAGATTAGCCACAAATTATTAAATGAAGGAGTTTTTCCAAAATGGTAGCTGTGCGTCATGCATATATATGATGTGCACGGATGTGTGTGTATATATTTCCTCCGGCATAGGAAAATTTACATCTTTACCCTTTATTCAAATACAAAGTTCTGTCATGAAATTCTAGATGTCGCAGGCTGACAGGTCCTTAACAGTCTGCTTGCAATCACATCATTCTCTTTTTGAGAACAGCTGATTGGTTCTTGCTGCATCAGTAGCCAATGAGCTCACTGCTCAACCTTCAATGGTTAGCATTTGCTAGCAGTGCAGTGCGCTTTCAGACACCCTCCACCTTCCTCAGCTCCAAGTGTATAAATCTGCTAATTCATGTATGCTATAATGTACACCAGCATGCCTTACTTGCTCACAACAGTGTGCCGTGTATGTATTGGGAGTTGCAAGACCCAAACTTGTTCTGCAGTAGCAGCAATAAAAGCAGCAGCAGCGTAGCAGCGTAGCAGGTCTATTCCGCCAAGACCAAACAGATCGACATTGTTATATCAATTACCATGCCAAACACTCAAGAGAGTTGTCATGACAAAAATATTATAAAAACTGTTAAAGACTTTGTAAGCATATTGCGTAGTTGTGCTTAGTCAATTGACCTTTCGCCGGCCCCTCACCCAAAACGTCCATTGTCCAATCACACATCATAGCAACCGTTACTAAAGATGCACCGATTGATCGGCCGGTGACCGGAATCGGCCGATTTTCAAGTGATCGGCCATGATCGGCGACCGGCCGGTCAGTCTGACATAATCCGATTTTATGCTGGTCAAATGCACTCTGGGACCGCAAGATTAACATCGCGCAACATCAGCATCACACGTGCACACGGAACGCACACATTATGGCCGTTTCACACCGCAAGCGGGAGCAGCGCGTTTTTTTTTTTTTTCGGCGTGCTTGTTAATCAACGAGTGCATTCACACCGGGAGCCGGAGCAGCGCGTGAGCGTCGAGCAGGAGCATCGCGTGAGCAACAGCGGGTTTCGGCGCCGAGTCTATTTTAGCTGCGCTCAATTTAAGTGAAAGCACACTTTTGATGGACAAAATTAATATGATTTCATCCAAAAAGTGCCCAAAATGCACAGAATTTGCATGACTGGTGTGTTTTAACAAGAACTGAAGTAGGCTAGGCTATGTCAGAAAAGAAAATGAAGACTCAAAAATATTTATAGAAAATGTACCCATTTAAACTTATTTTTATTGTTTCCCAATCGTTTCCCTGCACATGCTCCACTTGTCCTGTTTAGCCTGGCTGGACATGTGTCAGATGAGGGAAGAACTGTTTGAGAAATATAACTTGCCATTGATGTACATGTGATTGCAATAGGCCTGTGTGTGTGTGTGTGTGTGTGTGTGTGTGTGTGTGTGTGTGTGTGTGTGTGTGTGTGTGTGTGTGTGTGTGTGTGTGTGTGTGTGTGTGTGTGTGTGTGTGAGAGAGAGAGAGAGAGAGAGAGAGAGAGAGAGAGAGAGAGAGAGAGAGAGAGAGAGAGAGAGAGAGAGAGAGAGAGAGAGAGAGAGAGAGAGAGAGAAATATCTTTATACTGCAAGGCTATATTTATATATTATTTTATTGCCATTACCTGTTTTCATACAGAAGTTTAGTTTGCTAAATATAAATTTTTTTTAGTTGGATATTGGATGTGAAAAGGAATGGTTCCATAACACTGCACTTTAGATGTGTGTGGATTTCCCACACCAGGAGTAATTTATATAGTTCTTTTTTATAGCGATTATCTGTTCAAAAAATGTTCTATGCAAAATGTTCTATTAAAGAGAAGATAGAAAATAAATATTTGTGTGTGCTGTAAAGTGGTTTGAAAAAATGAAATCGGAATCGGCTAAAATCGGCAGGTCAAACTCAAGGAAAATCGGAAATCGGGATCGGCCTAGAAAATTGTAATCGGTGCATCTCTAACCGTTATGTGAGCAGGTCCATCAAACATTGACTCCGAGCAAGATGGTGAAGCGGTGCGCCCACGGCGTTTGTAAATCGGACACTAGGTACCCCGATAAATTGTCTGGAGGAGTTGTGCTCTTTCCGTTTCCAAAGCCGAAAACACGACGTGAGCGGTGCCTACAATGGATAAAACAGTGTGGACAGTTAAATGTGTTGAACATGGTTAACTCGCGTGCAGCGTGCGTGAGACTGAGACACTGAGATTGGTCAAAGAAACATGGAGAAAGCAGATCAAGAGGATCATATTCATCATATCATAACATCATATTCTCGGGGGGAAATGAGCAGCAGTCAACAGTGCAGCACCCGTAGACTACAGTTTAGAGGAGTGCACGTTCGCAACGGGGAAAGCATGAAGCTTACTTGACAACATCAGTTCACATATCAATATCGTAACGGATAGAAATAACCTTAAATAATGTATGGTTATCTGCATCTTTCCGTCTCTAATGTATAGTTCCTTTTTAAACACGAAAATCGCATTCAGCATGACACGCAAGCGGTTGCCGTGGTAATGAATAACCTACTTGTTAAAGCGAATGTATAACATTAATCCTGTATCTGAGGCAAAATTACTAAATATGCAGCGCGAGTTATATATTTCAAACTCCAAACAATTAGCCACTGAACCAGCTTATAAAATCTTCTTCAAGGCTGTGCTGGTTGCATTTGAGGTACAGGTCATGGGGTTTCTCAGATTTCGCTTGAGACCGGTAAGCATTAGCCTCGATAGTAGTCGTGTCTCCTTCATTGTGTATTTTTATATTTTGAATATATCCCTCCACTGCATACTGTAACCCCTTTTGCCTCAGTCTGGAGGATATCACTGAGGTATTGCTGCAAAAAAGGTCACTGACACGCACGGGTATACCTCTTCCCGTCATCGCAATCTGTCACGCTGGTCGTGTTTGACCATTTGTTTGACGGGCGTAGTAACAATAACTAGGGGGCGTGGCTTTTGTGAACGGTCAATTGCTTTATTTTTGATAACACAATGAAACATGCCAAATTGTGCGGACACAATTTTTGGCAAGGCTGTCATACAAAGAAATTATTAACACATGCAAAAACAAGAGAGAACCAAGATATTATTATTATTATAATAAAAGCTAAATTATTTCACAACATTTAGACATTCTGAATATTAAGCCTTTTCCTGGGTGAATATAATATAATAGCAGCAAAATACATTTAGAATGGAATTGTGCATTAGTAAATTATCTTTGTTGTTTTTTTGTTATTATTATTATTAAATGTTCATATCCCTATTTGAATATTCCCCAGATATTCAGCTTTCCTCTCTTCATCTTCAAGTTGTGTCAGTGGACCACTTTCTTTCTTTCTTTATGAGAAGTCATATTTCTATGGTCCTATATTGCAGAATTTGTTTTTCTAATTTGAGTTGATGTCAGACATCCTGAAATATAATTAGACATATTCATTTACGCTCTTTCCCATTTCACCTTGCCAAAATAATAACTTAAAGGCACACTGCGGAACTTTTGGCCACTAGTGGCGCTCGACCTGTAACTTTCACGTCTAGCGTCCCTAGAGGCCACAAGCTCCGCAGCACTGTCGCAAAAGTCAACAAACAGTCAACCGGTCCGCCCATAGACAGTGGGTCAGCTTCCCGTGTCTTTAGATTGTGTGTGCTTGCAGTGTTTGAGGCGGGCAGCCTGGCCGCGCTCGATTCCCTTATAGCAGTCTGCTGAGAGAGAGCGAGCGGCTTAGTGCTAACATGTCTGTGAGTGAATGTGGGCGCGGGACGGCGGGCCGGGCACATTTACTGCACTAAAAACACCGTCGGCCTGAGCTGACTGTAACTTACGTGTGTTGGTTTCGTTTTACAGAAACCGTGGGACATGTTGTGTGTAGTGTTTGTGGGCACTGAGTCGTGGGAACGTTCACTACATTTAATGTACATTTGACATGAGTCGATTTTATTTGTTCGAGCCCTGCACTGTGGCGGGCTGTGTTTGTGTGTAGAAATGAACAATGGGCTGTGGGCATTTTATTACACTCATAACACCATCGGCTGTGGCCGGAATACCAGAAAATACTACACTGCTTATATGATTTAACTGTGTCACCTTGGAAACGGCATTTGTGTGCAGGCAAGCGTTAGCATCGGTCGGGCACCCATCCTCCTCCTGTAGCTCACGCCAGCGAGCGAACGCTGGACCAATGGCGATCCTCGTCCTGGCTTTTCATTTGTCACTATGCCTTTTTCTTTTTTTTAGTGTCCTCTGACAAAACCTTTGCCTTCTTCCTTGTAGCTGTTGGTTCGGCCATGACGAAAACATACAGATGGCAATCAAACGCGAGTTGAGCACTCACGTCAGAATCTGAGGAAGTGGTGGGGGAAGTGACGTATGCCGTAAAGCGGTCGAATTTTGTAGTTCTTTTTGTGCTCGGGTTCCTACCCGAACCCCGAAGTTACATAGTGCTAGGAAAAGCGATACAGACACCTTCAGGCTACGGCAGACGTGTCATTCAACCTATTGTAAGTCGATGTACCATCTCAATGGGTTTTGGTAATATATTATAAAGGTTGAAAAGTTCCACAGTGTGCCTTTAAGTTTAAAGAGGCACAGCACACACAATGACCTGAAGAGAGAGAGAGAGGGAGAGAAATGCAGAGGTTCTTGAGGTGTTGGCAGTTGTGTAAGTCAGTGTTCTGTGTCAGGTCAGGGAGGATCTGGAGACCACAGAGAAGGAAATCTGGATGGGGTCAGTGAACAAGACCGTCTGGTAAGAAGAGAGAAGAGGAGGGTGCATCTGTGATGTCTCTCTGTACCCTGAAAGGAGGTTTGCTGCAGAGGAGCAGGTGTTGCCCTCTCAGTGTCCATAGCCAGAAGCACTTCAGCACTGCCCAGAGATCCCAACTGTCATCTCTGGTGAGCAGGCGTCTCCACGCTCCACACACTTCTCAATACCACACCTCAGTCCAGCATAACTATACAGGGGTGCGCTCCCGTACAACGACGTAACTCGCTGCTTAACTACCAAAGTACAATGCATCGTTGAAGAAATCAACTAGCTAGTCACAACTGTTTCCCGAAACCATATTGTCGCAAATTGTTCGTTCAACCACATTGATTAATGATGTCACAGGTGGTTGAGTAATAATTTATTTTAATTCATCTGTTTGAGATCGAATTAATGCTAGATGTTTTGCTATAAATTACGAACATGGCATCTGAGGACTATTTCTATTTTTTCTCAGTTATTTTGCTTTATTTCCAGATTCAATCATGAACGCACGTACGCACATTGCCAAAATGGTGCTTTAAATCTCTTAACAAACTAAAACACCTAAATCTATTGTAAATAAAAGATACAGATTGTACTGAATGTCAGCTTGATTATTTTGCTCAAGTTAAAGGGATAGTTCACTTTGGAATTAATTTTTGGTATGTTTTAGCTTACCTCAAGGGCATCCAAGATGTAGGTGTCTTTGTTTCCGCAGTAGTTTCAATTTTGATATTTTTAGGTCAAACCGTTCTTGTCTGTCAGTCCTATAATGCAGGTCTATGGTAACTTCCTCAAAGAGCATGCACAGAGAAGTCCAAATTAAACATGATTTAATGACTCGTAAATGTAAGTACACATTGATGGCCTAAGACACGAAACGAGCAGTTTGTGTGAGAAAACGAATCGGTTACCTAACGTAACCTCGGTTCTCTCTAGATGAGGGAACGAGTATTGCGTAAGCTAGCTTACGCTACGGGAAAGATTCATCTTTTCTGAGAAATTGAAGCCAAAAAATTATCCTATAATTTTGTATCCATTGTCAACGTAGTTCAGCAGCAGCAGACCATGAGCGGGCTAGCTAGCAGCTCATTGGTTCGCTCACAGAGAACTGCTTAAGCCTATGAGGAGACGCGAATGAACTCTCGGCCAATGAGAGTCTGACATGCTCTCATTGCGTCAGAGCCCGCCGAAACGGGCGTGGTCAGAGAGTATAATATTGGCGTCCTAGGCTGTAAACTCTGGTTTTCATAGAATGAAGCGAGAACGCTAGTAGCACAAGCACGGCCAGGAACGCAATACTCGTTCCCTCATCTAGAGAGAACCGAGGTTACGTTAGGTAACCGATTCGTTCTCTTACGAGAGGTTCTCTCGTATTGCGTAAGCTAGCTTACGCTACGGGAACACCTGGTCAACGCCGTGCGTGCTAAGCATCCACTATGAGTCCCAGGGGAGACCCCAGGGAACCCTTATGAGTGGGAATAACTATATGTACATGTGATAAAGGCCAGCAGAGCGGGCCGGAGATTGTGTAGTACATAAGCACATGATAGAGAGGGACAGAGCGAAACCGGTCTGTGTGAATAACACCCTATAGTGCAGCTCAACCAGAAGAGCTGTAACATACTAGACTGCTAGTAGTTTAGCCTGCAAGGCGGGAACTTCCAGATTGTAAAATCTGACAAAGGTGGAGGGGGAAGCCCATCCCGCTGCCACACAAATGTCATGAATGGAAATTCCGCTGGACCATGCCCACGATGAGGCCATGCCTCTAGTGGAATGAGCCCTGATGCCCAGAGGGCATGGCAGGTCTTTTAATGCGTATGGGGCTGCAATGGCATCAACTATCCATCTGGATAGAGTCTGTTTCGAGGCGGCCAACCCTTTGGTGCGCCCACCGAATGAAACAAAAAACTGCTCGGATCGTCTGACCGGAGCAGTGCGAGTAACGTATAATCTCAGGGCCCTGACCGGACACAGGAGATTAGAGTCAGATTCGCTATCGGATGCAGGCAGAGCCGATAGGGAAATAACTTGTGCCCTGAACGGGGTACCAATCGCTTTTGGGACACAACCATGCCTAGGTTTGAGAACGATTAAGGAGTCATTGGGCCCAAACTCGAGACAGGAAGCGCTAATGGACAGCGCGTGAAGGTCTCCCACACGTTTTACTGACGCGAGCGCGAGCAGAAAAAAGGTTTTGAGCGAAAGGTATTTGAGGTCCACGGTGTTTAGCAGTTTGAATGGGAGGGCTTTCACAGCTTTGAGAACTATGGAAAGGTCCCAAATCGGCACCGAAGGGGGGCGTGGGGGGTTCATCCTTCTAGCTCCCCTGAGGAAGCGGATGACCAAGCCATCTTTGCCCAGTGACTGGCCGCGCCGGGGTTCAACAAACGCTGCGACGGCTGCCGCATTCACCTTGAGAGTGGACGGGGACCTGCCCTTGTCCAACATCTCTTGGAGAAAAACTAGCAAGGAAGGAACCTCGCATGACCGTGGGTCCAAATTTCTGTTGGTGCACCATTTTGAGAGCACAGACCATTTAGACGCATAGAGCCTTCTAGTAGAAGCCACTCTAGCCTGCATGATCGTGTTTAACACTCCCTCTGGCAAAGCAATGGGTAGTTGTTGATCACCCACGCATGTAGCACCCAGCGCTCTGGGTGGGAATGCCAGATCGTGCCGCGAGCTTGGGAGAGGAGATCTGCTCTGATTGGAATGGGCCACGGGGCTGTCTGTGACAGCTGAGTGAGCTCCGGAAACCAAGTCTGACCCTCCCAACGCGGGGCTATGAGGAGCACCGAGTGGCGTGTTTCCCTGATTCTCTGAAGCACCTGTGGTAGCAGAGAAACCGGAGGGAATGCATAAAGCGGGCGGCTGGGCCAGGTCCTCGCTCTTTGAGAAAAATATTGGGCAGTGGGTGTTCTCTTCTGAGGCGAAGAGGTCCACCTCTGCTCTGCCGAATATTCGCCACAGCTTTTGGACTGTAAGAGTGTGCAGGGACCATTCTCCGGGGGGAATGGGGTTCCTGGACAGACTGTCTGGACCGTCGTTCAGATGGCCCGGCACGTGCGTCGCTCTGAGCGAGAGCAGGTGACACTGAGACCAAACTAAGATGCGTTCTGTCAGCCGGAAGAGATTCCTGGATCTGACTCCGCCCTGACGGTTTAGATAGGAGACCACGGCTATATTGTCCGAACGGATCAGCACGTGGTGACCGTGAATGCGCGGAAGAAAGCGCGTGAGCGCGTTCTCGACCGCCAACATCTCCAAACAGTTTATGTGGAGGAGGCTCTCTTGAGCTGACCAGGGGCCGAAGGCGGTGAGCCCTCGCAGAACGCACCCCAACCCGTGTTGGATGTGTCTGTCGAGATGACTTTTCGGCGAGAAAGGGTCCCCATGGAAACGCCCCGCTTAAACCATTCTGCCACAGTCCATGGCTGCAGAGCTGTGATACAGGTCTGCGTTACTTTTATCAGCTGGCGGCCCGTGGTCCACGCACGGTGAGACACACGGCTCTTCAACCATAGCTGAAGCGGGCGCATGCGCAGTAACCCTAGCTATAGCACCGCGGAGGTTAAGGCCGTGCTGCGTGAGCGTGCTCATAGTGTTTATGACAGCGGGACTTACACTCAGAGAGGAGTTTATGGGCCGTGTAACAGAGTGAGCAGAGGTGGGACGCGCACACGGGCTCGTGGGCGCGCTTATGCACTCTGAAACTCGAGCGGGTTGGAACCGCTTTATGAGAGTGGACTCTGTGTGAGACACGGGAACTGAAGTGCTTTTGTGTATGAGTGAACACAGTGTTGTGGGCACATTTTCTACACAGGAGGCTTCTATGCTCTTTATGAGATTTCTCTGGGTCGCCGTGAAAACGGCGTTTGCGCTCATGCAAGCGGGAAGGGAGACTGGCTTGGTAATGGCGGAGTACACTGCTGTAGTAGCCGCGTGAGCGGGGACTAACAGAGGGCGAAACTTTGACGGCGGTCCGGCCGCGGCGGGAGAGCCCTGTCTTTTTCTCAGCTGTGCTAGGCAGACTTCGAGTGATCAGGTTTCAGCGCGATCCTAGGCCGAGGCCCCCGAGGAGGCGGCGGTCTGTGGCGGCTGTCAGACCGAGAACGAGGGCGGCCGCCCTGGCGTCGCTGAGAAGTCTGACTGTGCTGAGCTGGGCGCTGGAGTGGGGCTCGTGCAGGAGGCTGGTCACGTGAGCGGCCTGCAGAGGAGCTAGTGCGACGAGGCAGAAAGAGATTCATGGCCTGGGAGGCTTTCTGCACTTCGGAAAATCGGTCGACGATACCCGTGACAGCAGATCCGAAGAGGCCGGATGGAGAGAGCGGGCGTTGAGAAAGGCGGCTCGCTCAGAATCTCCCATGTCGGCGAGTGTGAGCCACAAATGTCTCTCAGACACACAAATGGCGGCCATGCATTTCCCCAGGGCTTGAGCAGCAGATTTTGTAGCGCGAAGGGCAATGTCCGTGGCGCTCCTCAAATCCGCGACTGGAGGGGGATTTTTTCCGCTCTCGTCCCATTCACGAAGTAAGTCACCCTGTAGTATCTGAAGGATGGACATGGAGTGAAGTGCAGAGGCTGCTTGGCCGGCGGCTGAGTAAGCGCGGGCGTGAAAGCTTGAAGTCGCTCTGAGCGAGAGCGAGTTCTAGCAGAGAGCGGGGCGTTCCAGGACTTTGTGAGTTCCGCGTGCAGTTCAGGCAGGAAGGGCGCGGCCCGTTTAGTGGCGGGAGTCGAGTGCTGGCGGAAGTAGCTGCCGTCCATATGGTTGATGGTCTGCTCGGGGGGAGGGGACCAATCGAGCCCGAGGCGTTCGACGGCCTGTGAGAGGAGGCGCACTAATTCCTCCTCGATTCCAGCGCGGGTCCCGGTGGATTCTCGGGCCGAGGAGGCGTGAGAACCGGACCATTCCTCACTGTCTGAGGCGAGAAGCGAACATGTCTCCTTGATGTCCGCGGCGTCATCGGATGGCGACAGAGCGGCCACTCGGTGGCAACTGTATGTCCGGAAGCGGCGGAGAAGGAGAGCGTGAGGCGACAGGCTCCGGCGGGATGAACGCTTCTGGCTGGGGTTCCGGCGGCCTCTGAGAGCGGCGTTTCTTCTTCCGCGGCGAAGTCAGAGGCGGCGCGGAAGCAACTGGCGCTAGCTCGCAACTGGCGCTAGCTCGCAGGACGGCTGAAGGTGGCGAAGACGGCCGGCTTCCTCAGTCTCCCAGATGCTCGCTATAGTTGCCTTTTCGACGACGGCGGCTTCTCTCAGGATCAGCAGATGCATGTAGCCTCGCTGAAGAGATGAAAATCAGAGTTTACAGCCTAGGACGCCAATATTATACTCTCTGACCACGCCCGTTTCGGCGGGCTCTGACGCAATGAGAGCATGTCAGACTCTCATTGGCCGAGAGTTCATTTGCGTCTCCTCATAGGCTTAAGCAGTTCTCTGTGAGCGAACCAATGAGCTGCTAGCTAACCCGCTCATGGTCTGCTGCAGCTGAACTGCGTTGACAATGGATTAAAAATTATAGGATAATTTTTTGGCTTCAATTTCTCAGAAAAGATGAATCTTTCCCGTAGCGTAAGCTAGCTTACGCAATACGAGAGAACCTCTCGTAAGAGAACGAACAGTATTTATATTGTTTTTACCTCTTGTAAACACAGCCACGTCCAAGTGATCTCACGTCCAAGTGATCGCGCGTGTACGTCACTCATACAATTGTTTTATTTTTTGCTTGCCGGAAAAGACTGAAGCGCCCGCGCCATCAGATCATTTGGACGTGGCTATGTTTACAAGAGGTAAAAACAATATAAATACTGTTCATTTTCTCACACAAACCGCTCGTTTCGTGTCTTAGGCCATCATCAATGTGTACTTACATTAACGAGTCAATAAATCAAGTTTAATTTGGACTTCTCTGTGCATGCTCTTTGAGGAAGTTACCATAGACCTGCATTATATGACTGACAGACAAGAACGGTTTGACCTAAAAATATCAAAATTGAAACTACTGCGGAAACAAAGACACCTACATCTTGGATGCCCTTGAGGTAAGCTAAAATGTTGTTATGTCCAGCCCCACAAAAGGATTGAAATTATGTTTGGTGCCACTAAATTACACACATCAACTTGTTAAAAGTTAAACATTAAGCTGAGAGTTATGCACTCTCATTGGTAACTCAAAAAAATTATCAATTTAGCCAAGAAATACTTTTTTTTTAGTTTTACATATTAAGATACAGCACCATCTATAGACCCAGAGAATATGTTGTTCCAAATTGCTGTTTTAATGCAGCTTCAAAGGCTCTACACGATCCCAGCCGAGGAATAAGGGTCTTATCTAGAGAAAGTATTGGTAATTTAAAAAAATATATACAATTTTGTATACTTTTTAACCACAAATGCTCGTCTTGCAGAACTCTGCGATGCGCCCTGCATTGCGTAAACACGTTGGAAAGGTCACACGTGACGTTGTACAGGTATGCAGAAGTTCCGTGGTAGGACGGAAAACTCCCATATAATTTTCTCCTCCAACTTTAAAATCGTCCGACATCGTTGTTTTACCTTTTTTGTAAAGGGCATTTGATGTAGTCTTTGCACGTTCGCTTTGTAAATATTGAATGGTACTTTCGTCTACGTCGCAATTGACCTTTCCAACGTGGTTACGGAATGCGTGGTGCATCGCAGACTTCTGCAAGATGAGCATCAGTGGTTAAATAGTATATAAATTATTCTTTTTTAGAAAATGACCGATCGTTTCTCTAAATAAGATCTTATTCCACAGCTGGGATCGCGTAAAGCCTTTGAAGCTGCATTGAAACTGCAATTGGACCTTCAACCCATTGGTTGCCATTGAAGTCCGCTATATGGAAAAAAAATCCTGGAATGTTGTCCTCGAAAAAACGTTATTTCTTCTTTTCGACTGAAGAAAGAAAGACATAAACATCTTGAATGACATGGGGGTGAGTATCAGGAAATTTTAATTCTGAAGTGAACTAATCCTTTAAGCTACACAGCTTGGGGGGGGGGGGGGGGGGGGGGTCAGCATTGCCACTGTTGCATTGGCTTTTGGCTTGCTTAGTTGGGGACATTTAATATTCAACAATATTATTGATCTGCCTTACTTAAGGTGGATGATGATGCAATTTTCTTCTAGAAACAAACTTTGTTGTATTATTTTCATGTAATCACTGTGAAGCTGCTTTGATACAATCTGTATTGTAAAAAGCGCTATATAAATAAAGGTGACATTGATAATGAAAAGAAATGTTTCTTGAGCAGAAAATCGCCATATTAGATTTCAGAAGAATCATGTTACACTGAAAACTGGAATCATTTACATTTTAAAATATATCAAAGTAGAAAACAGTTATTTTAAATTGTAACAATATTTCACAATATACTGTATTTTTGATCCAATAAAACCCCAAACTTTTGAAAGGTAGTTCAAAGGTAGTATATTAAACGGAATACATACATAAATGATGTTTCGTTTAAAATCCTCTTGGCCTTGATGGCCTCAATGGCCGTGATGCAGCTGACTGTGATAATGTCCTCATATTAGATAACAGTCTAAAAAATAACACTATTTACATCCCTATCCAAAAATAATCAGGAAAAAACACTCAAGTAATTAAAATGAGAAAGTTACAAAAAGATGTACCTGAGTGTTGCTACCATTACATTGAGCCGGGTGAAATGGGGTTAGTTTGTTTAATGTCTTATTCAGAGCACATCCATTATAGCGATAAAGCCAAGCTGTGTCTTCTGACGTACAACTCAGAGCAGAGAGAGCAAAAATAGTATGACTGAGGTCAGACATCTCCAGTCACACACACATTAAGCAATGTGGGGCAAGCTGTGCTGAGAAATATTCTCCCTTCTGAAAGATTAGTGAAAAAAGAACAATATGACTTATTCCATGTAAACAAAAGCTAGGGCACATAGGGATGTCTTGTCACAGAAGCTTCTGGGTGTTCTTTGCATCTCTTGTATGTTCACCAATTACAGGCGTGTCCGTCAGTAGAAATAGGAGTAACATGCATTGATTTCAGTTACTGATTAATTGTTAGTGTAATGGGTATAAAATGGTAAGCACATACAAAAAAAAATTAATTGTAAGACCTGCGTTTGTGTGTGTGAGAGAGAGACAGGAGCAGGGCAGCTGTCAGGCTCTTGTCAGGGCAGAAGTGGGTTACAGGAGCTTACATGACCCAGACATGCGAGTCACCCCCAGGGTCAGGGGCCAGTCAGGCATGGCAAGCCATCACCAACCCACAGAAAGGATTTGTATAGCACCAGTATAACACATCTTGGAAGGATACAAACACAAATGGCGAGAATGACTCCTAATTTTACGGTACTGTGTTATACAATAGAGATGCACCGGTCAACCGGCCATCAATCGGAACTGGACGTTTTTTGTTTTGTTTTTGTTTTTTGGCCGATCGCTGTTCTGGACTTGTACACAAACTGCATTGCAATCATTTCCCAAAAATGTCATGTGTGTGGAGATATTACGAACAGGGCTTGACATGAACACCTGCCAACCTGCCAAATGTGGGTGGATTTCAGCAGTGGCATGTAACACTCCTACTAGTCACTCCTACTAGCCACTTTGGCGGGTTGAATTTTATTTGTAATATACACATTTTTCAATTGTAGTCTTTTAGTCATTTGTAGTCTGAAATATCTGAAACGCTTTAAATAAGCATTTTCTCCAGAATAGATACAAGTGGCCAGCAGAGCTTTCTAGCTCTTTCATGATCTCTGACAGCGAGTTGCCACACAAACCCGCCTCCCCTCACTCGCTCCTTTCATTTGCTCGCTCCGGATGAATATTGCTGGTGTTACAGGGCTTGAATTTTAGCATGGGATTGCGCATATTGCGCATAATTTGACTCATTCCCACAGATTTTGTGCTCACACCCAAAGTGCGTGCACATAAAGCATAAAACATAAAGCTGACAAATTGCAGGTATTGGCGAGTATTCACGTAAACATTGTCAGTAATATTTTAAGTGAACGTAAACAGTTGAGAAAGAAAACGCATGTGTAACAGTATAATGGATCCGTGTGTCAGGTCTTAAAGTGCCAGCAGCCTAATATAACTGCTCCCAAATTATGAGATAATATTCAAAATATCTATATGGCTTTTTTTTTCACATGGTATCGATGTCAAAATTGTGGCCAGTGAAAATGCTGAGTGGCAAGTAACTTTGGAAAACCACTAGCCACAGTGAGCAAAAAAGTTATTGTCAAGCCCTGATTATGAAGTCTTACTGTACTGTACCGCCGCCGACTTGAGCTCCAAAGAAGCTCTGGCCGCCCTATCAAGGACGCTTGTCAAAAAGTACGGGGAAGCTTGTTGACGCTTTGGCCGCTCTGACGTAGCAGTTCGATCATGGGAGAAGAGAAGTGCCCCAACATGAAATGTAAACAGAAAAAACAAGCAATACATTGACACTAGAAACCTTTTATAATGACAGCATTTTTATAACCATTTTGTTCGGAAAAAAAGAGAATAATTATGGATCATCGCGAAGTTGTTGTGTTTGGTGCTGCTGTATTGTATTTGCGGAGAAGACGTCGGACACCAACTAACCCAGCTATTTTATCCCATGCCTCGTTCTTTTGTAACTGGTCCCTATATGCAAACAACGTCATATCATAAATGATAGGAAACCCAAGCAACGGCGATGATTTCCATTTTCTTCTCCTCCATTTTCTCGGAACTAATGTTTTGGTAGGAACGAAAGTTTACATCGTATGTTTCTCCGGAATCAGCCAGCGCGAAGGACTTCTATATTCCGATTGGTTGCTGGCGTTTTGCCACTGATTGCCGCTGAACCGTGTCATAGCTCATTACCATAAAGTTGAGCTACTTTCAACTTTCTGATTGACGCTCTGGTCGCTCAAAACGCGACGCCGATGGATTTGACGCTCCTTGCAGCTGAGAGAAGCCAGCTTCCATTGAAAATGAATGACTTCCGGTCACTTTGGAAGCCCAAGTCGGCGGCGGCGTGTACGTACAGTTACGCATCTCAAGCCTCCATTGCTAATTCCAAAACGTCATTTTATCTAGTAACAGAGGCTTAAGCCATTGATGGCAGTCTAATGCAGTTATCAATGTAATTATTAGAGAATGTGCTTTCCGTACAAAATTTTGAAAATATATAAATAATGCAATCACTCAAATTCATCTTTGTTTTCTCTTTTTTGGCCAATGAATCACACTCAAAATATGAATGTAAGGAGGCAAATAGAGAGTTTGCAACCAGTGTTCAAAAAGAACAGTTACACTTAATGACAGCCAAAACATTTTCCTAACTTTCTTTCCTAATTTTTTTATATAGTATTAATTTTTCATATTATCCTATAGTCAGCCTGTGAGATCAGCGATACTGTACATGATCATGCGGGGGAAGGGGGTACTTATTTGATCATTAATTTGCTTATGTATTTATTTACTTGTTTCTTCGCTCATTTACCTCCCACCCCCACCAATTTTAACGTAGTTTAGTGCAAAAGATGCACAAATTCGACTTTGTTTTCTAACTAAGATGTGCATGCAGTATTTTCAGTAAAATGGTCAAATATATTTCCGGTTGGATAAAAATGAACTGCAGTTCACTTACAAATCTGGTCATGGGAGGTCATTAGACATCTGACACCTATGCTCTCCTGAAATGAGAACTTACTTGTTGATCGCAGAGCACTCTATTCTGATCCATAATGGCTCAGACCAAATGCCCTATAGCACTGAGAATAACTAACTTTGTTAATTACTGTGCTCGCTGTTCAATTAACTATGCAATAGAGATCACTGCCAGAGCCGCTGCTGATAACAACTATCAGTCATTTGGAATTTATAGAAATTCATTAAAAATGCCGACACCTGAGCAGATTTCCAAATGAACCCCCACGGATAAATTCATTTCCTCCCTTCTTTTTTTTCTCAAAGACGGCTCTTACATTCTAATGCTCTCACACACACACAAGTAATCCAAAGAGTAGGTTGAACATGAAAACTTTAAAAGCAAATAATAGCTGTTGTTTATTCATATTGTACACAAAAAGAGGTTCACTAGTCTGTCACTGCATCATTAACGTCTCACATTTGGTTCCGTAAATCAAAAGTATCACTTAAAGGTTTGTTGAACACAGTCTCTGACCATCCAGATTCGGCCTCTATAGCAAACCTGCTGATAGCATCTAAAATGTATCCATTTTGATGGCTTCATCAAGGCAATAACAGGAATTCCTGTGTATTCTGTGGCCTTTTTATGTTTCCATGGATACGGAGGACAGACCGTTAAAAAGCAATTATTGAGGAAGAGAGAGTGGAATTCACCCCTTTGTCAAGATTTCATAACAGCTGTAATAACACTGGCCGCCACGCTAATGTGAAACTCCTGAATGAATCTGCCTCACACGTATCCGCTCTGTCTCTCAGAGGACAATATACTCTCTCAGGTGCCAAATAAAAGGTCTATTATAATTT
Source organism: Rhinichthys klamathensis goyatoka (assembly GCF_029890125.1). NCBI lineage: Eukaryota > Metazoa > Chordata > Actinopteri > Cypriniformes > Leuciscidae > Rhinichthys > Rhinichthys klamathensis. The sequence goes on from NW_026606558.1 coordinate 3,809,631, forward strand.
TTCTGTGTTAAAAACCACTTCCAATTTAAAAAAATTAAAAAAAATTAGGCATGCTTTTTGGTTATCTTAGCCTGTGTTCTCTTAGCATGTTTGACGTTATGTACTACAAACAAAGCACATCCAATTGCTAAGAAAAGAGAACAGCTTGAGGTATATCCTATCTGATCCCATCAAATCAAATGTGTATCCAAACTGAAATAAATTAGGTAGGTAATCGCTCATCTCCCCCAGGAAAGTATATCTATGAACTACCCATCCAAAATGATCCATTTTAGGGCTGAACAGGAACATGTCTATTATACATTAACTTTTGGAAAATTGATTTAAGAAATAAGAAATTATATTTTTTTAAAACATGTTAGCAGATTTAACTTCATTAGTTTACATGTAAATTAACAAGATGCCACAGAAAATTATTCTGGATTCAAAAGCAGCTTAAGTGAGGGTGCCAACTTGAAAATGATATTTTGATTATAAAGGGATATTACAAAAGACTAGCAGGATAAAAGTGAAATTAAGGACACTGGAACCAACTATAAACTGGTCTAACAAATAGAACAATATTGCATTACTACAAACATTTCAGTAACTTCAATTTGAGTTTTTGAATTAGAGAAATTTAAAACATGGACCTAAAGTAATAAAATGTCAATTTTACATTAAACAAAACGTATATACAGTATGTACATAAGAATATGCTATGTAGGTGCTGCCTACGCACTGCACTATAGGCTTCCCCTCCTCCGGCTCTTTTGAAGACCACACCTGAACGCCGTGAACCCTGCCTCAGAGTGACAGTCGCATTAAAATGCCATTAAAGTGTGAAATAGGAACAAGGAGTGAAGGAAGGTTTAACCCCAAGCTACTTCTGAGCACCCTCGGATTATACGAATAAGAACATCAGCTTTTCTGTAGTTGCTTTTCTTCCTCTTCTACTTTTTACCAGTTCCCTTTGTTCAGTTTGCACAAGGCCAATGGAAAAATGTGTGTGTTTGGGGTGGGTTGCGTGGGGGCTGATGAAAGAATGGCAGGGTTAGAGTGTGTGAGTGCATTAAACGGGCATGCCTACTATTCTGCAATCAGTCTATTTTCTGTGTCTTTTAGCAAGCTCACCTCTCACTCCACACATGCATGTCTAAGCAATGGGGGATGACACCGCCGTGCACCTGAGCGCGCTGTAAAAATACACTGTGTGCATATGTGCCGCCATCTACAAAAGAGCTTGAACAAAGAAGGTGATATCTGGGACTGTTCCATGGTCACATAAACAACAAAAGATATCAGTCACGCAAGTGAAAATAAAATGCACAGCATTTAGTCTGCCATATCTAGTGAAAACATTCTTAAAAACACATACACACACACATACATACATATATATATATATATATATATATATATATATATATATATATATAATACACACACACATTGATTTGATTGCATTTCAGCACTAAAAAACACTGTTGGTTTTGCTAAGGGTCTCAAGCTGTGCTCTTTCAGGGGGGAACGGTGCAATGAATTGGAGTGAGACCCTGGGCTTGTGTCAAGTCAATGAGACTGAACACATTAAAACTGATGAGAGTGTACTTAGACAGGTTAGGGCTCACCAAGCGTTTGCTGCCTGGATGCACTAAATCAATCAATACATCTGCACGAATCTACAAAAACAAATTTGACTGGAAGTCATCTTTTTGTGCTCAGAATACAGTCAGATTTATATTGAACGATGACAAAATATATATAATTCAATATTATTGGCTTGTTTAGTACATTATGATTGAGCTGTTACATTTGAAATGCCTTTGAATAGATTGTTTACTGAACAAAAACATATGCTAGGACACATTTAAATTTAGTTTCACTTGACATTTTAATTTGCTCTGAGATTAAGAAGTTTTCCTGATGCTTTCTCTTAAAGGACAAGTTCGGTATTTTACACTTAAAGCCCTGTTTTAAGATCGTTTCTGATGAAATAGAACGGTTAAGATTGAAATTTGGACACATGGTTTTTGTCCAACTCCATTGACTTGGACAAAAACTACGATAAAACCTGTTGGAAAGCATCTTTAGCAGCGATTTTTATTTTTGTGTGAGCATATCAGTGAACACCCCAGACCACTCGGTGAGTTTCACGTCTTTGTAAACTAAAGTTGAATGCGTTTTATGAAGGATTGTTCCAGTGCACCTATGCGACCATTGTGGAGGTGGGGGGGTGCTACCACAGAAACCGAAAATTCTCGGGCCAGCAGCATGTGTCCAAATTTCGATTTTAACCGTTCTATTTCATCAGAAACGATCTTAAAACAGGGCTTTAAGTGTAAAATACCGAACTTGTCCTTTAAGAGAAAGCATCAGGAAAACTTCTTAATCTCAGAGCAAATTAAAATGTCAAGTGAAACTAAATTTAAATGTGTCCTAGCATATGTTTTTGTTCAGTAAACAATCTATTCAAAGGCATTTCAAATGTAACAGCTCAATCATAATGTACTAAACAAGCCAATCTTAACCGTTCTATTTCATCAGAAACGATCTTTAAGTGTAAAATACCGAACTTGCCCTTTAAACATCAGCATTAAACCGGAGTGAAAGCTGTCATTAAACCATTTAAATACCCCCTTCCCACCTCAACTAACCAACTATAAAAGTTAAACTGTGTGCGTGTCTATAGGGGGATATAAGAATTCTTTCCTAATTAATTCCTCTGCCCCATGTAACCCTCAGACTATTCGTAATCCAGAAGGGAACATCTTTATTGATCTTGGGAACGCTTGAGTAGACTCCCAATGCTTATCTCAGCATAAAAAGCATCTCTTGTGACGAGCCACGATTTAATTAGATGACAATCACTGTTAACAATGCACTGCCTACATCACAAAATTTGCACATTGTCGCTGGCAGTGATAAATTTCAGCTGCTCGGACAGGGACAATTCACATCCTGGAATTAACTCTTTCCATATGAGCAGGAATTTCAAAGGAGCACTGCAGATATTGTTAACTAGGGAAAAACACACACACACACAATCTATGTTCCATACACAATCTGTCAAAGCTGAAGCTGCAATTAAGTTTACCCAGCTGTAGATAACAGACTAAACTCTCCATACTTTATTAATGCAAGCTGCAAATGATGGTGAACAGTGATATTTGTCTGTTATATCACAAAAAGTACAAAAGGGGCAATTTATTTCTATTGCTTGCAATTTGATCGCTCATCCACAAGATGGCAGTGTGTGTGATTTTCTGCAACATGAAAATATCTGTAAAAATCTACTTTTCAAAAACCATAACAAAGATGACAATTCATTCATATATCAATGGCATAATTATATACAATATTAAAATATTTTTTATGTTCAGATATGTAAAAATTGTATTTCATTATTATTCTTGCTCTGACTCTCTTATAATCTCCTTTCTTTTCCTGTTATGATCTTTATGTTCTTGAGAAAGTATTTTTTTACGAAAAAAGGGGATATTTTAAGCTATGTTTATGTATGATCCAATCTTTTTAAATACATTTTTTTAAATAAATTGTTGAGAATAATAATTTAAATATTTAATGCATCCTGATGCATTAAGGACTGCAATTTTTCAACACTGTTTTAAATGATATCACTGTTTAGTACCGTGAAACTAAAATAGATCATACAGTCAAACACAGAGAAAATCTGTCAAATACAGGGATACCTACTAAAAATAATAATTCAGCAAATTAAGAATAGCTACATGATATAACATCCAAAAATGATGTGCATGATGATGGCCACCTCAGCTGTCATAAACGTCTCCCAACACTTCATATTTTTAAACTCATTAAAATGTGTGCACACAATCTTTCATCCATAGTTACGGGACATTTTGGCAAAAGCTTTTCATGGCCAAGTGACTCATATTCTGACCACACATTACAAATTCTCAGCCCCAACTAAACACGCCACAGTCAAAAAAGAAAAAAGAAGGAAAATTGTCGAGCCACGGTACAGTATTTTTTGGAAAGCAGGGCATAGGTGAAGGCCATGGGCTAATGGCAATGAGGGATTTGTCAGTCATCCTAACATTTAATAATCCCTGGCTCTCCATTTTCTGCTGTTTGTTTATATTAACCTCTGGTTGAACCCACTTTAGAGGCAGCCTCTGTGCCAGAAAGTTCACTGAACATTCAGCATGGAAGCGGAGAACATGTCATCTCGAATCTATTAGCCCACAGGGGAGATTGCAGCAGTCCACGCACCACACACACACACACACACAACTCGCATACACTCTAGGTAAGCTGCAAAACCTCACATTTCTGTACTGATGGCGCCTGTAACTGAGATTATTGCATTCTATGACCTGATTCTGACCTCTCTTTTTCGCTCATGCTGAATAATCATATCAAACAATGCAGTACATCTAACCGTTACTGCTTTCTACCACATTCAGTACAGTTCTCTTGTGCCATCATGAATGGCTTTAACAGCCTTGCTTTTATTGCATTTGCGGTCTAAATTAGAGTGATCTCAAACGGCTTTAGGTAAGCAACATCTTTCGAGTTGCACCTGGAAAGATACACTTGAAACTGGAAAAAATTCCTCAGGATTACTTTTATTATATGGAGTTGTATTACTAAAATAGTACGTGGTATGTAATCATAAACACTGGTAATCAACTGAGAGAACATATGGCTCTATGTATTACCGGTAATATTGTACTGAGAACATAATGCAGTAGACATAGTGTTGTGTAGGTTTATATACTGACCTGGGTGGTGATAAAGAGAAGACACTTCTGGAGAGGAGATATCTTCAACATGTCCTCAAGGTTGGATGTTTGCTGATCCAAGATAAGTATGAGAATTGAGGTGGTCTTAACAGATTAAAAAAACAAACACCTTGTCCTGTCAATAGAAAAATTCGAGTTATTTGCTACTTGCATCTCAATTGGAAAGTCTTGTAAACCATTTAAACCTAACAAATTAGCCCGTGTTCCCTTAAACACTTTAATATGACTGTACACTTGTCTGGATGGACGTTTATCAGTGACATAATTGCATATCAAAATCATACTACGTCCACGTTTAAATGTCAAATAAAACATGGTAGTAGTCCCGTGGTACTTTTTAAGGTGAAGCCAGTGCCCAAAAGTGCAAACATCAGAGATTTCAGTTCATTTGTGATGAATATCTTTCCAGAAAGTGGTGAACATGAGTAGGCTACAATTATAAACAGCAATGCAGCAAAATGAATATACTTTGTGTTGTGAACAAGCGGGAAGATAATAACAAACCTTTCATTAGCTCTGTGGATAGTTGTTTGGAAGTTTCTAGTCGTCAGAAAGAAAGGCCTCAAAACCACAACAGTTTTTCTTTCTTTTTTTTTTCTTTTTTTTTTCAGATTCATCAACATTGCGCACGGTTTGGCTGCATGAACGCCAAAGCAAGCAAGCTGATTGGCTGTGAGTCAGCAACTGACCAATCAAAAAATGTATAAATGATGTCGCTGGCCTTATGTCAGCTAATATGCGTGAGCTCGACTTATAAATGTGGGTGGGTCCTTAGAAATATTCAATATTTTGTATCTAAATGCAAATGTAAAATATAAATAAATGTAATATTTGTATAACTAATCAAATATTTCATTTTGGGGATAGGGGTACTTTCATTTAACTCTCCCTTTTATTTGTTTTTTATTGACCCTCTTTATATATAAAGTTTTGGTTTCTGCTGCTGCAGTATTGTTGTAAATGTCTGTCGAATCGAATGACAGAAACATCCAGATGGGACGGGAGGTGATAGTAGCCTCGTGAGACCATCCTGATCTCGCGAGCTTTCAAGGTTTCGCGGAGCAAATCCATCTGGCGGAGTCAGGTTAAGGTGATAGTGCTTAAAGACATGCAAATCGCCCCATATAAATAAACACTGGGCGTGGCTTGCAGACAACCTGAGTCGACTAGGGCGTGTGTTGCTGCAGCATGAGCATAGTGAAGTAATTCGAAAGAATACACAATGATTGTTTATTTATGTAGTGCCTTTTAAACATTGCCTGGAAGTGTTTAAAAGGCACTTTATGCGTCTTTATAAAGTTATGTTGATATTGGCAAACATAGTAGCTTAATGTCATGTTGGACACGCGATTATAAAGTGTGTGTGTGTCTGTGTTAGTAACGTTAGTAGTGGTAGTGTTTTCAAAATCTCGATGCTTATACAATAATGAGATAAACAATATGTGTGTTTTTCCTATTGAAATGTACTCCCCAGAAAGCAAGATGATGACACATACTGAAGGGAAATCACTGGATTTAATTATTGACAACAATCACCAGAGCGATGGTTACTGCTCTGGTGAAGTAGTGTCTGGTCATATTTCGCTCAAAATTTCTGAAGCCACCACAGTCAAAGCCATAAAAGTATTACTGAAGGGATATGCTCAGGTGAGTTGGATGCACAAACGGTGTTCCGAAGAGAGGAAACATCTCTCCTTATCCAAGACACTTTTAGCATCAACAGGTAGGCCTGCAATTACTCATCATTTTTTGTGGTGATTGAAGTGTGATCTGTTGCATTGCCTTTGAACATGAATGTAGTACAGTTTGAATTATTAATATTTGATTAGGTCAAGACCTCATCCTTCATAGTGGCATGTATGTGATCCCTTTTGAACTACAACTACCTCAGAGGTAAGTTAAAATGTTTGGCAGGGCTATTCCAAACATGGGTCGGGGCCCAGTGCAAGTTTTTTGGGCACCGTTTGATCAAATCACTTTCTAAAGTGTGAGACCCGGTGCACACACCAGTTTCAGTTGTTTAGGCCTAACATAAAGGCTGCAAAGATTATAAGATAATTGCAAACAACAAATATACATTGTGTGTATATATTGTTGTATTAATTGCAGTTCAAAATTAACTCTTGTTACACTATTCAGAGCACTGACACTGCAAATTTTTAATTGTCTCCTAGTCCCTTGGTTTCCTCGTTCTCTGGAAAACATGGCCACGTTTACTACATGGTGCAGGTAGTTTTAAAAACACCATTTCATGAGAATCAACGTGTTTGCAGAGAACTTTGCATCATCAATCCTATTGATGTCAATATGCCAATGTTAATGGTGAGTATGTCAAAAATGCGTTCTGTTTTCCTACGCATACCCATTTTGAGGTGTGCATCCAATGGACAATGTACTATCCCAGAGATACTATATGTACTATACTAGAGAATGTACTATACTAGAGAAGTTGTGACTAGCAGCCAATGCTGTAGGTCACATGATGCCAGATGTAGTACATTCTGACTTCATTCATACCATATAGAAGAGAATTTTTTTGAATGGCTGCAAAGTTAGTTCCTCTTCTAATGTAGTACATTACTCAGAAGGTATGAGATTTTAATGCACCTGAAGAGTTTAGTATCAAACCTGATTAAACACACCTGCTAATCAAGGTATCGGAATCTCAGGAAGACACATTAGCATCAGTTCAAAATTAAATGTAAAATTGATGTAAAATCTGAAGCAAAGTCGTACTGCATTAGAGAACATCCTCCTGACCTCTGACTCAGAGTTGTCATTACAGTCTCCAGTGTCACAAACCTGTAAGAAGATGATCGGTTGCTGGATCTTTACGTCAGGTCCCATCTCACTGTCTGTCAGCATAGACCGACAGGGCTATTGCAATGGTAAGATAAAATAAGTATATTTTTATGAGCTTTGAAGCTTTCTGGGTGTGATAGGATGACAGTATTTGAGTATTGTAGGTTTTTGCTCAACTAAAGTTTGCCTAAGGAAACATAAAGTTACCAAACGTAACCAATCATTTGGTAGGAAAGAAAATGCTATTCTTTTGAACTTTCTATTAATCAAAGAATCCTGAAAATGTATTATGGTTTCCATGTTTCTTGAGCACCAAATCCGCATATTAGAATTATTTCTGAAAGATCATGTGACACTGAAAGCTGGAGTAATGGCTGCTAAATAATCAGCTTTGTCATTACAAGAATAAAATGTATACACTTAAAATTAATAAAAATGGGCCATGCCCAATATGGCTAAACACTTAAGCTTAGGTCTTGACCACAAATTATTGGTCAGAAAATGTGCAAAATTTAAGCAAATGCACTACTTAAAAAGCCATTGCTGTCTCAGAAAAACATCAAAGACTGAATTAAGTTTTTGGTAGAATATGGGATGCTGTAGTGTAGGTCACATGATGCCAGATGTAGTACATTCTGACTTCATTCATACCATATAGAATACTTTTTTTGAATGGCCCTGACTCTTCTAGTATAGAGCTGTTTGCAAGTTCGGGAAGTCTATTCTGTGCTAAGTTACTTTATCTAGGCTGCAGTATTTGTTGTAATTCTAGCTAATTCCCTGACAAGAGATTTGTAATTTAAAATTGTTAAGATCATTAAAAGACCACTAAATATTTTTGGGTGGATCATCATCAGATCAAAGGTAAACTTATGATTCCACAGAGTTTATTTCAAGGGATATATGACTGCTTCGCAATTTTCTTCCATGCTGCTGCAATAGCAATGTTATTTTAAATAATTGTCTTTTCATCTTGTGACACTTTTTTTTTTTGTCTTCTCTAGGAGAATCAATCCCAATCTCTGCTCTGATTGAAAACCTCTCCTCTCGTCTAGTTGTGCCAAAAGCAGTGATATACCAGATACAGACCTATATGGCAAAGGGTAAAAAAAAGATCATCAAACAGGTGGTTGCCAGTGCTAGTGGAAATGTAGTGCCGTCTGACTGTTCCAGCAGGTGGAATGGAAACACATTGAAGATTCCTCCAGTTTCTCCATCCATTCTGAATTCAGACATCCTGAAAGTGGAATACTTGCTTGCAGTAAGTAATAATTTTATGATGATTATGAAGGATTTCTTTTTTTTTTCTTATTCAATGTTACCAGTCGTTTTAAGAATATTCTGATAAGCATAGTATACATGTAAAAAAATGTTGATTTACTAATACTTCTATAACCTCTACTAGCTAATATAGATGTATTTATAAACACCATTTATATGAATCTTTGTTCTATATGTTTGTTTCTCTTCTATAAGGTTATTGTTCAGATACCAGGTGCCAAAAATCTAGAAGTACTGCTTCCACTGGTGATCAGTACCGATGGTCATTGCAGTCAGAGTTTTAACACGAGCAGGGACTCCATTATGGACATGAGCTTGCTGTACCCCAGGTTTACCCTACCAGATGTAGCTGAAGGTAGGGTGTGAATTTATTGATGCGGTGAATGCAGCTTATAAACTGCCAAAAAAGAAACGTCCTCTCACTTTCAACTGCTTTTATTTCCAGAAAATGACTTAACATATATGCATAAATTGTTCATATTAGTTCAAATATGTACATATATCTTGTTTTTATTTTAATGATTATTTGTCTGACAGCCCCACCCAGCTATGCAGAGGTTGTGTCAGAGGAACAGTTTGAAGAGCACAGAACTCCAACCTACCAGCCACAACCGGACTGGCTGTTGGATGGCCCAGCAATCGCTAACATTCAGCAGTCCCGCCTCCAGCCTCCTCCCTCTTATTCAGAGGTCAGTCATTTCTTTATCGTTCCATTCTTTCTGTTACAACTTTGATAGTGTCTATGTCAGGGCTGTCCAAATTCGGTCCTAGAGGGCCACTGTCCTGCAGAGTTTAGCTCCACCTAGCCTCAACACACCTGCCTGGAAGTTTCTAGTAGACTTGTAGTCAAGACCGCCTAAACCGAGACCAAGACAAGACCAAGATCAAGACAGACCAAGTCGAGACAAGACCGAGACCGGAGGGGAAAAAACAGACTAGTGTTGTTGAAGCTAAGCAATAACTTGTAAGATTTTGTTTTGCATTGCCTGCCTATCTCTGCCGATTTCGAAGTCTCCAAATGAATCCATTCTGCAACTTTTAAATACATAATTATATTTTTAAAAACGAAATTATAAGCTTAAGTGCAGGATCCAAAAGTTGGTTGTTTTTGTCGCTATGGTTGGCGGTGCGCTCAAAGTCATCTGTCAGTTGTGCAGTTACCCAAAATCTCCTGAATGAAGTTAAAACCCATCATGTCACTGATATGTGTTTTACTAAATATTAATACATCAAAAACTGTACATGATATGTGTGTTTTTTTTATCAAGTGATCAAAGTGCTCGTTGCATTGGCGCGGATACGGTGTTTTCTCGTGTGGCTCGCGCACACCGCACTGTCTTCACTCGGACACTTCTTCAATCCGTTGCGGATATCGTCGTGGATATTAGTATTGTATTGCTAAATCCCCCAACCACTATGTCGGTCTGAGACAGCGAGACCTAGACAAGACCGAGAGGTCCGAGACCAAGACAAGAACAAGACCAAAGACCGTCAAGGCCGTGACAAGACCGAGACCACAAAAAGTTGTCTCGAGACCAAGACCGGTCTTGAGACATACATCACTAGTTTCTAGTATGCCTAGTAAGACCTTGATTAGCTGCTTCGGGTGTGTTTAATTGGGGTTGGAGCTAAACTTTGCAGGACAGTGGCCTTCTAGCAGCAGGATTGGACACCCCTGGTCTATTTCATATTATCAAGCCTTTGTCCCATTGCAGATTTACCCAACTGAACACTGAGCTTTTTGTCAAGTTTCTTTTGTAGAGAAGACCAAAGAACGACCTTGTCCCTACACACAGCATTTTCCCATTTTCTTTGGATTATGGATTGATTATTGCTGCTCTTATTGGTGAAATGCTTGTTCTGATGAGCGCATCATGATCAAGGCTCGTCCACTTTGCAGCTTATTCTGACTTTCTGAAGGGTTTTTTTCTAGACTCTTCTGTTTCTTGTTGTGACATTTACAATTTCAGATAAACTGCAAATAAAATGCATAAAAACTAAATGTTCACTTTATAAATCAATCAGACGGACTCTTCCCGTCCTATTGGCCAGAATTAACCTGAAGTGCCATCAGTCTAAAATCTGGCTATGTGAAATATCGTTATTTGGTTTAAGAAAATGTTAATTAGAATTTGTATTATGTCGCAATATTGTGATGTGTAAATAGTTGAATCTGATTATGATGTGCTGCTTTAGGTCCAGGTTATCACAAGCATAGTTGCACTTGTAATATATATCACGTTTAGCTAAATTATCACAAAAATGGATAATTAATTGGAAAACAACCAGCTGAATGGGGTTATCTGGATTTGTAATGTTTTTCACAGCATTATAACTTAATAAAATTATCCATTTTTGTACGACTGAATATCTTTTGGCTTTTCTGAAAACGTCTTACTACTTTTTGTATGAGTATAATGTATGCAATAAACTGAAATGCCCAGCTGTGGTAATCAAAATCCGGGGCAGAACAACTGCATTAGCACAAATGTTCATCAATAACTCCTCACAGTCTCGCCTGTCACCTCATTTGTCACAGAGGCATTTCCTTTGAATGGGAAAGATTAGAATTGCATGAATAGGTGTTCATTCTTCATTCATTGTCAGATGTACATGTACTGTATATGATAATGATGTTAATATTAACATCTGAAAAAATACCCAAGTTTCAGAAAAAGTGCACAAGTGTAAAGAAATATTCACAGCATCACTTTTCACAGTTACATAACTATAGCTTTATTGAATGTTGTTATATAATTACTGTACGCAAAGTTATAATAGTTACACTGAGTTTGCACTTACTGAATTTCACAATTATATTTGGATGGATACAATTACACATTTCTATCAACAAATAATGCAGTTTTCTGGCACATTTAGTGCCCATTTTTGACATTCAAAGACAAAATTTCAATGTTATTGTACTGCATATCAAACAGTTTAACCAACAAAAAGTTAAAGTTTACTAAAGAAATGTTGCAAAACTAAGTCTTAGCAAAGCTAACCATTTTTTCTCACAATCTGTGCTTTACATCAGTTTACAAAATGCAACTGTCCCCTCAGAAGCAAAAGAAAACCTCAACAAATCTGATAAAATGTACCTATAACTGAAAAAAAAACATTTTCCGTAACCATTAAACACTTACTTTTCCCCCATATACTGCAACCAAATGAGCATAAATATGAAGACCTACCTCACAATGTGTTTATTTATCTTGTGTCTCAGTAGTCCCATAAAGTGGATTATTGGACCGGCGGATCCACCTGAACTCTGAGTGCCCTGAACCCTAAGAGATATCTCGGTTGAGATTTTATCCAAGTGTGAATGTGCAATATTTATAAGAAGTGTGAATTATTTAGCATGTGGCCGTCACACAGCCAGTTTTTACCCTCTGAAATGCATCATTGATTTAAAAAAAAAAAAAGAAAATGAAGAGGAGGCTGAAATGAAAGATGTTAACCTCTATGTTAATATAATGTAAACTGTGTTACAGCAACATTCAGACCTTCCTCACCCTAAATTAACAATGTTCTACATTGAAACCATGTCTGCAAATCATTATTATGATTTTAGAAGATTGTGAGAATATGAACTCTGCCTTTTTGGTTGGTTGAATGGGGATTCATTCCCATGTTAAAATTAACATCTGAAAAATACCCAAGTTTCAGAAAAAGTGCACAAGTGTAAAGAAATATTCACAGCATCACTTTTCACAGTTACATAACTATAGCTTTATTGAATATTATTATATAATCACTGTACACTAAGTTATAATAGTTACACTGAGTTTGCACTTTACTGAATTTCACAATTATATTTGGATGGAGACAAATACACATTTCTATCAACAAACAATGCAGTTTTCTGGCACATTTAGTGCCCATTTTTGACATTCAAAAATGGATTTTACAGTTTAAAAATGGATTTTACAGTTTAATATTCGTTCACCTCATATATTAAGACAGGACACATGGTTATGAGATGAGTCACACCAGGTTCCAACAATCTTTGTTCAAGACGTAACGTAAATGTATCATCCATGTGCTGCTCATTATTTGGTCATTGCTCCATGTCCTCCTCCGTCAGTATCATGCAGTCAACAAAAGTCACTTTTCATTCAGTTCATTGATGTTTTGACACTTTTGTTATTCAAGCAAACACAAATGAGTTCTTCACTGAAAATATAAGATACCACATTTCTACATCTAGCAGCTAAAACCAGAAGTAGTTTCAATATTAAGTCACAAAGCCTTTATCAAAGTTTTTAACTTTTTGATTTTAACTTTAATCAAACACTGCCCTATGAATTTGCATCACGTGAAGACGTGTGACAAACGTTAAAGGGATAGTTCACCCAAAAATGAAAATTCTGTCAGTAATTACAAAGCGACTGTTGTTGACATTTGTCCTTTGTGTCAGAAGTTGCGGGAGGGCTTCAAGTACCCCCAGTTTATGGGGAATTTGTTGTGTCGTATGACTGTTTCGCTCCACGCCGCGCCACATCCAGTGTAGACAGCATTACTAGTTATAATGGGTTCTATTTGCTTTTGTCGCGTCACTCAGCTCGCATCTGGTGTAGACAGTATGTTAGTGCTCGTACAACCAAGAAAAAACATTTTTAAAACTTGTTTTAAACGTTGAATTTTTTAACGCAGCAGAGAGCGATCTCATATTACAACTATTATAGTGTGTACAAATTTAACATGCTCAAAGTCTAGTGTGACCGTGGCTTAAGATGCTCATCAAGCATATGTTTACATAGAAAAACAATTAAAAAGTCTGTCCATCTCACATACTGAACAGCACACTGCCAACCGTTTTTAAAGATACACTCCACATGCAAATGAAAGGCTGCAGTGCAGAGGGTGCGGTTGAAGTGGTTCATTACACTCTGGCATTTATCTCCTTTTATTTACATTTGTGTAATTTGTTTTGTCCACTCTCAAGTGTGATATGAAAAGCCTGTTGGCGCTATTTACTGGCTTAGCAAAAAGCAACCCAGCTGAGCGGACTAAAAACAGAGTAAACATTATGTTTCAGCATTACATTGCCGATAACTGCTGGAAGCCCCGAGTCTGTGGCAGATAAGAAAATGAGCTGACTGTCAACCGTCAAACACGAGGTCTCAAAAACGCCTCCACCTTTGTTTTGTTTGTTCCACCACTTCCACCAAAAGCTTTGTTTGTTTTCATGGGCTTAGCAGAAGCAAGTGGGGTTCTCGAATCAAGGACACAGGGTCAAAGAGTTGTGCAGTGGGAAAGCGAGTGACACCACATGCTGTGATGCTTGAATTTACTTTGTTCTTATGTACAGGGTTAAGTGAAGTCACTGAAGGTTTATCTGCCTTCGTATTGCTCCCTGCCACCATCAATAAAACGCAACAATGTGTCTTGAAAAGTCAGCTTATAAAAGTTTCAGGAAACTCTGAGAGCTTAAGTGATCTTCCTCCGGCATCGCGGCAGCCCTGCAGCAGCCAGGATGTCTGCTTATATTAATTTCACAGAGTTTAAGAGGTCAGCAAACTCATTTGGAGATTCTTATTCATTTATGAACCCAGCAACCCCCTGTTCTGCACCGCTCTAAGCTACAGGGCCTCAGATGCTTAAATTTACATGGAATATTATATAGTTAGGTGTGTGAAAAAGTATAGTGCTCTTGCTCAAGCAGGGAGATTAAGACTAAGCAATGCACTCGGAGATGACAGTCACCCAGATTTTAATGAAAAGGCAGGTGGATGAACCTGTGTTTCATATGCTATGTTTTCCAAAGCTTTTGGATCATTGCTTCATCTAAAATTCAGAAGATTTCTAATGAGACAATGAGACTGAGAGAAAGCAGCTTAACAAGAGACCCGAGGAGAGCAGTCAGTGAAACTCAGTAAATGAGCTCCAAAGCTGCTCATGAGAGTGCGGATGAATTAATATTCTAGTGTACTGTTAGAAAATCTTATAATGAATCAAATTTGAATAAACATTTATTGTGGTATGGATGAAAAACTAAGCACTCATTTTGAAAAGTGACTCTTGTATTATCGAAAATCATACCAATGCATTTAATATCTAAAAAAAACAACGTGGATAAGACTCATCAAACTTCGTCTCGGAAAACATCCATTCCCGTTCACGTAAAATCCAACTCATCCCTGTTAACAAGATTTTCCTCTAATTTATTATTTTTTCCTATCTCCTGGAGTACTTTAGCATTGATGTTATGCATGGAGACTAAATATTTTTTTAGTTAATGCAAAAGCAATGCAATGATTGCTTTGGGGGGTGGTGGGGGGGGAATCACGAAAAAGGATTTCGCTTGGTCCCAGAGCTAGTAATATAAAAAACAAATAACCAGGAGATTTAGTCCATGAAAATGAGGCCCAAAGAGAACTGAACGATGCAGTGCCACAATAAAAAGCTCAGCCAAATCTTCTCTGATCATATTCATATTAAAATCTATTATAACTATATAGAGAAAATGCGATACAACACATTATGCTATTGTATCCTGCAAAAGATAGCAAGAGAATAAATATAATCATAATACACATCTTTTTTGAATATTTTTGCATATACAATGAGACAGCCATGTGCTTATGATAGATCAATTAGAATTAACTTAGAATTTAGAATAAATTACAATTAATACAAGAAAGCTTTTTCAATGGATATTGTAAATAAGTCTTCAGAACATGTGTGTGTGCGCGTGTGTGTGTGTGTGTGTGTGTGTGTGTGTGTGTGTGTGTGTGTGTGTGTGTGTGTGTGTGTGTGTGTGTGTGTGTGTGTGTGTGTGTGTGTGTGTGTGTGTGTGTGTGTGTGTGTGTGCGTGCGTGTGTGTGTGTGTGTGTGTGTTTGAAGAGCATGTAAACATTTCTCAGAGGGCACAGGGAATCTCATTGTCTTGCAGGTTTTCTAGTTGGAGTTCAGTTCCATCCATCTGAGACTTTATTTAGTTCTGTTGTCCTGTCTAGGTTCTCTCTGAACTGAAATCAGTCTGCTGGCCTCCCTGGGGATGACAGTAATGTCACATACCAGTTTGGCTCTCATATTTCACAAACAGGCCTCTACCTATTAAGAATGTCTACTTACCATGGAAAAGGTGTGTCCTTCACATCTGCAACCTTCTCATATTTTCTGCATAGACATATATGATTGTTCACAAACACACACATACGCCTGTGAGGAATACCACAAAAGCAAATACCAAACAGAGTGCACATGTGCAAAGCTCACAAATGATAGATCTAGCTTCACTTAACTATTATAGTTTATAACTAGCCTTTTTTTTTCCCTGTGATTTGAGATCAAATGCGTATTGGACAACTATAAGAGAACTGCATTATTCTTGAAGTTTGAAAACATTTAGATTAGACAAAATATTTTACTAAAAGAAAACATGTAAGGGGCTCTAAATCCCTTTCATATAAACCCAGTGCTATGGAGTTGGTTGGGGACTGTGACTTTCCTACACACAGGAGTTTAAGTGCCTACCTGCTACTTTAATAATTCACCTCCATCTACCTGCTCATCCATTACAGGCTGTCCACTCTGGTCACGCATCCTCTAAATCTCTCGGAATATTCTCGCAAGACTCTCTGTGCAGTCATTAAATCTATAAATCTTCAAAATATGGTATGTTATGTTACAAAACTAATACTAGACATGTATTTGACATCTCATTCAAGGGTCTACGACAAACGGTGCGGGACAAGTTACGTGCCAAATTTCATACAGAAGAATATATAGAAAAAAAAAATTGAAAAAAAAAAAATTATGTGAGATAGTAATAGTGTGCTACACTTTGCAAGCACCACTAATAATAATTAAATAATTGAACATCATTATTACATTGTTTTTTTGCTTAATTAAATATTTGGAAATGTAACATTTTTAATTACATTTAAATTTGAATACATTTTAATATATGTCGGGTAAGTAAATGCAAATGCGTAGTGTATAAATTATCAGGCTAATCTAGTATGCTGATAATGAAATTTCTAGAAAAACCGAGGCTTAAATGGATGTCAGTTTTCTAGTTTTTTTACTTCGGAAGAAAAAAAACAACAACTGGAGTACTTGACAAGGCTGAATCAAAAAACAACGATATCGGCATACTTAGTATGTACTCAAAGTATATCAGGTTGGGGTGCACATCATTGCAATCTTTCAAAATAAACACAAAACAAAGTAATGGAAACACTTTATTTTGATGGTCCCTTTTGATAAGTAACTTTGCAAAATAATACATGTCAACTATCTCTCATTAGAGTATTAGTAGACTGTCTGCTTAATATCTGCAAACTCTTTATTGTGATGCTCCTCCAACAGACAATCTGACTATAACTTTGCAACTACATGTCAACTTATTCTATCCCTAACCCTACCAGTCTACTAATACTC
The DNA here is from genome assembly GCF_029890125.1 of Rhinichthys klamathensis goyatoka. Taxonomy (NCBI): domain Eukaryota; kingdom Metazoa; phylum Chordata; class Actinopteri; order Cypriniformes; family Leuciscidae; genus Rhinichthys; species Rhinichthys klamathensis. Next base: position 3,826,874 of record NW_026606558.1, read on the forward strand.
TACTAAAACTCTAGTGAGAGTTAGTACAGATGTAGGTGCAACGTTACTTATAGTCAACTGAATTTGTTAAAGGGGCCATCCAAATAAAGTGAAACCAAAGTAATAGTGTTTTCTCATCATTTGCACTTAGCAACACATATGTGTCTATTCAGAAAAAATAAAATAATTATTCAACAATTATTATGCAGTTTGGATATAAATAGGCAAATGCTAGATCATTATTGATCACTATTCAGTATAGAGTCTAGATCATTATTGCAGTGATTATTATGTTTCTCGCATGTTGTATGTTTGGCAACAGTTCTTCTAATCTTAATTAATGGCTCAAATTGTGAAAGAATGGTTGTAAGGGGGCATGAAGAATCATTTTCACACATGAATTGGCACCTCTGAGTCCAGACCTTAAATTAAAGTCTTTGGGATGTGCTGGAGGAGACTTTGCAGAGTGCTGGACTCTTGCATTGACCAAAAATATGTCTTGATCTTGACCAAAAATGTATGCACCTCTTGATGGGAAAAAAATGTTAGTTTATTTATATTTCGTGAACGCACTTGCTTGACTGATTGATTGTAAATTATCATTTATTTAGTCCAATTGCACTATCAGTAAGTGAAAGAGATAGGAGATCAAAATGCACTGTAGTGCCTTTATACTGTTAAGACATCAATGTAATTAATCAAGAGATGTGTTATGGTGTTTCTCAAATGCCTTTTAAGGGTGCATTTCACCCTCATTACCCTGTTAAAGGTACATTTGCATCCAAATAATTGATGTTTTGACTTTAAGTTTGACTTGATATTATGCAATTTAGTTAATTTAAAATGATAATTTCAGAACATCAAACACAAGCCATAAACATGGTTCGAATTATTGGAGAGACACTAGAGAAACAAAGCCATATTCAAGAGAACAAGTGCATGATTAATGATGTTACCTCTCTTTATTTCTCTTGAACCATACAGAAGAACAGCTCCACCTTGACCGCTCTATTAAATCGAAGAGCCAAAGTTATCAATCGAGATGTGGATGGAAGGAGAGTCGTCTTTTTGCAGCGCCACGGCTCCTCTCGGCCCTAATGGCTCTCAATACACGGCAAAGCTAGTGAGAGAGATGTTGCTTCTACATTTTTGACTGATTATGCATTTTTTTCTTCTCTGTTCTCTCTCTCTCTCTCTCTCTCTCTCTCTCTCTCTCTCTCTCTCTCTCTCTCTCTCTCTCTCTCTCTCTCTCCTTAAGCTATTCATAGAAGATAGATTCATCATTCCAATTTGTCAAGCCAGTGAAGTTTTCAATTAATTATGTTGCTGGAGAAGAGGCAGTGTGTGTATTAGGGCTCCCTGTCAGGACTCGTCTGAGGCCCCATTTACAGGACTCAAAATAAAGAGGTATCAGAGAGGTGGTTGGGCGCAGCAGTAATTAATTTGATGAATGCCTTAGCGGCGCAAATAGTGGCAGCCGCGTGTCTCTTCATCAGCCGCCGTCGCGGCAGTCACCCTGCTCAGTGCTAATTTGAGAGGGGCCGTCTCATCTGTGTAGCGTACGTCCTCACGAGCGGGCCTATTCTTCACATCCGGGCCACATGTGGGGGCCTTATGTTTCCTGTCAGCTTTGTCCTTGGTGCCAAGCAACTTGCTCCACTTAATGCCCAGTTCTTTGACTTTGTGGCCTGAACTGGGTAATCGGGAGCCGGCGGGATTTATGGGGCCTGGGGGTGCCGTGTCCTTTGCTGGCTCCCGTTGTCGTTCTCCCCAAAGACAGATTAGTGAGAAGGGCGGTCTCAGTCTGGCAGGTCGAACCGATGATGAGGGCGAACCTGTGCACCCCTATGCCAGAGATGATGGCGAAACGCACCAAGCATCTTTAACACAGCGGTGATGAAGAAATATGGTGCTGTTTGCAGTGAGCAACGATGGAGTCTGCAGCTCTGCGCTGTAAGCGAGAGGAGAGGTGAGTATGTTCTAAAATGATGGATCATATTATTGTGGTTAGGCAAAAGCTGGGCAGGCAGCTGTTTTGAGAATGCGCACCATCAATGTCAACAGTCACCAAAACCTCATAGAGAAATAATTGGGCTTGTGCCACATAATTCAGGTTCAGATTTTCACAAGTGAGGGGACCTCATTATAAATCAGGTCAGGCTCTGATGCAACACCATAAATCAAAGACAGACATGACTCAAACAATTAGATAATTACCACAGCCCCATGTCATCACTGTTTTAGCAAACCACTTTGGAGGTACAGGAGCGGGGCGGTAAAAATGCTCCATAAACCCCAGCATAATTAGTCTGGAGCAAGACAAGGAGAAAGAGAGGTGAGATGAGAATAACAGAGGGAATTCCTTTTGGCTTGCCAGGCATATGATTGACATAATGTTACTTAATGCTTCAAAATACCATTGAGAACAATGGCAGGCCTGTAACCTAGACCGTAATGTCTTTAATAATAATGGCAAATGATATATAGTTGATCTATCTATCTGTAACGGGGACAACAGAATAAGTACTCAGCGTATTTTACCCAAAAGAGGTTAAATAAGGCCTAGGTTCGGCTCTAGAAGGATTTAAAAGTAGAAGTTTGGGCCAAAATTAAATTCAAGCAATTACAATTTTATTACAAAGACTCCAAAAAAAAACTTTGAGTAAACAATTTTTCACAATTTTTCACAATTTACATGTATACTCCAGAGCTGCCAACTCTCACGCATTGACCGTGAGACTCACACAATTGACCCTTTTCACACGCGCTCACGCCACACATCCATTTTCTCACGCAGAGAAAAATCGCGAAGATGCTGACACCGACAGACTAGACAGAGAAGGTTACTTTTGATATGAAACAAAGTATCAACTTTCAAATTTGGTAATTTTTTAAGAAATTTAAACAATAAATACCGTTTTTTGGCTCTTTAATGTGTCGTGACAGATTGCTGTAGAGCCACTGTTAAAGCTGCTAATGAACCGATCATCTCTTCCTTATAGTTAATTTATAGCATTAAATAACCATGAATGAACATCAAAAGGAATGCTGTTTTCAACCGTGGAAAGACGTCAGTACACACCGTTTTTCAAGTTCAAATCCACCGACGTTAATCTATTAACTCTCCTGACTGCTTTGTCGGACAAAATGGTGGATTTGGCGGATGGCGGATTATGATTGGTCAGATCGCCTGTCAATCAAACTCCCTGCGAAGGGTGAACTGTGATAATAAATAGAAAAATTGTGTTACAGGGATGGACACGAGGCAGTAGCAGGTGTTTTAACATTGTTCACCTTTCTCCCACAGATCTATCCTCTGTGATTTACGCTAGATCCGCTGTTCCCTCCATATTTAGGAACCTATACTCGGTTTCACACATACTTGAATGGTTTTGTGGACTTCCACTGACCCCTAGTGTTCCACAGCCCTCTCTTATCTCCACTGCCTGGTCCCACTCTTCCTCCAGAAAGCCAATTATTTCCTCATCCTGAGATTACCCCTCGTCATGGCTGCCATCTCAGATCCAGAGGCAGGGGTCCAATTGACCCCAATTGAAAGTGTCATTTTTCAGCACTGCCAAACTGCAGAGATGTTCATCCCAGCCTAGACAGGGGGGCAGTGAGAGCAACACTTTCCTGCACCAACTGCACAGCTTTATGGGCAGCTCCGTGTCCATACACACACACACACATCCTCACACTTGCCAAGGTTGGGACAGCATTGAGCAGGGCGGTCCTGTGCTTGTGTCAAGCCTGAGTGCAAGGAGCCTCTCAACAGCAGTCCAGAAATCGAGGTCACAGCACTGCAGCGAACCAAGCGGAACAGATTGTTGCAGAACCTCTAGGCTTTTGCAGACACGTGTTGATTCTGGCACAGTGTGCCCTGCTTTTTTTGTTCACCCTTTCCCCCTTACACACACACATACACACTTCACTTCTCCTCAAACTCCCTCGACTCCGGCTTTATAGAATATGAGGAAAATCTAAACTCCTCAACCGTGGCAGTGCCCCTTAAATATCTGCTCTACAAGCACTCAACACTGCCCTCCCTGGAGGCCGCAAGAAGGATCTGCCGAAGAACACTGTATGCTAGCTCTTAGTCTACATCATCAGTCTTCATGCTAACTTTTAAAACACTCCATTACTGTCAGTGATGCTCAGAGGTTGCTGAAAACTAAAGATGCCACTCATTCCCATGACAAATGTGAATGGTATACAAGACTCACTTGAACTCAGAGGTCATATTTTTTTTTTCTGAAACCTTAACCGCTTATCCTTTTATTTAATTTTCACTGAATTACTAATACTTAATTAATATTTTTATTCTCTGTGACATTTTTCTGACAACAAAATATTAGGAAAAAAAAGTCTCCCAAATTGCAAGGGCCAAATATGTTATAAATGTAAAATCCTCTGCTCGGTAGATTACTGACAAATTGTAATCCGTTACTGATTTCAAATCACATGACATAAAATGTAGTTAGTAACGTAATCCATTAAATTACACATTATCTGGCTACGTTTCGATTACTTTTAGATTACTTCTGACTCGTTTATCACATTGAAATGAATAGGATAATGTTGTACCATATTGATATAAAAATACAAAGAAAACGAAAATATATTTCATTCTTATCAACAACATGAAGTGCATTATATTAAGTCAGGGTTTCTCAGACTGGGGTTTGAAAGTTTAAAATGAAAATAAATCATTTTAAGATAATAAAATTCTAATAAACCCAGCACTGTGTGTATATATCATGTATCTTATATATTTCATTTTCCAGTGGTTCAGATCTTGGCATGTGTGACTTTCATGAGACCAGGCTGGACTTTCCCACTTCTAATCAATCCACATTTCCTACAATAAGCTACATCAGCACAGCTGTCACTTCGGCTCGGGTCAGGGTTTTGTCAAAGCCATAGGTTTCAAAAGTGTTTGTCTCACTAGATCATTGTCAGTAAAACCTCTTTAAATAGATATTAAAATCACGTCTACATAAGTCCCATCTGTCGCGGTCATAGCTGTACAGTAGATCGGCAAGGTTTTAAGGCACAATTGATCTTTTAATAATGTCACGACCATCGCGTGACCTGTCGAAGGGGCTATATTTGTCATCGCAGAGAAAAGGGGGGCTTTCAGGTCTTGTGTAAATGTGGTAAAGGGTCAGGTGATGCAAGATGGACACAAGTTCCCTTATTTACCTTGAAAAAAGTTATTAGACGTGATATCACTTGTGGCATTCTGTCATTATTGTCATTTTGCATGAGTGCCATAGTGGTGAGTTGTGAACACGGTGACAGCAGATTGACCCAGGCTGCTGTTCACTTGATTGATATCTATGCAGACAATGATCATTCGGAGCTTTTTTATTCTCCCTCTTGTGCTGTGCTAGTTGGTCGGAGAGGGAATTGTGGGTAGGGGGAGGGCCGATATGGGGGAAAATGTCACACCAGGAAAGTCAGCGAGGCGTAAAGCCCTGCATGGGCAAGCGGGGGTCAGTGGCTTCTTTTTGCCCTCTCTGTGCCCTAGGTAAAATGATCTAAGTGATTCTGGAGCTCTGCCACTGAGCCGCTGAGCGAGAGACAGGCATAGGACGAACGCATGCAGAGAGAGACAGAGATTAGCATGGATAACAAACAAGCACCTTTAAATATTCTGGGTTCAATACAAGTTAAGCTCAGTCGACAGAACTTGTGGCATAATATTGATTGCCACAAAAATGTCCACCTCTCTGTAAACATTAGCATGAAATTTATATGCACTCTATCTATTTAGTAAGTGCATGTTGTAGATCTTATTGTAAATGATTCATGCATGTATGTTCCATTTAAAAGAAAAAATGTCACCGTAATGTTTGATGAAAATAAACTTTCTGCTTAAACTCCGCCTCTCCACGATAATCTGCAAACTCGCATTCATTTTTGAGTGCAAAACGCACATCTCTGTAAGTCCCTGACCTAATTTTTTTTCCTTTTACGTTACATTTGGATGTGGGTCACAATACGAAAAGTCACTACATTACAACTTTAAAATATTCTCTGTTCCCGAAAATTTAGCCACAAGACATAAACAATAGTGCTATGTGCAAAATAACCTTTTGTGTGTATAGTTACACACATATTAAAAATATATTTTCTTCACATTTCTGGATATAAATTTACTTCCATTTGTAAGTGCCTCTCTGTAACCACTGTAAACCTGTTTGTTTTTTAAGAAAATGAGAATTGATTTTTGTGTTAATTAACATTATGCCACAAATGCTTGTATTAAACCTGGAATACTCCTTTAACCCTCTGGTGCTCTTCTGCCATTTTTGACCACAAAATATTACTTTTTTTTTCTTTTCTTTTTTTACATCATCGGAATGCTACAACACTTGGTTTTGGCACTTGCTATGTAAAAAAAAAATCATGGACATGATTCGAAAAAGTTAAATGGCCCTGAATAAAGGCAGTCAAAATTTACCACATTGGAAATAAATGGGAAACACATTTAATCTAGTGGATACGCCCAAACAAAATCTTACTAAAAGCTCATTTTTTGAGATGTCAAAAAAAAAAATATATATATACAGTATATATAAGCATATATTTACTGTTTGAACACATTATTGTTCTCAAATGGAGGAAGACAAACTTGAAAGGACTGTTGAGCCCGTAGTAAGTCATTGCGCATTTGAGCCGATACAGCAAGATGCCGTCAATTTGCCACTTATATATTTCAAAGTGACATAAAAAAACACAAATCCCCTTGGCTTACTGTAAGGCTATACATGTCACAATCAGCTGCAGGGTCATTATTTAGTAGAACAAAATAATTTACATGATGTTTTTTTCATTCACTCTGAAACAGTTTAAATCAGTGCATTGACGGAGTGATGTTTTCCTCTGCACTGTAAATATTTTTTTTATTAATTAAAACAACTTCTCACAAGTCGTTTGCCAAATCAAATATATAAAGAACTATAGAGTGTCTTCATGTTATGTTTTCGCTGGAGGAAAACAATAGTGTGATAAGGGGTGATTCGTGAACGCAGCGCAAAAACTTGCAAGTGCTGGGCGGTCGGTAGAGGGCGCGTTATAGCCATAGCCAGATAAATTAAAAACACACGAAGCAACTTCAGGCTTAAGTTTTTTGGTGCGGCGAATGACTAAATTGCCCGAATCAAAGGTATTTTCCTCAATGTAATCTTCCTCCAAAAAATGTTCACTGCATACTCTGACATCAGCGCCCATTGAAGGGTCCTTCCTTTTCAGTGCCGCTAGCCATTGAAGCAGTAATGTTAGGTTCTCCGTTTTAGTTATTTTTTGCCCTTTGCTTTAACGCTGTAAAAATAATTTCTACAACCAGGAGTAATACAGTAACTTATGATGTGTCTTTCCATTTTCCATCTTTAAATGTCTCTGTCTTTAACTTTCCCTGTCAGTCCTGTACTATATATGTAGGCTACCTCCATGTAGGCTACTAGACAGGCCGATCTCGACCTTTTCTGTCAAAGATACTAGAAAAGGCAGTATCTTCACAACTTTTAGAAAGAAATGGTATCTGCGAAGATTTTCAATCAGGATTTAGACCGTATCATAGTACCGAGACAGCTCTCATTAGAGTCACAAATGATTTTCTCTTATCATTTGATCGTGGTTGTATCTCTCTATTAGTGTTACTTGATCTTAGTGCTGCATTTGACACTATCGACCTCAACATTCTTTTAAATAGACTCAAAATATATGTTGGCATTAGTGGAATTGCACTAGCATGGTTTAAATCATACTAATCTGACCGTTATCAGTTTGTAGCAGTAAATGAAGAGATGTCTTATCGATGATCAAAAGTTCAGTATGGTGTACCTCAAGGCTCAGTACTAGGACCGTTGCTGCTACCCTTAGGAGATATCATTAGGAAGCATGGCATTAGTTTTCACAGTTATGCTGATGATACTCAGCTCTATATTTCGTCACACCCTGATGAAACTTACCAATCCACAAAATTAACAGAATGCATAGCTGATAAAAAAAAACTGGATGACTATAGTAATTTCCTACTACTTAATTCAAAAAAAAAAAAAAGAGATTCTAATTATTGGACAAAAAACTTCCTCACGTAATAACCTCGAATACTGTCTAACACTTGATGGCTGCTCTGTC